>NC_044013.1:35193639-35494759 GCF_900496995.4 Aquila chrysaetos chrysaetos
TAAAACAACGTTTGTTTTTTTTTTTTTAAATTGGAAGTTAGTCTTCACAAAAGAGCACTGTACGACCACTTAGTTGTATGTATTCTTTCCTGCATTTGGTTGTCTGCTTTTCTAAAACCAGATTTTATTGCAGCAGTTAACTACAGAATGCCCAGATCATCAGAAATTAGATACCTGAAAGGATGGGTTTTTTTGGTTTGTTTGTTTTTTGTTTTTTTTTTTTTTTTTAAATGTGATTACTCTGTGATGATCCCCACAACAAACTAGAAGGGGAAAAATTCAGGTCATCCTGTGCTTACCCAGCTGCAGCAGATAGAGAAAATGTAGCAGAAACACACACTGGTCGTACCATTCCTGATGTGCACTCATGGCAAAGGAGAGGACTGTGAAATTGGCCTGAGACCATCCTTTCATTTGGGAATGTGTTCATAGTAGTTATTGTAATTTTTCATAGACCTGATCATGAATTTTCCAGCAGTTCTTCAAAATGAAGCTGCTGTTGGAAGTAAAGGCGTAAGTTGTTCAGTGTCAAGTCATGCTTCAGAGGATTTGGAAGCAGCACTTGTATTCAGGTTGCTAGTGTTACTTCTTACAGGTACCAGTTGCTCCACAGAAAATCTTATTTAAATGGAAATAGGATAGGAAGGGTGAAGGCACTGAACTTAGCATCAGGATCTCTTGCAAATTTTTTAACACTGTCAAAGTGTTTGTGGGTTTTTTTCCTTTGAATTTCAAGTTTTCTGATGGATTGGATAGATTGTTTTTTTAAATTACTTGGAATTGATGGGAGGTGTTTGAAACAAAGATGGAGGATTGGCCTCCCTGATGTCCATGGGCATGGCTGCATTTGGAGTTTTTACCTTTCAGTGGTTTTGGGGATCAGCTGTGGGGACGAGGGGAATGAGGCAAAGCAGTTCTGCCCAGGAATCACTTCAGCACTTTGCTCTAGATCGCTGCTTGTACAGAGCCTCAGACTCCAGGTTTCTCTAATGTTCCTATGTCATTCTGGCTAGGGCTGCTGCTGGCTTTTGCAAAGCCAGCTGTGATGATTGTCTCGCTCTTGAATTTTGCCTTGCGATTAGAAGAGTTCACCCTCACCTTTAGAGACAGTGGCTTGATTCTTTTCATCCTGAAGTGCCCGAGTTTCCTGGGTAGCCATAACCACTGCTTTTGGATATGGAGTTTGGATCTTGGCCCATTTCTAGCTGACTAGTTCACTGTTTGTAATGTGAGGTCACATCAGTAGGCGAGAGATTGGTGTTGGCACAAAGAAGATGAGAGAGAAGGCAGCTGAATGACAGGATGCCACTCTGCAATGTCTAAAATGGAAGATAGAGATCTGGTGTGCAAGCTGTAGTCCTTTCCAATAGGAAAGTGGGCCTTTGTCTTATGGGACAATGTTGCGGCACAAAGCCATCCTGTATGCTTTGAGCGGGGAGCTTAACAAATGAGCTCATTTCTACTGAAACTCCAGCATTCTGAGCATATTACTAGTATGGATTAATGTAATTTATTTTTGTCACTGACTGATTCATAGGGTGTTCTCTTGCAATTTGCAAAAGCACCTCGTGAATCATTTAAGCAGAAATTACAAAATTAAATGCTTCTTTCCTCTTCTGACGCTAGCCCATGGAGCCAGGCTATCTGGGGGAGGTGTGAAGGAAGGGTGTGTGACTGTGCACAAAGAGTCATGTCAGCAGTTTCTGCTCTGTCTGCTTATTTCAGATTGGAGCTTGGGGGGCATTAGGATGTCAAAGAACCCACTTGCTCTGCTCTAGTACAGCACGTTGCAGAGAGGGTTGACACTCACTCCACAGCTTTGCATGGGTTGTAGTGGATACAGCCCTACATCCATTTTGTGCGGCCGTTTCTGTTTTGCGTTTAGGATCCATTGCTACTCATTGGATTACAGTGCTCTCCTGTCAAACTGAAGACAGCTTGCAGCCACGTTTCCCAAACGGGCACTAGCTTTGTACCGTCAGGTTTGGATGTCAGGCTTTAGCAGATAACGCTAAGCACAGCCACCTCCTTTTACAGACAGTGGAAACAGGCTGTGGGTACCTCAGCCAGCCTACAGACAGATAAGTGTTATCTATTCCTCATGTGTGTCTGTCTTCAAAACTCCCTGCTGATTGCCATCACGCTGTTGTCTTAAGATCAGGTAACTGCTCTTCCATGAGCTATTCTTCTTTCACCTCTGGAGCCAGTATTTCAGGAATTGTTGGCTCTCGTTCTTCCTTCCTTCCCCTCCATCCTGCCTCCTTTTGTGGTCCAGTGGCTGATTCTGTCTGTGCCCCAAAGTGCTTCAGTCAGTTGATATTTTTTCCTTTGTTACCACCCTGAAATTTTGGCATGGTGTTTTGGGGCTGGGTTAGGTGATGTGCTGAGTATCCCTAACTACTAGTGGACAGAAAAACACATGTGATCATCTCAACCCTGTTCTTGTTTTGAAAGAGCTAATGAGTTGAATATTTTATTGAGTTAACTGAGACTTAAAAGGATGGGTACCTTCCTGCAGGTGGACCAATGAACAATGCTAACTCGTAAGAGAGCCAGAAGACTTCTATGATATGATGTCAAAAATACAGTGTCTGAGAGTATTTGATTCACCAGCCAGAAACAGTGAATCTGTTTTACCTTTGGTGTACCTTTTGCAAAGGGGCTTAGAAGGGTGAAAACATCAGCTGTTGTTTAATTAGAGTATTCCTCAATTTGCAGGGTTTTCTATTTTTTTAAATGACTATACTGTAGCTTTAAAAACCCAGAATATTATAAACATATTGCAAGCATATGCTCTCCATGCAGAAAACCACAAAACAATAAACCTAATGTTGAAAACCACATTAAAACAAGGAAAAATCACTTTGCTAATGTTTTGTTTCATACAATTTTTTAAGACTTGGAATGAAGTTGAGTCCATTTTCTTGGCTGCTAATCAAAGAGCTGGCATGCTTCACATAAGAAAAATGTAAACTTCGGAGGGCCAAGGTTTTTACTTTCAATGCCCCTTTACTTTTCAGACAGTGGTTTTTATGGGTTAACAAATGTTAGCCAATACTTCTCTGATGGGGACAATCAGTACGCGGGTATCTGAGAGTAGCTGACTTCCCTTTGGGGGACCTGGAATCACTTAGATCTTGTTAGCCCAGTGATTAGGGTTGTTGAGTTTTCAGTGTGTCACCATTTTTGTAACCTGTTAAGGAAATAAACAATATTTACAAAGGGAAATAAATGAATGTGGATTCCTCAGTTAATTGCATTCATGTCTTCCTAAATCAAGATGCTTTATTTGGATTTGCTGGAGGGCTACAATTCTTGTCAAAGGCTGATTGATTTGGACTTTTCTGTGCCTTCATCTGGATCTGATTCCCTCTTGGAAAGTCGACTAACAACAGAAACATCTGATAAAAGGGCTTTTCACTTGGAGCCCTTTCCAACTGTAATTGCAAATTATCAGCCTGAATTAAGATAGGGAAAAATTATTAGTAAAAAGGTGCTTGGCTCAATAAGCTCCATACATTGTAATTTTATCTAAGAATCTTCTGACTGCTTTCACATTACATCCTCTGATTATTCAGAAGCATGCCTGTTGGTCTCAAACTCAATTATATGATCTCCTTTGTCCATGTGATCATCTCTGCTTTTAGCATTTGTAAAAACCTTTTGAAGGTTTATAAAACTTCAAGAGGCCAGGGTGCAATGCTGATCACATGTGCTGTGCACTGGTCTGTCTTCACTGACTGGATTATCTGCACTGGGGAGAACTCACTTGAGTGCACCAAGGGACTAGGAAAGGCCACAGGTGAGGTGGCTGCACAGTTGATGGAAGACAAGGATATCACAAATGCCATATTAGAACAAACCAGTGGTCCGTTTGGCATTTCTCAGTGCCTGATGGAGAATCACCTGGGTACCCAGACATGTGAGAATGAGGTGGGGATTCATAGTGTTGTACACTGTCAGTGATCAAGAAGCCGCTTGCTTCTTGCTTGGGAATAGAATAAGGAAACAGAAGCAAGTCAGAAAGACTCATGCTACTGAAGGGTGCTCTGATGCCATGGGGATGTGGGCAGTGTGAGAGTAGAGGCTGGTTAGCTCTTCAGTTTCTTGTGTTACGAGTTTTCGGGAGGGCCAGGCACCTGATTCTAGCTGCACTGCTGGATTGCTATATAAAGGACCCTTCCTTGAAGGTGTCAAGTCATTTGCTTCATGTAGGATGTGATCCAGAGGCTGTGAGAACCTTGAACTGAGCAGTCAGTAGATGTCAGTAGAAACTGAGCCATTTCTCACCCTGTGGGACTGGGCTTTTCCTGTGAATTCACCAGAGCTGGTAGTGTATTTGCCAGCACTGAGTGTGTTTCGCTTATTTTCTTAACTACTTGGTGATTCTTCTCCTGGTCAATATTCTTTCATGTGTGCGTACTTCTAAGCAAACCATATAAGCATAGATTCTTCAGTTTCCTTGGCTTTATTTCCTGGGCTAGCTCTGCAGCTGACCTCTGACCCTTTTGTTGGCTGGCTTTCCTCCGTAGGGTCTGCTGCAGCAGCACCTGAAGTACAAGCTGTTCAGTGTTCAGGGCTATAGCTTTTGTTCTTGCGTATTGCCCTCCTCTCAGAACTCCTATTTGCTCCTGTGATGAGCCTGAATGTAGATACCTTTAATAAGGTGAATATGTGTGATCTTTATAAACACATACTGTTCCTCTGCAGCCATGTTGGTCTGGTGGAGTTCTGCTTTCCTGTTTTGACTCCTAAACCTGCCTGGGTTTCACTTTTAGTCATTCTAAGCTGTTCTTTAAGTATTTCCCACTTTTTCTGCAGTTAATTTCCAAGACGTGCTATGGAGTCCTCATCGATATTCTCCAGGGCGCTTTGAATCTAGCTGCTCTAAAGGGGAAAAAATCTGTACACTCCTTTCTCAAGTGCATACCGTCTCCTCAAGAACTCCTCAGATCTACTGATAAGATCAGAATGCTTCTAAACATCTGATGTATGTAATTATGCCTAGCATGATTTTGAAGATTAGGAACACTACAGTATTTGCTCATGTTGGCTGCTCAGCAAGTCACACTAGGGAGTTCCTCTTCTCCTGACACATATTCACCCCTGCCTTGCTGTGCCATTAGTGTCATCTCAACCAGCGTCTGAGTCATTGGAATTTTGGAACGGTCAGACTCCTGGCTTCCACCTCTGTGGTTTTGTGTTTTGGTTTTTTTTGCGTTTTTGTTTTAGTTTTGGGGTTTTTTTGTTTGTTTGTTTTTGGGTTTTTGGTGGTGGTTTTTTGTTGTTGTTTTGTTTTGGTTTTTTGTTTTTTTTTTTTTAGATGTGTAGCAAGATCCCTAATCCATAGCCCAAATTTAGTATCCTGAATCTCTGCCCAAAAAATTGTCAGATGAAAAGTCTTTAAGACATTTCCTCTCTGGGTTCTGTTCTCCCATCTGTCTCTCCAGCAATAGCCATTTGCTCTCACCCCTTCTCCAGGGAGTCTCTGCCATGGTAAGGTGGAACTGAGGAGAGGATGGCGTGTTTTTGCCACCTTTTTAGAGGATGGAGCCAGGCACCTGGCATGCTGGTGCTTCTCATCTGCTATCTCACACTGCAAGCATTAATTTTTCATTAAAAATTCCAGAAGATGTTCAGTTGCTTTGATTGAAAACACTGTCAAACAGTGAATGAAGTGTAACCAATGCAGAAGAATCTACTTGCCTCTTCAGGGAACTGTGAGCAGGTGCTTGGGTGGGAGGACAGACTGAACTGTGTTGCTGAGCACAGCCCAGGGAAGCTGCTGAATCACAAACTGCTGGAGACTGGGAGGGTTTCTGTTGCAAGTATCACTATGTGCTTGTCCTTGTCTTATACACTTGCACAGGCAGCGGCTATTGGCTGCTATTGAAATTGGGATCCTATAGGAAAGCTGCGACATGGGTCTGACCATGGATTTACAGTGGTATTTTATATGTTAAATTCCTTGTGTGGAAGAGAGAAGTGATTCTGTTATTTACTGTGACTGGCATCTCGTTTAGCAGGTGGCAATCTGAGCTATTGCTTATTCCCTCCAGTCCACTCGCAGTCAATCTAAGCAGCCTTAGCACAGTTCCTGGGGTTTATGTGAACCCCTCCTTCTTTCTTCATGAGGTAAACCAAACCAAACTAAAGGGGTTGCTTGCACTCAGTTATCCCTTCCTGAATACATTATTTTAACAGCTTTTCAGGCAGGACTGCCAGACTTCGTGTGTGATACTCTGACAATGATTGCCTCCTTTTTCTGTATTTCAAATCTTTTTCTTCACTATGAACCAGTTTCTTTACTTAACCTGTTATAACAAGATTGTCATATTCTTATGCAGAAGGGTAATTTGTATAACCTTAGGTAACCCAAGGTCCTAAATTTTGGGCATTACCTGTGTTGCTCATATACTTACGTTCAAAATAGTGCTGGCTTAGGTGTTGTATGATGAAAGACAGCAATTGTTTGTTGGAGGAGCCACTGAGTGGCAGCTGCCTGATGAAAACATCACAATTCTTGAGGTGTCCTGGTTGTGATTTGAGGTAGACCCAGATCAAGTTTACCAAGCTAACTCAAGTACCTTGAATTACGAGGATATTCAAAGCTTAATCCAGAAGATGTAGTTCAGGTCTGTCTCAAAGTGTATCTTGTGCACCAGATATACAGTGTGGTGGATTTTTTTCCGTGCAATAAATTTTCCCTACTATCGCAGTTTTGGATTAGATCTGTGGTGGGTTTTTTTTTTTTTTTTTTTTTTTTTTTTTTTTTTTTGAGTACCTTTCTTTCCAAACTGTCCTTGACCTGCATCCAAATGTACATCCCACAATCCAGATGTCTGAAACAAATACAGCCTATGTGCAAATTGGGCAGGAGGACTGTGTTCTGCCAGTTCCCCCTTCTGCTTGCCCAAGGACAAGGAAATCCCGTGTGCAAGTCTGGACAGTATATTGCTACTTTTTCTTATTCCACATTGACTCAGCAGGCTTCAGAGCAAGCCTAGATTTTTCATGTGGCATGGAAGGAAAAGCAGTTACCTTCCCATCACAGTTCTTTCTAGAAAGGATCTAAATTACCATCACAGCTGTGTATAATGTCCACAGGAGAACAGGATACATCCTGCCACTGTGCCAGCTCCCCTGCTGGCTGCCCTCAATTCCTATGCAGATGAATAATAGGAAGCGAGTAAGTAAGTGACAGCCTGTTGCATGCCATCACAGATGCTGGAAGCAGCTGTAAGTGCAATATACCATGTAACTGTATTGCATGGAAGAACAGCCATCACTTACTCCCTTTTGTATAGTCTGCTTGGGTCACTGATGTGCAGTACCTTTTTCATCTGAGACTTGGCAGTCTGTGGTTTCCTGGTTCATTTAGCTCTTTTTCAGAGATAGAGACAAAGACTTCCTCTCCCCCCCCCCCCCCCCCCCCCCCCCCAAGGGGGTGTGGAGGAGAAGTAATTTGCAATCCATAATTTGGTTCTCAATTGAGAGCAGCAAAACTTTCCAGGAAAGGATGAGTCCCCCTTTGGCATGAAAGTCAGTGGATTTCATTGTTTCTGGTTTGTTGCCTGACTTCTTGGAGATTGCCGAGCATGTGCAGCTCTTACCAAATTCACTGGGATACAGAGAAAATCACACCTTCCTTGTCTTCCTTAAGCTTCCACCTTCCTTAAGCTCATCTTACTGGATCACTAGAAGGATTAAACTTTAAGTGGCAGATCTATGTCATCCTTAAAGTGATTGCACCTCACACTGCATTTCCTTTTGATTAATATCAGACAATGATTTAATCAACACTTTTAGTAACAAGCACATTTCATTCCTGGCTGGAAGTTGTAAATCAGAAATCTTTATGAAAGGATGTAAATAGAAACCTACAGAATTAATTTGTGAGCCAAGAGGTTCTAGTTTGTCACAAACGTTACTCTACCATGAGAATGTGTTTTTACAATTAGAAAGAAATGCTTACTCCAAATGGTGTATTACATTAAATAGAAAAAATACGCTGTCAGATTGGAACTCAACCTGGGGTTATGGTGGAAGTAACTACACAAACCAATGAAGAAGAAACTAAAAAAGGATTTTTCTGTGTAAATCAATTCAATGAAAGAGTTACCCAAAATATACTGCATGTGTAAGTGAATATAAGACAAATACAAGGTAAACCAAATAAAAGCAAAACAAAACCATAATGAAGGTGTTAAGGAATAATATTAAAGTAAATTGCCAAATATACTGAGAATTTGGGAAAAAAAAAGCTGATGAAAAGCACTTTTTAAGGGGTGCTTACAACTTCTGACATGGTGAGTCTGGCAGTGCTTCCCATAATTTCAGTTTTTTGTATTGGTTTTAATTATGTGCTCTTTGTGTTTTGACCAAATACATGAAAGAAAGAAGATTATAAGCTTGAAAGGAAATGAATTAAATTTAATTCGAGTTTGACAGAAAGAGTTTGATAGAAACAGTAGCTAGTAAATAATTTGTTTAAAAAATGGTCAAAACCAGATACTAGTACAACCCTCTTTAAAAAAAAAAGAGAGCTTATAGCAGCTCAAACCTGAGGCGGAAGGGCTCAGAGTCCAGAGAAGTCTCCCCAAGGCTCACTGGAGATGGGAGCGATGTGGCTGCACCCATGTGGCTGCTGGGCGAGCCAGCGCAGAGATGTGCTGAACCACACGGACTAAACCAAAGTGATCAAAAGAAGGAACTGTAAGAAGTAAACGAAGTCATTGCCTTGTCAGTGACCTGATTCAGTTAAATGCTTGATAACTGGAAGTATTGGAAAACTAACTGATGAACCGTGCAGATAAAATAATTGTACATTTTTAAGGAACTGGTTAAACAGATGTATGAATCCCAGCGTAAAGCAAGCGGATGAAATCTTTTGCAAGATCCCAGCTCAAACTGCAGAGTATAATTTATGTTCCCAGTGTGGTAAAAATGTGAGTATTTATGTGGAATGAGCTAAAACCTTGGGGAAAATTTGGGATCCCCCAAAATTTTGTGGTCCACAGTGCAGTAGGCTGCTTAGCTGAGGGGAAATTGCTATATAATTGTAGGTTTGAGTGATTAGACCTCTGAATGGTTTGTAATCATTAACCTAAATGTGCTTTCAATAAACCTGTGTATCTGCCTGGTCTGCAAACTTCTCAGGGTCCTTTGGCTCGGTTCGTTGGTTTGCAACAGTGGGTGCAAGCGCGTGTGCATTCCTGGGGTGTGCTGAGAACTGCTGCTTAGAACACAGCAGCGTAGGCGATGGGCACTTACGTACATGTGCTGTCCAATCTTTCGACATTAGTATGCATGTTTTAAACATTTTTTTTGGACGTAAGTGAGCAAAATTAAATGTAGCATTCAATTTGAGATGAGCCGCTGATTTATATAAAACACACACAGATTGCCTGAAGTGGTTGTGGAGCCTCCAGTGTTGGAAATCTTTAAGAACCACTTAGGCAAACATGTCAGGAATGATAAGAGCAGAGCTGATCCTGCTTTGGGATGAGAGGCTGGGCAGATGGCCTCCTGAGGTCCTGGCCCCACGGCTGGAGGTCAGGGAGGTATTTCAGAATGAAATAAAAAACAAAAATCAGACCTCTGCAGATTAGCTCTGGCCAAGAAACACGCCCATTATTAGCAAGTACAAAAGAAGAATTTGAGCCACTTGCACTTCACGAGCCTTAAAAAAAAAAAGTCCTGAAATAGCATCCAGTTGTTTAAGTGACTCAGATTTTTGCTTTGACAGTGTGCTTGGTAAGCTACATTGTTTTGAATGATTTGCTGCTCAGTTCTGTGACATTTATTGCTTTTTGGATGAAAAGGAGAAAACTCCCCTAGGTCTGTTTAGAATTTGTTCATCTGTAATTTCCACGTATGTTTCCTTATTTAGCGGTTGGAGTTGGAAATGTGTGTTGGCATTCCCTCCCTTCAAATTTATTGAGTTACACTCAGAAGAGCCTCTATTCCTCTCTGTTGGGCAATGTGTACAAAAGGGCTTATTCAGCAGTTGCTAAATAGGTGATAGGTATGTGTGGTTTCTTTCCCTTTAGTTCTCTGCCTTGTTCCCAGCCTTGCTTACAATTGCATTTTGGAGTAGCCTCACTGCATGTTGGGAATGGAGAACTTCCTTTGAGGAGTTGCCCCAGAACAACTGTGCCTGGTGCCAAGGTGCAGCCTGCTCATGGCATTTGAGCCGCATGTGGCACAGACGCTGTGGAAGTGGCTGGTGGAGCTGCGGGACTGGCAGTGGGTTGTGCCGGGGAGGGAGCTGCTGGCGAGCCCAAGTTCCCAGCTGCGGGGAACAGAGCCAGCAGGGGCTGGGGAAGAAGTTGATGTCACTGGGTTGACCTGGGACCCACCCACACACATGCCCAGCCCCACCATGGACATGTGGGAGATGACTGTCATTTCCCACTTGTGCACTGCTCCTGGAGCACCACCTCCCTTTTGCTCTCGGAGGTATTGTGGCTGGTGACTTGCTGCATTCAGCCGTGGGAAAGATTTGGGATGAGGCTTGTAGGGTTCAGGAAGGTCAGCGTCTTCTGGTATAGTGATCCCAGTCCTGTTGCTGTTTTTCCTTAATATTTTGTTGTCTAGACAATCCTCTTTTCTCTAACACATTCATCTCAATATTAAGGGCTTGTATGTATGTGTCTGGTGGCACCTGCACCGGACATGGGACAAGCAGCACACCCGGGCTGATTCCTGGGGGTGTTGGGAGTGACACCTCCTTTGCAGCAAGGTTTACTGCAGGTATTTTCTGTCTATTTTGGTTTATAGCTCTGGCTATTGATGGACTGCAATCACTGTCACACTGCAAAAGTAAAACTATGTGTGGCTTCTCAAATATGGAGTTTGAGTCTTTTTTTTTTTTTTTTTTTTAGTATGGATGGGGTTTTTTGTAGTTAAAGATTCTTGAAGAGTTCAGAAGTCAGATCAATGTTAACACAGGAGGGATGTTGATTAGATCTTAGCTACTAGCATTCACTCTAAGGGCTTTGTCCCATTGATAAGAAGTGAGAGCAGTGGAAACTGCACAAATCCCTATAACAAGACTTGCTCTTGCAGAGAGAGAAACTTAGGCAAATAATTCAACAGTAAGGTACAGTCACTTCAGATTAACAATGTGGGCGTATGTGCCCACCTTCCAGCTGGCTTGCTGATTGAGGAAACATCAAAGACCACAGAAGCAGTAAGTTCCAGATAGAGCCCATGGGCTCCAAAAACCTCTACCAGAATCATGAGCAGAGGTATAAAAGTGCCAACATTCAAGTAATTCTTTCCAAAATGCTGCCAGAAATGATTTAATAATGCTCCACTCCTAGCAATTTTTTCTTGTTGCTGTTCATTTCTGGAGAAAGTCGTAGCTGTGTTTTCTGGACTATACGTACATCGATTGAGATCAGGCTTGAATTTCATTTCTTTCCTTGTGTGTTATTCCAGTCCATTGCGAATCCTCGTTCCCCACCCTCTGCAGGCTAGTGAAAATTTCCATTCTGACCACAGTGGTGTTAGCAACTTGGGTGTTAGTAACTCGTTTAAGCTCTTGTAATTTCCTCTGACCACTGTCTGGCACAGCAAAAAGCTGCAGCGGCAGGCTGTGGCCCTTTTTCCATGCAATTTGTCAGTGTGTTTTTTCTCCTAGGTGAGGCCACTGTATAGGTCAGCTGGCTGAATCTAGTATTGCTGGAGGTTGCGTGAGATTTTAAGCTACTTTATGCCTATGTACTTGTATTACTTGTTTATAGGTAGATCACTTCTGATTCTGTGGAGGTTATTTGAACGAATCCTCTGTATAGCTTAACCTTTTTGGTTAAACTGCTAGATGGTTACTCAGAAGAGACAGTCTCAGTCTTTGCTGCGTGCTTCCTAAATGACCCTCTGCGACATTCTCTGGTCTGTGACGATGAAGGTGGGTGAGATCCCCCACCTCACATGGTTGTGAAACTTGTTTAGACACGCAGTGCTCGGGTTTGTGTCTGACTTTATTTAACCATTGCACATGGCAAGGTTAGAGCTAGCTGTTCAGTGAATGGCAGATGCTTATTATAAATTAACGGAAAAATACATAAGGAAATACGCTTGATGTATGGGAGTACAGCTTCTCTGCAGTAGTTTGAAGACACTATAATTCAGTTATGCTCAACATCCTACTTAGATCATGGTAGCCTACCTGCAAACTTTTGAAATGGAAGTTTAAATTAGGATTTAGTCCATTGGCCTAAACGTGTGTGTGGCTGGGGACAATCTCATTGCATAGACGCAGGCTTAGGTTTCTCCCTTTTCTTTTAGTGTAGCTGATAAAACAAGAGTAATAGTGGTTTTAGCTTACAGGAATTCAAACCCTAAAAACATACTACAAACAGGAAAAAAATTTTTGGAGTTCCCTACGTGAAGTGCACAGGACGTTGTAGGAGTGGAGATCCAGGAAGGATCCTTGTCTGTGGGTTCACAGCAGGGATCCTTGTTTTCAGCGAGTGTTGCCCTTATGAAAGGATCAAGGAGCTCAAAAATCTCAGCAGTCTCAAGTGTGCTGAACCGTAGAAAATATGGACATTTGTTCTGAGTGAGCACTAACATTGTGTATGCTGATAGCAGGAATTGCCAACTTTGTGCTCGGATTTCTGACTGACACTCTGGGGTCCTCAAATCGAAAACTGAACAAAACTACTAGCAGATGAAACACTTGTGGACAAACACTGACCTTGTGGAAGTGTGCAGGCTGTCTGCCCCAGCCTTTCAGCCTCTGTGCAGGAGGGACTCACGGCCCCTCTCTTCAGAAGCATCAGCAGGATTCGCGAGAGCTGAGACTTGTCTAGAAAGGCTCCCTTCCTAATCAGAACAGGAGGAAAGGTTTCCCCAAGGGTCTGTTCAGAACAGGAGCTGATAAAGATCCAGAAGGTGATTTCACTTGTCTGTCCATTGATCACAGGCAACCTAGGGAGACCAGACCAAACATAGACATGTAGGCTGTGTCCCAAGGTTATGTGATACAAATACTCTTGCTTAGAAGGAGGTGGGTTTTTTTAAACTCCTCTTGATTATGTGGTCAGTGTGTTTAATTGCTTTCTCTGCTGCATTATGAGGTGGGATAAAATCTCAGTCTCCCTTGCTTTCAAGGGTATTTCCTGCATCTCTCTTCCTCCCAAATGCCCCATTTCTTCTTGCCTTATGGTTTGAATATGTTGGAATAAGGCTGGGGCGGTGTGTGAAACCACTAATATGGAGCAGCATTTAGGAGGATCAGGGATCCGTGGTCCAGAATACGAGTATATGCTTTAAAAATGTTCCACTGAGTAGGAAAGGAGAGAGGATTAAAGCTTCACTTCCTTTTTATTTTTATGAGCCTAAGTTATTTGTCAGTTGGAAACATGATAAATTAGACAAACATTATTCTTTCCCTCCTCCAGGTTGGATGTTCTGCTTTGCATTTTACAGTGCAATGAATAACCAAGCTTCATTATCACCAAGCTGTCAGCACTGAAAAGCTATTGCAAAGCTCTTTGCCTGGTTAATTGAATTGAGTGTGCTGCGCGCCTAATTCATCGTTCTGTGCATTTGTCATTCACTGTGTGAATGGCAACAAAAGATGACTTTGCTTGGAACATTGCTGTTGCCTAGTGTTCACAGTTCTCTTTTCAAAGCTTTACCAGCATTGGGTATCTGCGTTGTACAGTCTTGATAATGGTATCATGAAATAAGTACACCAGGGACCATTTCATCATCTCAATTACATGATTGAAAGATGTGGGGAGATGCAAAGCCACTGAGGTTAAGAATGCCATGATGTATAAATAGCCTTGGATAAATGTAAGCATCAAATTGAATGCAGATGGGTTTGTGGACTTTGCAAGCGGCTTGCTTAAGAATGTCTACACCATACACCCAATCATGCATCTATCATGGTAAAACTTCAGTGTTTGTCAGCAGGTCTGAATTATAATAAAAATACCTAATTCATACATAATATTTTGCATGAATCACTGCGGTGCTTTACTGCAAAGGATGGCATTGTTATTCCTGTCTTACATCTAGAAAAACTGTGGCACAGAAAGCCCTGGTTGTAAAGCAGGTCAGATGGGAGCGGGGGACAAAACCTGCTTTTGAGACAGCTCTGATCCCATGCCTGGGCAAAGATGAAGGTGTTCAGTTTTCCAACGAGCATCATGGCATGGAGCTTTCCTTATGGAGCTTCTCCCTACAGTAGCTGGTAGTAGAAAGTAAGTCTTTGGACAGAGGCAGTGAGATCTGCTCAGGGACTTTCCTCCTCTTGGGAATTGGTGCCGGGTGCTTCCCCACTGCCTCCCCCTTTGAAGTCGGGTGTGGAAGCCCTCCCTGGCATTCCTGCATGCTTGGAGACTACCTGGAGCTGGGGCTTTATGCTCTCTGCATTGGCCGTTACCAGCTTCACTGAGTTATGGGTCTGCAAGTGAAGGCTGGGGGGTTTAAAGACACAGCAATGCAGAGGCCTCCGTTTGGTGCAAGCAGTGTTCCCAGCCTTGTGACAGGGTAATGTTCTGTCGGCCGCACCAGGGAGAAATGGGCTGGGGTGGAGATGACTTTTCGGTGTGAGTCTGGATCACTGACTCGTGCCGTGCTGAGGTTTCGTTTCTCACCTCAACATTTAAATCTGAGATTTAATCTTTATTTTTGCAGTGACTTAGTCTTCCCAGTGCTTTTGGCAAAATGGTTAACTTTGATGTTGGTCTTAGCCAGACGCTCTCATGAGATGAAATGCTGCCCATCCCAAACTTCCCCTGCGGTTCCATTTAGCAAAGGAATTTTTGAGTAGGGTCTTTGAGTTGCCACTTTCAAGTGGTGAGTGTAACCCTGAATTTATAAAGCCTCTAAGTCACCATCAGTCACGCGTTCTTTTAGTACGTGACTGCATTTTCCCAGACTGGAGAAACAAAACGGGGGAGGATGGAGTCAGCCTTTGAAATCTCTATAAATGGGCCATGGCCACCTCCAACTTAGATTTGGGGTGAGAGTCACAGCTGTAGAGGGATAGGTTTGGATTAGACTTTACTGAGAGATGCTCTTCGAGACTAAAGCCTGCAAAGATGTATTCCTTCTGCTGTCTGGTTTTCAAAGACATTGGGGCAACACAGCAAGAGGAAGGTCTTTCCACAAGGCTCTAATCCATCTGACTAGCAGCAAAATTGCTCTTGCTGGGGTTTTAATTTGGCTTGTGAAGAAAGGGATGTGCCCCAGCACCTGGGGTTGAATATAGAAGCATATGGAATTTAGAGTTGCAGCTCTGAAGATTTAGGGTAATAGCTTTGATGCTTTTCTCAAATGCGTTAGTTTTAAGTGTCAATAGCAAGAAATGGTTGGAGCAAAAGGAACTTGTTGATATATAGGCAGTATAGACTGCATAGCTAGGAAACATTATATAAAAGGAGAGGGGGGGGGAAAAAAAAAACAACCCTGGTGAAAAAGGAAATTATAGGAAACCAGTATAGTAGCACTTGGTGAGCAATTCTTCAATAATTTAGGGAAGTTTATACCTGTTCTAACTCAGCATTAAAATAAAAATCATCGGGTAAGTTCTGAGTTGTAACATTCCCGTGTGGTTAGTAGCAAAGTTTATTCCAACAAGGTAATGGTATTTTTTTTAAAGATATCTTTGGTCTCCTAAAGTCAAACTCGTGGCTAGTTTAAAGTTTTATTGCTGTCTGAGGTACCAATTTTCATTTTTAGTATGTTTCCATACTGTGTAATTTTTATGGCTACACTAGAATTACTGATGTTTGTGCATACTTACCAAGTTATTTAAATATCCTGGTGACTCTTAGCCCAAAACACACACACACACACGCTCTCCTGGGAAGTGCCTGCTACTCGCACACAGTTGACTCGTGGTATATATTGCAGAACGGATTTGAAGTACAAGCTGAGAACAGGGGCCCTATGCTGAGTGACTAAGATAAATTACAAAAGTTATGTTATTTCTTAGCCTACATACAGGAAACACTGAAGTCAGTGAACCTTAGGAAAGATCAACAAATGCAAGATGCTCTTTCTAATTTTCTTTGTGTATAGTTTTCAGTGTTTTGTTTCCTTATTTCTTCTGGTTTTGTTTTTTTTTGCTTTGTGTCCTCACTCCGTGTCATAGCCCCAGGCCACCACCAAGCTACCTTGGTGAAAGGCAGTGGGAGAAGATAAAAGCTTGGGACACTTCTTTTCCTTCATCTTTATCTTGCTGTGCTCTGTCAGGATGCAGAAGAGTTCCCTTTAAACCCAGGGAACAGCCACCTATGATGAGAGGAATAAATGAAGCATTCAGCTCAGGCATGGACAACATCATAGTGGAAGGCCTAATGAAAAGCTTCTGGTTTTTGAAATGAGCTTGCAGGTGTGGGAAGTGGGTGCCCTGTCAGAGCCTGGTGTGCTGCAAGCCCCACTCCACAGCCCAGCTCTCAAACTGAGGATCAGGAGGAGGCTGTAGATACAAGGATGGGGACAGTTCCTTCTGCAGAGAGAGGCCTCCTGTGATGATTGCTGGTAGAATTTCTCCAGGTCTGGTAGAAACCTGTAAGAAGGGTTCCAGTCCACTCTGATTTCTGTGGTGATGAAAGAGCCTACATGTCAAGTCTTCAAAGTTCTGCCGCCTGCTTTCCTTTGCCTGTGAACGGGTGAGGGATTCCTCCCGGAAGGGTGCCTTTGGAGATAGGCCCCTTTTAAATGGCGGGTTTTTTTGTTTGTTTTTTTTTTTTTTTTTTTTCCTGTCAAGGTCCACATCTTGAATGTGGCACATCTTGAAATGCTTGAATATGTTGTGTTTTAAAGTTTCATTTAAAATAAATGACCACTAGCTGTTTTGTGTAATTGGTGAACTTGAGATCTCTTGTATGACTGAGGTAGATATTAACTAATATTTGAGTGTTTTTGTCAAATAGATCATAACAGTGAATGTGGCATGGGAATCCTTGTTGCTTTATTTAATCATCATATTAAAAAAACCCAAACTCCAAATTAGTCTGTCTAGCAATGCTAATTAAAAAGCAGGATAAATTTTCATGCTTATTTTCATGAAAATTTTGTTTCCTGTACAAATTTCTGAATCTGGATCTTTCCAAAGAAATACAGTTATTAATATCTCAAAGAAATGAGCTGATGTCTAACTAATGACCTTCCAATGCTGCTGGGAACATAGTTCATATTTTTAATTTTATATGATGTCAGCAACCACTTATGGGGGCTGGCAGTGACTGATACCTGCCACGTACTGTGGGCGAGCCCAGGAACACTTCAGAGACCAGCTAGGATTTTCAAAACAGCCATAAGAGTTTTGACTCCTGGGCACTAAGGAAAAAAATGTGCTTTATGAACTAAGCCCATCCACAGTGCTTGTTTCCCAGGCTGCCTCATTTATTCAATAATTTGAGACAGCGTTGGATTAAGTTTCATCTTCCAAGCCCTGTCTGCTGAAGCTGCTCGCCAGCACTGTCATTTATCAAGGGTGCTACATGCTATGCTCATTTTGATTGCTGCTTCTCTGGAAACCACTGACCAAGGGTGAGAGAGCATAAAGAAACAAAAGAAACCCACACACACACCCCCAAAAAAAAAAAAAAAAAAAAAAAAAATTGTCATTTCTTCTTGGAGGCGAGGAGTCCCTGGCTAATCTGCTGAGCATTTCAGTCCCCAGAAGCCAACCCTTAACCCAGAGTCCTGTCAAAAACGAGTTCTTTCCTAATGAAATACTGAAGGAGGAGTAAATTTACAGCTTGCTCAGGGAGAACAAGAAGCCTTTCTGTGACTGTCTACACTGGACCCACTCTCTCTCTCTTTTCCTGATTTTTTTTGTTTTGGATGCATCTCCAAACAATCATTTAAGATAAACAGCATGAGCAGGAAAGCTGAGCCAAGTGGCTGAAATTACTGAACCTTTGAAGACTAAACACATGCAGGATCAATCTCCCCTGTAGCTGTAGCCTTTCCTACCGAAACTGGATCATTTCTTGCTGCTACAGTAAAATTTTCTGGAAATCCCACCAGGCCTCCCTGAAAGACTGATAATCCCTTACCTGCAGCGAACTGTAGTATGTTTTCCCTCAAACAAACTTTCAAGCCTTCCTTGTTGGGCTGCATTTCTTTTTCTTACCAGTTTAGGAAAGGGTATGGATTAGCCTAATAACTGATGGGGTCATCCCGAAGTTGTTAAAGCTACTGATGTCTTTGAAAGCCTTGTTGTCTGAAGCAGCCACAGTTTGTGTGTGGCTCCACTGTTACCACCAGTAACTTTAGTCATTGCACAAGGAATCTTCCTGTAGCGACCTTCATCTGCACCTGCCCAGATAATTTTCAAATTCATAGAGAGACTGTTTTTAGCCAGGTCACATACATGTGTTTGCCAGCCTCTGTGCACCTGGTTTGGGAAGTGTTGCTGCTGTGGCACATGTGTAGTTATAGTAATGGTATGGAAAGAGCTAAGCATTTATTTCCAGCACTGTCTTTGTACAGAGGATTCGCTGCCACGCTCCACAGTGGCTCCTGAAATACTGTGCAGTGATGCTCATAAATCAGCATCTCACTAATGACTGAAACCGAGCTGAACTGGATCCTGCTACTGCCTGGTGAAGACAGGAGGTCTAGCAGGGAAAACAGATTTGGGAGGTAGAAGCACTGGGTGTTCTAACCCTGCACAGCCGCTGGTGAGTGGCCATGAGCAACCTGCTTCAGATCCTTCTGCTCCACTTCCCGTAGTGCCATGTTTTAGGTGGAGGGTGCCACCAGTATCCAAAATAATTGTAATTGCAACTTCAGTCACCAAAATCCTTGGTTGTGTCTCACTGGGAATGCTGCAATACCACCATTGCTGCCTCAGTTTCCTTTTCTGAGACAATCTGAGAAGCAGCAAGGCTCCACAATAGTGCTGTATTGCAGCCCAGAAACTAGAATCAGAGGTTTGTTAGTGGTGTCTTCCTTTAAATGCCACATGTGCTCAAACTCATCCTAAAAAGCATATTTATCTACTAGGTGAACCTACCTCTGTTTGTCCATCCTGATTCTGCAGTTGGTGATGTATCCCTGCTGTTACTAGGAGTTGTTGCAGCAAGTGTGTGTGCTTTTGGCCATCCACAACCCCTGTTTTATTCAGCTGAACTGCAGTTTTCTTACTCTCAGCACTATTCAGCATTACTGTGCCTGAGATTGACTTTCTGCAGCAGCTAAAAGATTTCAACCAGCTGTGTGTCACGTGTACTGGTCAGACAGGTGATGGTCTGACGCTTCTCCCTGCAGTTGCTCTCCCTTTGCTCAGGAGATACTGTCCTTATTCACTGAGTGCAGCCTCTGCCTCTCGAGTCACTGTTCTTCCTCCAGGAACTTGTGTCTGTAGTGTTTTCACATTTCCTTCCTGAGCAGGTTCATTCCTCAGCCTTACAGCAAGCTTTTTTTGCTGGATGCTAAATCCTGGGTGTCTCTCCTTCAGTCAGAATCACTGCAGAACGTATGTATAAATTTTGAGATTCGGTCACTTTGTGCATAGGTAGAGAGGTCTGTTCCAGGCATCATCTGCTGTCTAGAAAGCACTGTCTAAACAGATCAAAGGAAGCATTGCAATGTTAAGACTTGGCCACAGTCCCAATCCCTTATGGTCTTCAAGCCCATCGTCCTGGAGCAGCTGCTTGTGGAGCTTCCACCAGGTGCCTACAACAAGGATTTGATACAATGCCACTTGGCACTCAGCCCCAAGCATTATGGCCTAGAGAAAGCAGCAGAGGCTTACTCCTGCTAGAGCAGACACTTTCCAGGTACTCTTTGCTTGATCCCTCTGTCTGTCTTCTTTATCCCAAAGAGCAGGAAAATCATGATAAAATTAAAATGGGATTTGCTTGCTGCAGAATTCTTAGCAGCTGTCTCCTCAAAAGCTGCATGTTTTAGCAACCCTCCTATGAGGGTCCAAGAGGTCAGTAGTGAGGTGCAACGGTTGCTTTTTGATGAGATAAGGACTCATCATATCCCTCTCTCTTTTCTCTTTATGCTGGCAACTTCCATGCTCTGATTTCCATAAGAGAATCCTAGGTGGGTTAAACAAGAACCATGTCAAGCATTTCTGTCCTTCATAAGTTTGTGATAAAGAACAGGAATTCCTTATCAATTATCTTTATCTTGGAAGCTAAGGATAGCAGATGGAGAATGAAGACACAGGGATCATATTGGTCACACGGGAACAGATCTGTCCAGCCCTGGTTCTTGTCTCTGACGGTGGCCAGGAGCTGATGCCTATGGAAAAGTGTGAGTAAAAAGGCACATGTGTAGTAATACCTCTGATTACTCTGCCAGCCTGCATCCAGCAAGCTGTGTCTCAAGCATGTCCTTAGCTGTGAGCTGATTTCTTTCCATTTTGTAGCCCTCAATGGATTTTTCTGTGACTTGATCCAACCCTTTTTGAATCTGAGAAAAATTTGGTCAAGTGCAACATCCGTGGCAAGCTGTTACATGGCTTAATTCCACGCTGCGTGAAGGAAAGAGCAGTTTTCTGCTACAGACTCTGTGATCTTGGTCAAGGCATTTTGTTTTCCTGTATACAAAATGGGGATTACATGTTCCTGTTTCACAGGGAATTGGGGGGATAATATTTATAGGTTCTTCAGATACTAGGGCTGTGTGATTCATAGAAACATACATAATAAATTAAGCAATTTGTTCTTAATCTGATTCCCTTCTGGCTTCTAACAGACCAAGCCATAAAACTATGCTGCCTTTCTTTTAATTCTTTGTAATCACGTTTCTCTTTATGATAAAGAAAAGAAAAAAGCATAGGCAGATCTCTTGTCTTTATCATACCTAATACTTGTGCTGGACTGTCTATTAATGTGGGTTTTCCAGTGTTTAACTCTGAGATACAGGATGCTATTGTACCTTTCATGGGATATCATTAATAAAAACTGCAGTGGAATACTAAATGTCAGCTTTGTGAGCAGGGTGCCTGACAGCTGCTAACTAACCCGGCAGACGATACTTCAGTTGAGGTCATCTTCAAGTAATGTGAGCTTTTAGCTATTAGTCAAAGAGCACTGAGACTCTTTAATGAAAGGCACAGGCCACCTGAGAGTTCCCGGCTTCAGCAAGAATACACAGTCCTCATCAAGTTCAATGACGAGACTCCTCCATAACAGAGTTTAAAAAAAAAAAGTCTGGTGTTTCACTGATTAAAGAGTCTGAATGTTTCTCCTTCCTGTGGCCAGCTCAGGCTGTAAAGCTTATCTCCAGAAAGAAGAAGAAAAAGAGGAGGAGAGAAATAAATACTTTCTTGGTGTTGGGCCTGTCCTGGTAGATGAAACATTCTTCAGGGTGGATGACACTCGGTGAAATGGTTTCAAAATGATTGAATGCGTTCCTGTATTTCAGTGGAGTTTTTAATTAGTTTAAAAAAAAAGCTACAAGTATTCATGCTATGAAATGTGAAGCTGTTGCCGTGTCTGCTCTGTTCCTGCAGAGCAGAAACTCTGACAGGGCTTTCTCTAAATTTTCTTTAAAAACGAGAAGGCATTCCTGCACCTTTTCATTTGTAAGTTTGTAGCACTCTATGTTTGTGGCAGAAATCAAATCATCTAATTGACTTATAGTCAATCAGTGACTGTAAATCCCTTGCATTCCTCATGAGCAATTTATAGAGGTCTGAGAGTTCACCCCCTGAGCTGCGATGTAGGCTTCGGCCTCGCCCATAGACTCAGTGGCCACAGTGTGGGATTAAAACTGGTTAAAACCACTGGATTTGCTATTCTCTAATGTTTCAGATCGCAGGAAGGTGTTAGGTCTTTAGTGGAAATGGGTGGCTGATGCGAGTGTTTTCCTAACAGAAACAGAAGCGAATGCCTGCACACTGTGAAAGCTGAAATGGAGAACTCTGATATTGCAGTTGATGGACCAGTTCTGGTTAGGGCTGAGAGCTGCATTGGTGGGAGACATCAGGCTACAAGTGAGAGCGACACTTCATTTTAGCTCTGTGTTTTAGCCCAAGCTACTGCAATAAGAGTAGGTGGAGGTTTCACCCTGGCTCTTCTTGTTACTCTTTGAGATGAAGATTCGGGAATGTGGATATAAAGGTGATAACAAATTGTTTATGTTTGTTGCTATTAGTGCATATAATTATGTTATGTGAAGCCCTTGTTATTGCTTCAGTTTTGATCGCTTGAACAACTAACAATTTGTTTAGAATTAGGGGTAGTCTCTGCTTCTTCCCAGATCTGCTGTTGGAAAATATTGGAAGAAGCAAATTATACCTCCAACCTCCAAACAACCTCAAACTCATCTCTTTCCAGAAAAAGAAACAGGGAAAAGGAATACATATGCACTGGTGTACCAGCCACACAGATGGGTTTGGTTGCTTCATGTTCATCCCCTGTTACCAGTTATATCTTGTGAATTTTCAAGTGAAGCCCAGTTATCATCATCCGCACACAAAACCCCATAACCCTTAGTTATTAATTCCCTCTTCCCACTGACCTTGCTCTCCATAAATCTTAGGCCTGGAATCTTTCTTCCTTTCTTCTTCCCCTGCTCCCACCTCTTTCCCTCTTTTTCTCTTTTAAATTAAACACATTCCAGAGAGAGGCCAGGAGCTGTCAGGAAGCTCTGCATTGATGTGGCTTCCTTTGGGATGTGCAGGCTGATGAGTCGCCTGCCCGTGCTTCTCCAGCCTGCAGCAATGAGTAAGGGGAGATATCAGCCTGCAGCATTTAGCACTCCCTGTTCTGCTCCAGAACCACTTTTGCATTCCTAGTTCACTAGCAGAAAGGCAGTGAGTATTTGAGGGTCCACGTAGACAACAGTCAAGAATAGTATCGCTGGAGATCTAAGGGACAAATATATCGGTAGGCTTCAGACTAAGCTACACACAACTGCTGGGGTCCCTGGGCTGTGATCAGACAACTTGCCTTTACCATGCTTGCTGTTGCTGCAGTGGTATCTCTCTAGACAGACGCTAAATTGAATTATTTTCTGGTTCACACAAAACTGAAGGGGATTGATTTTACATAGAGTGAAATATCTGAAGCTGTGTATAGCTGAGGCTTTATTTGTGCTGAGGACAGCAGACCCCCTATTTCCATTGTCTGCGTGCCCATCATCCAGCCCTGTGTGGGGCTCACCTTTGTCACAATAGTGTGGTATTGGTGCCTAAAGTTTAACTTGTCATTCTCTATAATGTGAGGACCTTTTCTTCAGAACCGGTGCTTATCCAGGCATTCTTCATCCTATGAAGATGCAATTGGTCTAACTTGTGATTCTGGCTCATTTTGAAAGTAATTTTCTTTATTCAGGCAACTTGTCCGATTTAAAAATCTTGCCTCAGATTATGCTATGGATTATATCTTACTGTATTGTTTTGCTCAAGACAAACATTAATGTTTGCTCATTACCATGTTACTAATTATTCTATTTGTATAAGTTTTCCATTTTGTATTAGATTTTGTTCTTTGTTTCCACTGTTCCTAAAACACAGAGCAGAACCTGAATTGAGATGGAGCCCTACAGAGCCTTATTCAGTACATCCGTTCACTTTGACAGGGAAACTTTGATAGCTAGTGTGTGATTGTGTGATCAGTTTGCCAATGTCCCATGCAGCAGACTCGTGCAGACTCTGCATCCTTAGTTGACTTATGAAAATGTCACAAAAAACCCTAGGACTAAAGCCATACCAAAATCAAGATATGTGCAAACTACTGTTTTGACTCTGTCCTCAAGGGGCCTGGTATTTCATCACAGAAGGAAATGAGGTTAGTTTGACGTGATTTGTTCTTGACAGGTGTATGTTGGCTGTTAAGTGATTTGATAGTAATCTTACAAGTGCTTATAAATAGTCTGATTATTTACTGCTGCATTTTTCTGGGTATTGATAAAAATGGCTGGCTTCTGTTTTCCCTTTTTAAAGATAAGCATCATACTTCCCCTCTGCCCAGTCTCCTGGTCTCGCCCCGTCCTCCAAAAATTCTTGAACGTGGTCACCAGTGGCTCACTGGAAGACTTTCTAAGTGCTCTCAAGATACTGTGGCTCAGGTAATCAGATACTTAGGAATCACCTTGATAAATGAATAATTAACAAGATTTTGTCCTTTGGATGGTATGTTTGTGAGTGACACATCATAAAACCTCTCTGAAAATAGGGAAACCTTTTCATTTTTTAACTTGCAGCACTACCTTGATCATCCCCAGAAACTCAGCCTCCCAGCTAGGTGAGTCTGTACCAATGTGGAATTTTTTCCCCCCAGAAGAAAGTATAAAAGAACTCAGGAAACTGGAAAAAGGATCTTAAGGACACTGATTGAAGTCAACCCAAATATGGCAAGAGAAAGCCCCAGGGTTATATGTACTGGCGGCCCAGCTAAGAAATAACGTAGTGAATCAGTGGATATCCTACCTATTAATTTTGCACTTTGTGTTTGGGTTTACTGGATTCTTTTTACTGTAGCACTTTAACACAGTAACTGGTGTAAAACATTTTAACTTTCTCAAAGAAGTCCAAAGACTTTTAACAGATGACTTGGTCTTTCGTGCCAATGAGCGTATGCTTTAGTCTATCTGCAATTTCCCTTTGAAAGAGTGCCCAGTCCTGCATGATAACAGCTGAAGGCACAAAGTAATTTGATCAAAATTTTCAGACATCTTGAGGGATCTAAGGTTTGTCCCACCAAGAAGAACCACTTTTCACCTTTCCCTCACTTCTGCCTCTTAAAAATCTGTAAGGAAGAAGAAGAAAAAAAAACAACCCTTAATTTATATTTAGAAGCTGACTTTTCTCTTTGAATCCCTTTCTGGCTCAGCCAAACTTGGAGCCCAGGCTGACAGCTGTGAGTTTGTACCATCGATTTCCATGTAAATGTTCCTCAGATAATTACCTGAGGGACCATGTTTCAAACCGCTATGTGTGGCCCACAGCCAAGGCGATAGAGATCTGGCATTGTGTGGGAAGAAGGGTCAGTGCAAATCAAACATGAGCCCCATTCCCACATGAAAAGGAAATAAAACCTCCACGTGCAGGCATGTGGAGAAGCTTCTTCTTAGTCCCTTAACTAAACATAACCAAGCAGGAAAAATAATGTTGGCATGAAAATGCAACTATGTTTATTAGTCATTTGGTGCCCAGCAGGTCTCAAACTCTTCCGCATTGCATTTTTCATTAATGCTGCATTGGAAACCCTAGCTGCCTGTTCATTTTAAGAGCTGAAAATCTTTTATATGTTGGAGGCATGAATAAAAAGTTGGTAGCAAAGAACATAAAAAGCAAAGGTTAACATATATTATGTATGGCTGTGAGGTCCTTGGGTGGAAATCTGAAGGCTGGAGTTAGCTACACTCCCCACACAGTCAGTGCAGAAATATAGGTCCCTCCAGACTGTATGAACTAGCTTGGAGGTCTGTCACAGAGTGACGTGAGTCACCTACTCTTTGCCTTTGAGCATGAAGAGAAGCCAGGGTGACTAGCTTGGACCTAAATGTCTAACTTTCAGATGCCTGAATTAGGGCAGGTAAAGCCTATACTTGCAATCTCGGCAGGGACCGATGTCTTGCAAACAGCAGTGCTTCAGAGGAAATACGTCTGTCTGGGGGGAAGAGGATGTCAGTGTATGCCATTGTGTCCTGCCAAGCTGGTAAAATCAAAACTGTCAGGAATGACTCTAAAGGCCCCGGGGTGCTGGGCATGTTCTCTTCGTCCAGGACATAAACCCCAGTGTCTGGTTTCTTTTCTACCAATAAGAGCAAAGGGGTAAACCCAGTTTTCATGGCCAAATTGTTTCAGTAGCTTGTTCACCAAGTGACTCCTGTGGTCTCAGCTGTAATCTTCCTCAGTGTCACTCTGTCAAGAAATTGTTGAATTTTGATGTGCGTGGAGTGGCTCTTCACTATAAGGGGGACCTGCAGGTGTGGTCATAGAGGTGTGCTTATCTTCAATGGGCTACAGGAGAAAAAAAGCTCAAGAAGTATGGTGTTGCACACTGACATAGCTTTCAGGTTTACTCACCATACAGTATCACTTGTTCTATCTAGGAAAGTCACAGGCCCCAAACTTGGTGCAACATACTGTGAATCAGCTGCGAATCCACTCGGGGAGTGGAAGGCAGGAATTATTCCCATATAAAAATTCTAGGCAGTGTAATCTAAATGGCTATATTTAGGCATTTAAACCACAACTGAGTGCCCCCAGTGTAACACAGCAAAAGGAGTGTGAGGAAGTAGCAAAGTATTTGTCCCACATAAAGACTAAATATCCATTATCAGCAATCTCTTTGGCCTGCTTCCTCTGTTGTTTCATTCCCTCTGGAGATTTGGCAATTGGATTGATTTGCTGACTGACTCACTGTCTTAGATTGCTGACAGTATTAATAAAATTAGCATTAGGGAGGATGTTCGAACATTTGCCTTTGACATTTTTTAAGGGAGAGAGCTGACATTTAGTCTAAATTAAAAAGTTACTGAATTGACTCCCCCCCACCCTCCTGCAACCAAAGTCTTAGTAGTTTTCATCTGAAAACTTAGTCGGAATTAAGAATTTTGGACTGCAAGTTTCGGTCTTTCTTTTCACTGAAAACTTCTGGGTAGTTAACAAAGCACTAGCTATTTAACAGAGTTCTTGGGAGAAATATTTTCACAAAGCTGTAAGATAAATGTAATACAAATTTCTGTAGCAATATTGTTTTATGATAGGATTATTTTTTTCTGTCTTAGGTGACATAGAGGTCAAACTGAAATAATGGTCTTAATGTCAAAATCTAAGGACAGGCAAAGATCTAGTTTTTATTTTTCAGGAATGGTTTGCATCATTACTTTTAAATGCAGTTGCCTGGTCTTTAGGTTATGTGATTAACTTTTACTCCCTGTGGGAAATGACTGAATTCAGGAGACATTTGTTTCGTGTCATAACTGTTCTTTGTCTATACATCCTGCTATCGGTTTTCATGTGGTGTGGTTTATCCCCAGGTAAAAGCAGCAGGCTTAATTTTGGTTTTGCTCTGGTCTGCAGGAAGATAGCTTTCTGATAGTCATATTATAAGCAATTTTCAATAGCCCTTAAAGTTTTCATTCAGGTGTTGTTGCTTTGAGATCTTTGCCTAACTAGTGTAACTGCCTAATATCACTGCAAGCTGCCTTTAATGTTCCCTTTCTGTAACCCTTGCAGCAAGAGTTGGAGCCACTGCTACTGGTCAGTGTCCACGTAAAATGTGAAAGCACTTGAAAGATGTTCCAGGTGTTAACACTTGTTTGGAAGTTGCATCCTTTCAAAGGACAGGGCAAACAACTGCAGTTTAAGAAAGTCCAGCTCTGCTATGGAGCAAGTGCACTGCTGAAGTCACCTCCCTGTCCTGCCTGTCTCCCTGCCAGCCTGTTCCCTTGGCTGGTGGGAATATAAGCTTTTGGAGTTAGAACTGGCATTACTTTGTGCATGTATCTTTTTGAGACCATATATGCAGGCTATGTGCTGTTATTAACAGAACTAGTTACTCTTCAGTGAATTTTTGTGTAGAGGAATCGCTGGTTGCGCTCAAACAGAAAGCCTGTGCCAGTCATAGCTGTACATGTATGTGGTTGAATTCCTGCTACCTTTAATGAGGGGTGAGTGCCAGAATCTAAAGAACTTTTCCGGCTCTCCTATAGACAGCATTGCTTGTTCTGTCCGACAAAAGGTTGCTATACTCTCATTCATTTTTTCCCTTTCTCTGACTGCAAAAAGTATAAATTATTTTAGTGCAGAATTTTTGGAAGGTTTTCTCCCCTTCCCCCATTTCCTGAAAAGCTTGCATACGGAGTGAGACACTCATAAGCTTTTCCGAGATAAGAATTTAATTTATTTACGCTTTGTTGTTCCAGGCATGGCTACAGACCGGTTTGGAAATTTGCTGTTCCAACTTTAACAGGTCACTGCATGGAAAGGAGCAGCTGGATTTTCCTCCAGAGCAGCCGTCAGCTGTTGGAAATCTCTTGATACTTCACTGGCTTCTCCAGATTCAGCATTAACTTCTCCTTCCTGTTACAGGAATTATGCTACGTGCTGTAGACCCTTTAGCTAACAAAAGGAGTAAAGCATAGGAAAGGAATATGGCATCAATAGCAGTTTCTGCTGGGGCTGGCAGAAGCCACACCATTGCTCTGACTCCTTTTCACCTTCATAAGGACAAAGTGTAAGAGAAAAACACTCTCCAACTCCAGCACGTCACAATGTTTCTGAAGTTAACTTCTGTGGCTCAAGCAAGTAGGCAATGAGTTCAAAGTCAAGACATGCAAACTCTTCTGTATGCTATTACATTGCTTTTCCTTCTCACCTCTTCCCCTCTGAAAAAGAGCCTCCTCCATTACGTAGTCCAATGTTCCAGTCAGATAGCTGAGGTATGAAGGCAG
Source organism: Aquila chrysaetos chrysaetos (assembly GCF_900496995.4). Lineage (NCBI taxonomy): Eukaryota > Metazoa > Chordata > Aves > Accipitriformes > Accipitridae > Aquila > Aquila chrysaetos. Next base: position 35,221,987 of record NC_044013.1, read on the forward strand.
CAGCCCCATTTCTCATTTCACACTGACTATATGGCAGCATAATTCTGCTGGCTTCAATGAAGTTAGTGCCGATTTACACAGTTAGAATGACCCATATGTTAAATCTGTATGATGACATATGTAGGATATGTAATATAGCCAAGTAACTTTGCCATGAGAACAGTACTTCAGTGTTGCTTGACTTTCTTTAGAATAAAATGGTGAAAACAACATATTGCATTAAGTAGTACTTAGTTAATGTCAGCTGTGAGAGAGAGAAATTCAAGCAACTTGCTCCTTTGATCTGGATGTTTTACTGAGAACTAAGAGCAGCATAACTGACGTTTGTGACGTTTTTGAGAAGTTGAGCTTTGGTTGCCTCTTCTAGACTCAATGGTGCTTACCGAGATTTGTCCTTCAACACCAGCTAAAAAAATTTGAAAGCAGGTTTTCTGCTTGATCTTTCACATTCTTTTCATCAGAGCCCTCATCAGAGTGCTTCTTGGTATGAACTTTGCACTGTAATTTGTTGGTCTTGAATGTCTCAAAAGGCTGTGGGCAAAGCTGTGATACAGAAACTGCAAAATGGCGAAGTGTCCCAAGGCGAACAGTGCTGTAGGCTACTGTCAGCTTCCAGTTTTTAAACTTTGCAGGGATTTGATTGATGGACATTTTGCATATAGTCACAATTAATATAATTTTTTTCATATAACAAAACCTCATTATGGGAAGAGAATAAAGTGAGAAGGGGAAAGAAAAGGGAAAAAAACTCGTACAGTTACCACTGCTGGTTAGCAGAACTTGCAATTTATGACCTGTGAAAAACATGGGGAAGTAGCTGAAAGTCAGGAGGGAAGAGTTACTAGCCATGACATCATTAACTCAGTTAATATAAAACTTTATATTTATACGCTCACAATGGGAGACTTGTCTGTTGAACTGATGGTAAAAGGGGGGGATCCTGCCTTGGTGTAAGTTGGCATGGTTCCACCTTGGATGGGTCAAAATATTTGCTGGCCTTTTGTGTGGTTTTGTCCAGGCCAGGAGATCCTCATTTCTGTGAGATAAGCATGACCTCTTCCTCTTAGACTTTCAGGTTAAGATACGAGAGAGAGGATGTAAAATTTCTTGGTAGCCTTATAGGTTGCAAGTAGCTTGAAGAAACTCAAGATGAAGTTTCCAGATTCTTTTGATGCATTGCTGACTGTTTTCAGGCACTTTGTCTCTTTCCTATATTCTGAACACTAAGCTGTTCATTAAAAGGGAAGAAAGAAAAAGCAGTTTCCTCTAGTTAAGGCACTTAAACATATTTCTAAGATCCACAGATGCAACCCCCTGAATGGCCTGTTGAATTTGAGACTCTTAGCTCTCCCTGGAGGATATTAGGGGATCATCGTTCACACATCTAGCTTCTGTAATGATGAATGGGATTACTAGAGAAAATCCCCTTGTGCATTGGTGGATCTAAAATCATGTGGTTCTTTTGCCTGTGCACTTAGACTCCAATTCACAAAATAAAACAGCTGGACTAGTATAGGCAAGGCCAAGTTATCTGGGGGAGGGATACGTTCTATTTTGCTAGCAAAGCGGTCATAGCTTGGGCAGCATTTTGTGGTTTGTCCGAATCTGAGGTCATCTTGGTTTATGTGGGGGAAGGTCGTCACAAAAAATGTTCTGGATAATGATTGTTTTAAAAGTTTCTGTCAATGTTCTTGTATTATATGTGACTTTGTGGTGCACCTTTCCTTCTGAAATATTTTACAGTGTGTTCAGAACACCCCATGTCCTGGCCAATGTTAAACTTAATAGCTTGTTAATTGAAAAATTATGAAGAAAATTGGTAGCCCTCTGTAGAATGAAATGTTCCATGGACATGTGGAGTTAGATGTATGTATCCAAGGGGTGTGAAATAAGAAAGCAATTGTCTGTGACTGCAGGGAACTGTAACCCAGTTGGTAATATTTTTTGTTCAGGGAATGTAGCAGGGAAGGGTGCCTTCACTTTTGAATATGGACAGCATTAGTATTGAGGTAGAGGATTCTCCTACCTACACGGTGAGTGAGCGAGAGTTGAGGACACATTGTCTTATGCAAAAGCTGATGTAAATGTAGTGATCTGTCCCATCCAAATGTAAACAGGAGGTGGCTGGGCAGATATTTCAGCTGCTGACTAACTGAAACATCAACTGAGCTTCAGAGGTTAAAAAAATGTAATTTACCCTCCCGTAAGCAGAATGAGAATTCCATATGCATTCCCATCCCATGATTTTGAGTTAATCTTCCACTGGCTTGTGATTTCTGAGGAGCTATAGATTGAATCCAGGCACGCTAGCTAGTGAAGTCTAATTTCCGAATGGGGGGTATTTTTTGTTTGGTTTTTTAAAATATTTTTTTTTCCCTTTCAAATTCCTTCAATACCAAAGGACAAATGGATTCTTGGGCACTAATTTAAAATACTGCTACTAATAATAACAACCTAACGTGTGCTATTTGCCAAAAGTTGAGAATCAGCAATGATGAAAGATGAAACTGCCCCAAGTTTCTTGGCAAAAGTGATATAGGCAAATATTTCAAAGGTCATTTCAATTTTGAAATTTGCTTCCTTGGAGATTGTTCTGTGGTAACGTTTGCCTTCTAGATGTTATCAGAGAAGCACTGGAATTTCATAGTAACTGCAATTAAAGAATTTTAGGATGTAGAGCCTGGCCGTTAAAGATATCCCCTGTCCTGCTGTTCTCATTAGCCTTGCTAGTCTTACAGACATTTGCTGATCAGTCCGGTTCTAGCATTTCTCAGTCAACAGGTTACATTACAAACTCATAATATTCAGTTGTCCCCGTTCACTGATAACATGCCTGACTCTGGTCCTATTTGTCATCTGTTGGCCCTTCAATAAACTTTTGTGTTCTTAAATGAAAAAAAGGCAAACATAAACCCAACTTTGCTTGTGTACTAATTGACTTTGCAAGTTAAATAGTGCTCTGTTATTTAACAGCAGTGCTTCAGTAGCACCGAGAGACCACTCAGACCAGGGCCCGGTATAAGCATTGAAAAAAATCACAGATACAGCAGAACCTGCCAGATGGCAGCTTCTGCAGCCCCAAACATTCCCTTTTTTTGCATGGGAATAATGGAGACCTTGAAGAAGTGCTAGATAGAAGTGATAGATTTGGCAAAATGTGTCTTATGTAAGGAACAGTTACTAACAGCTGAAAACTTTTCTCTCCCAGCCTTATTTCTTCTCTGTATAGCAGGGCTACCCAACTGGTGTTTTCTGAGATCAGCTGAGTATCTGCCTTGAGGTCTGTTTATTTTTACCATGCTTCGTTGGGTAAGCCTCCCCCCACATGTGCTTGCTCCTGACACTGTGTGCCACCTTCACTTATGGCATGGGAGCTGCTGTCCCAAAAGACTGGAAGAGCGGGCTGCAATGTGGAATGAGGGATTTCTGATGTGATCAGAGCTGTGTGTTGCTGTTGTAGACTTTGATTGCCCTGCTCTGGTTGGGACTGGAGAGGACTTGCTTGTTTGAACACAGTGCTGGGTTTTGGAGAGCTTTCTTGACAGGAGGTTGTGCACTGCCTGATTGCTTCCCCAGGTTCTGTGCAATGTATTTCTTTTTCATGCTGAAACCAGCTTGTGAAGACTTGAAGTCTGCTATAGCTCAAGGGTAGCAATGTAAGAAAAGAAGTATCTTAAGTTTTCTATGCACCTTTTGATGCTATCCTAATTTTTATGTTGCATAATATAGTTGCAGAGCATAAAACTCTTGTTGCTTTTGGTTATTAGATGAGTGCAGCAATTCTGACTTTATCCACTACTTCTAGTCTTGAATTCTGGCCTGTAGCTTACTGGGTGAGCAGGAAGGCTGTAACCCAAGCACTAGTGGGAAATTTATTTGTGCTTTTTCATGTGCACCTATCTTGAATCTCACTGCCACTCTCAGGAGCAGCATCACGAGAGCAGCTCTTGGTGTGTTGTGCTCTTGCAGTTGGCTGCCTCTCCTTGGGGTATCTTGTACCTCAGTGAGGGGGAAGTGAAATCTCTTTTCATTGGAAAAAGAGGGTTTATGTGAAAGCTTTAACTCGGAGAATGGCCTTTTGTAAGAGGCCATGAAAGGAGATGGCTGCAAGTTGACCTGTTCTCCTAGAAGTCATCAAGTGGCTACTCTGATCTCTAAATCAGAAATAGAGTGCCTGTTTCTCTGAGCAGATGAAAATACCCCAGGGTACGGTCAGATTTCTAAGAAGTTTCAACACCTACTTACTGTGTTTCTTTCCTTATCTCCCTCCAGCAATCAGAGGTCATGTCGAACCCCTTTTTTCACGGAGTTGAGCCGCAGATTGAAAAACCCACTGCAGTAGTTTGTGAGCAGGTTTCTGTTTTGACTTTTCAATTTATATCGCTGAAGACAAATTTTATTAGTAAAATCTTGGGCAACTAAGCAGTGGATTTTTAGGCTCTGACTGGGTGCCTGGAGCTGCATTTCTTTGAACTGTCTTTTAGAGGAACTGCAGCTGTATAAATGGATGAAGACTGTGGAAAGAAACTATAAATATGGCTTTATTAAGGTGGGTTTTTAAATCAAAGTGACTTTTTGAAATATTTTAATGAACCTTAAAAACTATTTTCCAGTTCTTTCCAACAGCTATGTTACTTTTCAGCAACTGGGCGTGAGGGGGTTGTTATTGAGGGAACTGTGGCTATTGTGTATATGGCAGTGGACAGGGCAGTGCCTTTTCCAGGAGACTCTTAACCTTGACTGGACAGACAACTTAAAATGACTGCGGGGTCGCATGCCTCTTCTGGTACTAATTTTCATTTTGCAAAATGTAGCCAAGTTTTACGGGGCTAGACAGATACTACTGGGATGGTGTTGGGGGTTGAGGAGTGGGGAATTTGTGGGCATTTGAGACATTTCCTGTTGCCCTGCAGCTTTTTTCAATGGGCAGTGTTGGATTGTGCCTTACCAGGAATGTGACAAACTCACTCAATATATGTTTTCTTGCTAGAAGTTAATTGAAAACAATGATTTAGCACATAAAAAATGTGCTAGCATAGCTTGATGATGGTTTAGTGCCTTATATTCCCCTCATGTTCTTGTCACAGGTGGTTTAGACTCTCTTTGCTTAAGTACATGTGGCAGGTATCTGAAGTCCACAAGCCAACTGGTACTTTGAGTTGGCTGTCCTGGGAGTTAAACATGGGTTCAGTAAGCACCACTGAGCTTGTTTCCTTAGCAGCTGGGAGCTAATGAAACTGTAGAAGAAGCTCGGGCTTTGCATCAGAAAAGACACGTCCATTCCAGCTTAAACACAGCTCCATCTCTCCCTGTCTCGATGACTCCAAAGTTGGCTTCAGTGAAAACCAAAGAGACTTAGACTGAAACAGGGCAGCCAGAGAGTGGAGCAAGGGATAGGTGGTGACTGGAAAGTCAAGGCTAAACCACTGGCAGTTCTGTCTTGCTTGTTCTCTGTCAGAAGGGCATGTCTTTGAGGAGAACGCTGGACAAGGTTCTTCACTGAAGCCCAAGGCCATAGCATGAAGGAAATTGTTCAGAAAGCTTCTCAGTCCAAAGAGAGTAAAAATAGCTGTGATGGAAGCAGTTTTCCTCTCGGCACAGACACAAGGGTATGTGCACATGTATACGCATCAGTGTAAATGAATGTGTAAAAGAAAAGGCACTAAAGTACATCATCCAGAGGTGGTCTGAGCTAGGATTTCCATTCAGCAGAGCCTGACATGATGAGGCTTTGTAGCAACCACAGTGTTCTGTTTCAGGAGGCAGAGGAGTTCCAGATACACTGTACCATCATGGTAAAAATGCCTTTGTTTTTGGCATAAAGGTAACTACCCCTTTTTTTATTAAAGTGTCACATTTTACCCGCTTGCAGTTTCCTGCTTGTATATTTTGGCTTTTGACCAGGACCTTGGGCTATGTGTGCTCATCTGGTTTTGATAAAACATTGAACTTAGACAATACATCTTCTTGGACATTTCTTCCTGTTAGATTCAAGTGTGATACAAAGCAACCAGTACTTGATCAGTAGCAGACACTGTTTTTATCAAGCATTGTTGGATGTTCATTAGCCATGAAAGGGTTGTAGAGAAAACTTTCTACAGCACAGACTAGTACAGGTAGGTGCTTCCTCTTCTGAGCCCTTCTTTTAGCCACTTTAGCAAAGCCCTAGGTTGTAAAGTATGGTGTCCTTTTGAAGTCCATATTCACGTACGAGGCTATAACATCTATTTGACTGGTGTTTATCTGGCTTCTTTTACAGTCTTGTTAGTCTGCTAAGAGAGATAAAATGCTCGTGAGATATTGAACAGTGGCAGATGAATGGGAGTAGCAACCTCATTGAAAACCATCTCCTTGTCCCGACATTTATGTAGCATTTAATGGACACGAGAATTTGCAATGCAGTAATATGTTGGGTAAAAAGCTGAGTAAAAATAGCGTTTCTCATGGTCTGCCCAAGGAACATATGTGACCTCTGTTACTATAGTGAGTCTGTCAACCTCCATAATACACTCACTATCCCTAATATATGCAGGGAAAGATGTACCACATCCACATTTAGTAGACAGTGATCTAAAATGTGAAGAGAGATATTCATCTCACTGAAGTTCATCTGTCTGCCTGTCTCCCTGTGCATCTAGTGCTCATTTACACCAGTCGTCTAGGCTTCTGCTTGGAGGAGGGTGAGAGGGAGTAGGAAGAGGAAGAAACAGGGATATCTCCAGAGGGTTGAGCATCCCTGCCTGATTTGCATGCCTGGCTTGGACTACGGTGTATTTCCACTGTCATCACATGGTGCAGCACTGTGTTAGCGATGCTGTGTGAGCTTGGGATGGCTGCTATGTCTGTGTGTTAGCACCATCCCACATAGAGAAGTTGCCACAGGTACCGGTGTAGTTCTGCCTGCCAGCACAGCACAGCACTGCATGTAGCCTACTCTGCTGATGTGGGCACAACAAAATGCTGGCGGGGTTACCTGCTTGTTACCTCAGGATAACAGCCTGCCCATGGCCCTTCCTATCACGCTGTATTTTCAGTGCTGTCATACTGGTAGGCATACGGTGTCCAACTCACAGCACTCTTACAGCAGGAGTGGTTTGTATATGGGAGCATGCAAGCGAAATGGGTGATGGGTGAAACTCCATGGAAGCTATCCAATTAAGTAGTTTCTTGTGCTGTTGGAAAGGCTGTGTTGCACAGGAAGATAAAAGATACAGACCGCCATTGTTGGAGGTTTTGGCCTGACCTCAGGATCTGACAGACATGTTTATCCAGTATGAGAGAGGCTGGGAGGCACCACGCGGACCTCTTTGTTCTCAGCTTTTTTATCTCTTTATGTGTCATCTCCCTTCCTTCCTCCGGTGGACTGAGATGAAAGTTGCGTGCACCCCTCTGCAAGCTTCCTGACAGATCCAATTAAAATACCTCATTCTTGTAGCATATGCGAGGGTTGAGCCATTGAACCTATTCAACTGTATGGTTACAATCCTGGAGCTTTTTTTCTGTCCTGGTTCTGGGATTACAGGTATTCAGAATTGAGATTGAACACTTAAACGTTTATGGGAACGGCTGGTAGAACTTAACATGGCTATTTGTTTTTCAGCAAATTTTTGCTCAATGTGGAACTGAATCTTGCAATCTTAAATACTATACTCCAGTAAATAATTGTGGTAGAATCCCATTTGATTTGTATGAATTGCACCCCCTAAAATCCTCTAGGCTATTTGAACAGATTACAAGCCAAAAACCAGAGCTTTTTTCCTAATTTTCCAGCTGTGCAAATCCATCCTTGGATATTAAAAAGACTAAGTCTTGTTATACATTTTCTGTCTCCTGTATCTTGACCAATTTGCTAGAATTATCAAAGATCTGGTTCTCAGAGTGTTGTAACTAACAAGTGTTTTCTTCATCATATCTTAATCCTCAAAGGCAAGAGATAACTCTCAAAGCAAGAGTTGAGTACAGTTTTCTCAGTGATACTGAAACACATGATATACTCCCATTAGATCTGTCTCCAGGTCCTGAGATTAGAAGGTAGCTGACAGTGTTCATTAATGACACACAGGATGGGGGTGAATCCTGCTTATACTCCCTGCATTGATTGTTCCACTGATTATAATGAGATTTTATTTTTGCTGGTACCATATGTATATGGAACAAGAAGAAATACTCAAAAGAGGTTCCATTTTTTTGAAGCGTCACTCATCTAAGCCATCTCTGATTTAAAAAATGAAGTTGCTTTTACAGAAACCATACAAAACCGTTGTCAAGACTTATATGAAATACTGTTGTGTCCTAATAATAACTCCTAGCCGAAAAATCTTGGCATCCTGCAGTTTAGGAAAGGGTTTTAAAATTCACCTTCAGTTTTTGGGCAACAGGCAAAACATGTGGCTCTGTTTAGGAGCTATTTTCGTTAAAGCTTGACAATACAGGATGATAAAATACAGCTGCATTGTTTAAACTTTCAATTTAATTTCTGGTTTGTGTCCAAGTTGTTTCATCAATATGGCGCCATTCATTTCAAAACAAAGCTCTTGGAAGGGTCTCCATTACCCCACCATTGATCAAGAGGGTGTTAAAATGTAGAGGCTAATTATGTTCCTGGCCTGTTTGGAATTCCGAAATTGGATTTTTATAACTGTCAAATTTGCAATCAGGGTAACTTTCCATGACAATTAGTCAGAATTATTAGAGCTTTTGTTGCCAGGGAGTTATAACTAATGGTGGTGGTTCACTTTTCAAGACTCTGTCAGTGTCAAAGGCAACATATATCTTGAAGAATAGCCATTTCACTACAACATTGTCTATACTTAACTGCACCCAAATGTCTACTACTGTTACAGTCATTTTTATCCATCCTCCAGGGCTGAGTTGTTGCCACAGCCTCTACTGCAAACTCTGCAGATATAATTAACTACTGAGTTCTGCTTTGTTGCAAAATGGGACTTGTGAAATTGTGACAGGAGAAAGTGTGTCCTTGAATGTTTCACTTAAGCTTAGCTTGGTAAGGGCCGGTACTCAAAAGGCTCTTAAGGCTGCTGATCTTGGTCAATTATTGCTTTGAATCTTTAAAATGAGCCAAATATAAATATCTATACAACCTGTCTGGATGAATGCTCTCTCTTCTCAGTCTGACTGATACCTCACAGTTTAAGCACCTACCTGTGTGTGTAATGTTGAGTATGTGCTGAACTTGGGATGTTTGCCCAGTCAGGACTTCCTTCTTGGTATAGCTCTAAAAAAAGTTAAAAAAAAAGGATTAAAGGGGAAAAACAAAACAAAACAGTTACAACAACAAATGAAAGCAAATCCAAAGACATATTAAAGCTAATTGAGATATCTACCCTATGCTATCTTTTTCACTGTAGACCAGTTTTTTGCAGACACATACTACTTTAGCCTGAATGCTGATGCATGAGTGTATGTGCTCACAGAAGAGCAAACACTTACAGAAAAGCTTTCCTTGCCTAGTGTGCAACATGTATTTTAGAGGCATCTGTTCAAGATGCAGATGACCTTCTGTTGGCCTGTTGATGTCAACAGATTTTTGTCATCAACTTCAAGCTTTAGATAAGTACTAACTGTAAGAGCGCTGTCTGATACTGGCAGACAATGACCGTGTGTTCATCTTTGTATTTAGTTAAATGAACCACTTTCCCGTGGCAGTTAAAATTTACCCGCTTTGCCATGCCTGCTATTCCTCCCACCCCTGCACTGCCCTTTCTATTCCACTGACTCAAGCATGTCTGCAGCCACATGGTTTAAGGAATCGATCTCCCTGAAAAATAATAAATGAGTTTTTTTCATATTGGGTTATTTTTCAACTATCTCTTTCCTATCTGGTGTATTGTCCATCTGTGAGGTGCAGACACACTCATTCTTAAAACAGAGGTGGTAACTTCTTAGACCAGTTAAGCTTAAGTAGTAGTGCTACCTGGTGTCAAACTATCACCTCTGTTTTTAACCAGGAAGCCAGAGCCTGCCTTTTTCTTTTAATACATACCTAGAACATCTCTGTGTCCACTGACACGTATTTACTTGAATTTTTGTGTGATCATTTTTGACAAAAAGATCTGGAATATAGTTTTATTGATACAGGGGCCAAGTTGTTCAAACCTCTAGTCCTGCAGAAAGTTTGCCATCAAAGAAAGAGGGAATGTAATCAATTTTGTTTAATTAAATGAACCTAAACTAATTGTCAGCTAATAAAATAGTGTTGGTCAGCTCATAAAACAGAAATGAAGATTAAAAGAGTAGTTGCCATGAACAGGTGGTAACTCTGTTTCCAAGTTAGACCACATTACTCTCTGGCACAGGATCTCTGAGAATACCTCATATTCTAGTTTTTTTAAAAAATGTTTATGAAACTTATAAAATATAGGGCTCATTTTATAACCAATTTTCTATCTCACCTGCCAAGAGCAGTGGGGGTTGAGCCAGCACAAGGCGGATGCAGAGTTTTAGGCAGCTGTCCAGAAATGGATTCCCTGCACAGGGCTGTGGAATAGATTTCTACCTTTGATTGGCCTTTCTTTTGTAATTCCTGTGATTTAGTTTTCTCTTTCTTGTTTCTGTTACAGAAAAGACCTTGTAAACATTTTTTTGATGTCATTGATCTCAACCTGGCACTGTTGTGCAAAGGGAGAAACTTCCTATGCCGCACTGTGGATGCTGTCTAACTCTAGATGGATCTTGTGTTAGTAACAGGATTTCTCTGGATTTGGCCCCTTTGGATTTGTTGACTCTGCAGTTCTTGCAGAAGGCATAAAACATTTATCTAATTTTAACTGGAAAGGACTAAACTGGAATTTTTATCTGCTCCTCAAAGTAGAAGCAGAACTTGGTGGTTTGTAGTTGCTGTTAATGGTGGAATAATGAACGCAAATTTATTGCATAATGGTTATTATATTATCCAGTTAATAGTGCAAAACTATGTGGTTCTGAGAATTTTGTTATGGCTTGCAGTTAGTTTGAATGCTCTGTAGTGATGCAAGGCTTTCGGCACCAAAGTGACTTGTTGCGCTGTCTGTAACTTACATCTCATACCCATTTTCTGTGACCACCCATTCCCACAAATCTCATGCAGGATACATTTGGTTGCTCTTATGTTAAGTCCCCAAACCTGGTAGAACACTGAAAGACTAAATTAATTGTCTCTTCCACATCAGTCCTCCTCTTTCAGAGAGTACAATGATAAACCAATGTGCTGCATTGATACAGCTCTTTGGGGTCCTGGCTGCAATGACAATCTCAGTTAAAAGGGGTTGCTTCAGGAGAACTCCCCACCTGAGGGTTTCAGCTGTGAGTGCACAAGACAAATGCTGTGTGACCTCGCAGTCCCAGCACCTTGTTTAGGGGCTTTACCTGCCTTTGATTTTCTGTTACATATTGCTTTGGGACCTCAGGTTGGCCAAAGTTGGCCTTAGGCTTTTAAAAAGTGAAGTTCGGCTCTTGCTTCTCTGCGCTCCTCTTGCATCTGATGTTCCCTTCCCTGATGTGGAGGGCAGGTGCTGTGGTCCAAGATAACCAATCTCTAGGCTCTCTGAGACTTGCCTGTGATGCTTCTTTGGGCTAGTAGCTAACCTGGATAACTGAGCTTTCCTCTGCCTTCTCTCAGAAGGCAAAGGATAGGAATTCCCCTAGCTGGCTGTCTTGGGGAGGTGGGGAAGGTGCTGGAGCTGCATCTCAATTCTCACCTGCAGTCATGTGTCTGTTGTAGCAAAGACAGGGAGAAGAGTAGTTTTGACTTGTCTTACGTGAAACAGGGCATTGCCATGGCTTAAGACAGGTTTGTTACCTGTAGCAAGAGGTACCAGAGTTAGAAACCCATCAGATTTGGAAGGGCCAGGAGCTGGAGTATCTAGAGAGAGGTTTCTGTGGGAGGCCAGGACTCCCCTGTCTGGCTCCTGCCAAGTTTGTTTGGGAGGTTGCAACTGATGCTCACGAGGAAGCCAAACTGGCCCTGGCCATGCAACATGCAACAGGAAAGTCTCAATAAGTACCGTGTTTTCTATCTTTGTACTTACAGTAATGCTCAGATCCAGCCAGGTTGCTGCTGTGGCTTAGGATGTGTCCTAGATCCCCACTTGCCTGCTCTCTCCTCTGCAGCCAGAGTTGAGGCTGCAGTCCATGCTGACATAGCTTGGACTCAGCTGGCACCGGTAACACTTGCAGGAAAGGCAGCAGCATGGCCATCACCTTCTCCCTACAGGATTTCCCAGCGGCAGGCATTGCCTCCTGGCTCCCACTGCTTGAGTTGGTGGGGCTAGAAGTGGTGTGAGTGGTGCAGCACATGCTGTGGTTGCTCATCTGAGCAAAGCCATGGTGGGGTCTTATGGGAACATCCCCTGGGGTCCCTGATCTGATTTACCATGTCCCTGCCGAATGAGCTTCACTTGAAACCCAAATCTTGGGTTAAACCAGCTGAAAACATTCCTCACACTGGCAATCCTGTGAAGGGCTTGGAGGTGGGTCTGTCTGAGACAGAATTTCTTTAAGAAAAAGGGAGTAAGATAGGGTTGATGTCCATTCAGGGCAGTTTTCTGTTCATCCACATGTCCCATGCTTGCCCAACATTATGGAAACAGCTGCTGGGAGTCATACCAGCAGCCAAGTCTCTATTTATTTCCCTCAAAGGATAGGTTTAGGAGGAATGTAACACTGGTGACTGTGGGACCAGACTTGGCTCATTATCACTGCTTGTGTGCTTTAAACCTTGAAGGGACACAGAAGGGCTGTAGGAATATTAAAGCATCAGCCCTCCAAAGGAATCTGTGTGGGTTTTAGTGAGTGTTTGAGTCTCTTAAGGGACTCCAGGCCTTGTCCAGATTTGCACCGGTGTCGTTGCACCAATATCTCCTGTTCCTCCCTGTGAAGATGAGTAGGAGGACAATAAGCAAGCCTGCTGCTCAGCTTTCTAGGCATATGTGCAAAACCATCTAGGACCCCAAACTAACAAAAACCATATTAAAAGCAATTATCTGATCTTGTTTGTTTGTTTTTAATGTGATGTTTCTAGACACTGGTACAACAAACACGCTCTTGTAAAATCTTGTAACAGTTGTTTGTAGTTAGTATCTTCAAGATGATTTTATGTGTGCTGATCATGACTAATATACATCACTTCAGCGTGACCGTCATCCTCCACTGCTGTGGGAGATTTTTGGTACTAGGACAATTATTTCCTCAGCTTGTTTAGCATTTTTCTTTTTCCTTTTTTACCCTCCTATGCAAGAAAACACAGATACTGTTCTCTCATATATTGTGCTTTACAGATGAAAGTGCTTTGTGGTTCACAGACTTAAATAATTAGGTCTTTGCAGGCCTCAGAGTGGTTTCCAAAGGCAGCTGGAGTCATCTTCTCCAGTTTTACACTTGGAGATAGAAAAATCTCTAGAGGCAAGGTTAACCAGCCCAGCTCACAAACTGGCCCTGGCAGAGCTGGGGGCAGACAACCCCTCTGAAGTGTACTCTGGTTTTCTAAACGTTAGGAGATGCTGCTATGCCCATACTGCTAAAGGCCTTCGCCCTCCCCCCAACTTGATTCCTTCTCTTCTTGTTGTCACAAACTTGGTTTTTAGCATATGCACCAGCCGCTGGGAAGGTGCCGGGTTCTTCTTCCCATGCCTCAACCAAAATGACAGCAGCTGCTCTCCCTCCTTGAACCTGGGATCATTTTTTCCCCATAGTGTGCAACTGAGGCAATGACTGCCATTATCAAAAAACCCCCCCAAAACCCCCAACCAAACCAAAACCAACCCCAAGCCCTTTTTACATTCAACCAGAATGGATTGCTGCAGCCTGTTTCATTCAGTAGGTTTTTCTGTGGTTGTATTTCTTGGAAGCATCATCTCCAATAGAGGCACGGGGCTCTTTTACAGGCTTATTTCAGCACTTTGAGAGCACGAGTATGTGCGTCTGTGCATGCATGTCTTGCTGTGGGTGGGAAGGGGGGAGTGCTGGCAAGAGTGCAAACGAGCCGAGTGGGGAGAGTGAAGGCGCTTTCATTCCTTACCAAGTTTTGCTCCGCAAGCTGAGTAAACTTTTTCTCTGCTGAACCAATGCTGTACAGGGCGAGGGTTTGACACGTTCCCAGTGATAATTGCCTTGTCTCCCCCCCGCAGGTTCATCTGGCCGCCAGCATGGTTACTTTTCCAACCAGGACCGTAAGTGGGCAACACAAACATCATGGAAAAGCAGAGGCTAAGAGCAAAGTGGGGTGCACTCCTGGGTGGGGGGCCATGGAAGCCAGGGATGCCCTTTGCTTGTGGGGGGAGGCATATGGGAGGGGGTCTGTGAGTCTCTGCTTGCTCTTTGCCTCAGTTTCCCTCAAGTAGCTGGAGGGCAAGGAAAAGGGGAGTTGGAAATGCCCCCACTCCTCTCAGGTTCAGGGAATTGCCTAGTCAGCACCCGATGGGCATCTGGGAAGGGCCGTCCTGTTTGCACTTTTCTCATTTTTCCTTGGGTTAGTGTCTGAGAGGGGACACCAGGCTCCACAGACCCTGTGTCTGCCCCAGGGTGCCTGTTGTGGTCTCTTCCTTGCAATTAAAACTCACCTCCCTGTTTTCCTTGACCTGCTAATGCTCCTTATCAATCTGGGGTTGGTATGTTGAGAAGAGTCAGAAAGGGGGTTGGCTTGCTGAGGTGAGTGCTGCAGAGCTCTCAGAGGGAAGGTGGCTGTGACCTTGTTTGCAACTGCAGGCTCTCCTGTGAGGAGAGTTCATCAGCCATTGGCATCCAGCAGCCTGGTGCCTGCTCATGTCTGTTTCTGTGACACTCATGTTGTCTCTGAACAGCCTCCCCCGAGAAAACTGAGATGGTTTTAAAGGTTGAAAGTGAATGAGAGCTTATTTGTTGCTTGCCAATGCATGAACTGTATCTCTCCAAGCTGATGGTAAAAATGGCTTGAAAGTGCTCTGGTGCATGTGCAAAAGCCCAACCAAGGTTTTAAATTCAACTGTATATCTCCAATGATGGTTAATCAATAAAAAGCAGGAATTTACATGGGAGTCTTTGTACCTGATGGCCATGTGCAGATTTTGTGGTAAATGAAAATCATGGGACCTTAGAAGCAGCACATATGCTGAGCAGATGAGTTACTCCAAAGCGCTGGTTTTGTGAAAGCAGCGATATGGCAAGGGTATGAAGTGCTTGCACTGATCTGCCTCTTTGTTCTCCCTGCTGAACACATACTCAGCAGAAAAATAAGCGTCCCATAGCCCAAAAGCTCCTATGAAGCCTTAAATTAGGACAAGCATCTGTCTTTCTGCCCCTACCTCTATTGCAGACATGCTTCATGCTCTAGATGCAGTTCCTCTCTCTTTGTGTGCTCTGCCTATGGATGTTACAGAACATGCCTCTGATTCCTCATTAACCGCAGTTGTTCAGTGTAGAATCAGCCATTCGTCCTGGGCACACCTAGAGCAGACAGTAGCCAAGCAGGACAGAGGTGGCACCCTGGGAAGGCTGTCTCTCGAACCAGCAGTGCTGCATCCCTTGGGTAGGACCCTGAAACTGAAGATGCCCAACACCTATTCCCAGCTGTGGAGGCCAGAGGGTATTTGGAGTGCATAATGACTTCAGGTCTTTCCTTGAAATTCTTAGTTCTTACTATATCAGGAAAAAATCAATGTCTGAACAGACAAATCAGTCCCAGCCCTTCTGGGAGAGAAGGATCCTTCAGTTCTTGTTTCTATCCTTGTTCTCTTTCATACTCTTTTCCATGGTTGGGGGTGCTATTGTTTACTCCTCTCTGTTACTTGGACATGTCTTGGCACATGAATGCACTTATCGCATTGACTCTCATATTGGAACTGCCGTGCAGAGGAACTACATGACATGTCCAAGGACACGTGGGAAAGCATTTAGTCGGCAGGAATTGCATCTCAATCTTCTGCATTCCTTATTATTGGTCCTGCCACAGGCTAGTCTGGTTTCTGGATTGTCTTTTTAAAGTGGTGATTTGTTTCCTTGGTCTCTCTTCACTTTGTGCTTCAGTTTCTCCCTCGGTGGCTGTGCCCTTTTCAAAATCTGCCCTGTTCGGTGTCCATAGAGGGCAGGAATAGTCCTGCCCCCTGCACATCATGGCCCTCTGAGGAGACAAGATATTATATTATTTTAAAATGTGGCTTACTCCATTGCACACTTCCGTGCACCTTTAAGGTTTCATCTAGGCAAAATCTAACTGATGCTTTTATCCTTCTGATAACCTGACAATGGGAGTTAGAGAATATTGGCTGGGTTTTTATAGGGTTTTTTTTTTTGACTGTGCAAGGAATCCTCCTTATCAGCAATTTGGCCTAGGATTCTTTCAGTTGTCCTGTGTTTGAAGAGGTTTCCTGCTATGGTTTGCTCTTAGTCATTTAGCTTCCAAATCCTACACTACTTTTTAGGATGTAGGCTAAACTCTTTGGAAGTATGGGGCCAGACAGCAAGGCAGAGATGTATTGCCTGGAGCGTGGTTGGGCCTTGCTCTCTGAGGTCTGGGGAGGGGAGATGACTATTTTGAAATGAACAATGAAACACGCAGGAGAGATTCCACAACTTTCCCGGAGACTAGATAAAAAAAATTGTGCAGTATAGGGTGTATGTGGCACCGAACGACATGAGGATTTGCTCTTCTCCTTTTTAGAAGGAAACATGCCAGATAAGTAGAGAACAGATAGACTGACGGCAGGAGCACTGTAAAATCAGCTCCTTCCAAATGCAACGTTCATTAACTTTGATATAGGCAGGACCAAGAAGGAATAATGGAGAGCTAAAAGTTAGGTCTGTTTTAAATTGCAGTAGAGATCTGGCTGTGGATGCTTTTCTATCTTTTCAAGTTAAAGAAGTTGAAAATTTTCTAATGCAAGTGCCTGGATTACTTGAAT
This sequence comes from Aquila chrysaetos chrysaetos, assembly GCF_900496995.4. Lineage (NCBI taxonomy): Eukaryota > Metazoa > Chordata > Aves > Accipitriformes > Accipitridae > Aquila > Aquila chrysaetos. The sequence continues at coordinate 35,238,858 of NC_044013.1, forward strand.
TTTGTCATGGGCCTACCCCTTGATGATCTGCATCCCAATACCTTGGGAATGTCACTCCAGGCATCTGGCCCACTGTCTTGGGCAAGGTGGAAAGGTAATATGGTGTTATGCTTATGTACTGAAGTGCATCAGAAGTGTGAGTTGCTGCTGTATTTCTAGAAGGTATAGAAAAGGCTGTCTGTTTTCTCTAACACTGTGACATTCCTTGTAGGCTCATAAGCACTACAGTATAGAGAGATCTGCAGATGCTTCTGGCCACACTCAGGCACTTTCAACCCTACCCAAGGTGGGTGTCTCTACCTGGTGTTTCCTATTGGCTGTTTCTAAATATTCAGCCCATCAGAAACTTTAGTTTCAGGGACTAAAGTGGAATTTAAACTATCTCAATATAGTCCTTTGTGTCAAATCAAATGATTTGTTAAAGTGAGGCCAGATTTGCGGGGAGAATCAATCTTTTTTATTAGATCAACTGATGTGGAAAAAGCAGACAAACTTTCAGGCATATTAACCCTTCTTCTGGCCTGCATTTGTATTACAAGAATGGAGGGACCTGTCTACCAGGGGAGACAGCTTTAGGATATTCATTCACACCGACTATTCCTCAACAGTCTTGGTCTGGATGCAGACATGGGTGATATTTTTGGGCATGCTTGTACACTTTTTTGGGGGGAAAGACTTGTCTCCCTCTGTGTTTGGACACTAGATGTTACTACACAACAAATAATGGGCCCTGTTCTGCAGCTGACTCATTGTGCAAGTCTGGGGCTAATTACTGAATCCCTCTGTGCCTCAATTTCCATCTGTAAAATGTCACAGATGCCCACCATTCATAAATCGCTTTCAGATTTCCAGATGAGGTGCTGTGTAAGTGTAGAATAGCGTTAGTTTATGCATATTGTGCTAGAGTATAATATAAACCACATGCAAAAGAAGAGCCTCACAGATGTGTCTCTCAACTGCAAAAGGCAAGGCCTGGGCTGATGATTTAGCACAGCACTAATTGGGCTAAAATGGGAGATTGCTTTTGTACTGATGCAATTGTCACCATTGAAGTCCTCATTTACCAACAGTTTTTGGAGATAGCCCAGTGATTTCCTATTGAGGAAAACTGTAGTGTCTTGGGTTTTGAAGCATAGCAATTTATAGCAAACGTCGACATTTTTATAGCATCCCCCATGCTGGCTGTCCTCACATTTCTGGAAGGGGACTTTTTCATTGTTTATTTTGAATGTGCATCTTGCTTGGCCTGTAGCTGCACTTAGCACTTTTTTTGCTGCCTGCAACCTCTTGGGCATATCCTAATCTCAAAGCAGAGGCATTTGACTGAGTCATTTCCATTGCCATTACTCTGTGTTGCATACACAGGAATCCCCATTTATTGATAAGAAAGCTGTTCCTGTGGCTGCAAGCAAATGAGTGCCTGGCAGCTGTTCAGCATTAAGTCAGTTCTCAAAGTTTAAAGGATTTGTGGGCTGTGATGGTTTGGGTTTGGGCAATTAACTTTGGTGAAGTGCTTGAGAGTGTCTTCCAGACACATTTCATACAGAAAGATGAACTTAAACAGTTAAGAGATTCGATTTAAGTGCCCTCAAGTTTCCTGATTGTGCTGTTGGGGCTAAACTGTCAGTGGGTACAAAACCTAGGAGCTCCTTTGACTGCAGGAGAACTATGGTTGTTCCTTCCAGTTGCAATCTGGCCCTGTGCTTGTTTGAAAGTGCTGACATCATTCCTATTGCCAGTGGCATCATGTGGCAGCAGGCACCAGTGACTGTGCATTGAGCCTCTGAAGCTATCCTCTAGCTGTGTAATTCTAAAGCCCTGGTCTGAGCTTATTTGCCGGTGTATTGTTGCCTGGTGCTCAGAAGTGATTATTGATGCTGAGCTGTTGTGAGAAGAAGGTGTGGGGTTGTGGGGGATGAAGGTGTCTCTGGAGATATCCAGTTCCGTCTTGGTGTATTGCAGACAAATTGCGCCATTCTGCATTTGTCCATTTTGGACTCGTTGGCTGTTTTCCCTGTTCCTCATCAGTGCTCAGAGGGAGGGTCAAAATTCATTGTCAAATCCTCCACAGCTGTAAAAGTAACATAATATTGAGGCTGAGTGCGTGGGGTGACAGGCGTGGGAGAGAAGATTGGCTGACGCCCAGCCTTACCCAATGCTTGCCATGTTCCAGAAGAAATCTCCCCGGATGCTGGGAGATTCATGATGCTTCATTCATGGGTCTAAACTTGCCCTTTAAGGCATTTTTTAGAAGAGTTTCAAGGTGGAGGCAGCTAGAACCTCAAAATGAAGCTCCTCAAACTACCACCAGCATGATGTCTCTTAGGGGACACATGCTATGGTGCTCATTGTTGTATGGATATTATAAATCAGAGAAAGCGCAAATAGGCAAATTGTGAATAAGGGCTTGGTCCCATCAGGAAGTAAATGGATCCCCAGATTTAGGAAGCATTTGGGTGAGTTTGGGGTTAAAATAATAGGATGCGGGAATTCTGGAAAGCATTTCGATTATGGATATGCTCTGATTTTCCATGCTAAAACAAGTTAGAGAAGTAGCCTGGTGTAGCTATTTTGAAGAGTTAAAAATCTGAAACTGAAAAGGAAATGTGCCTGGCTAACCCCAAGTGGGTATTTCCTTTATTAGTTTTTCTTCACCCAGAAGTTAACAAGGAAACAACAAAAAACAAAAAGTCCTTCGCACAGCCTTGTGCTAGCCACCAATCTGATGCAAGTGTTACCTTGTTCTTCATGTTATGGGGACCAGATGATACGAGGGATTTGCTGGGTCTCCTGACTCCCCAGTGTCCCTGGGTGTCTCAGAGAACAAAATCGCAGCTGCAGAGAAATGTGGAAGGGATTCCTCTTTCTGCTGCTCAGATCTATAAGGACCATTGCAGGGCTCAGGAGGATTTAGATAAAGGCCAGCAAAGGCTAATTAGCAGAATTAGGCAGAGTAATGGTCCTCGAGAGACTGACTATCTTGTATCCTTGAACCATTTCACTCCAGCTCCCAAGTGCTGAGTGACAGTCATTAGCCTTGTGCAGAGAAATGGTGTGTTGAACAAGGGCTGTGGGATGCCGTGCAGAGCTCAGGGAGGAGTGAAGTGTGGGAGAATGGACAAGCCACGGTGGGTTGAACCTGAAGCTGAAATGTTGACATGGGAAAACAAAGCTTTGCAAAAGTGCCCCTGGCAATAGTAATAATAATTATCAGAGTGTATTTGCTGTAGAAAGCGTGAGTGTTGTAGAAAGCATGGGCAAACATAGTATTTTGATGTTCAGGGAGCCAAATTCTTCTGAATTCAAACCATCCTTTTCAGTTGCTTAAACAATGTTTTTCTTATTGGTCTTTCAGCTAATTTTTTGTCTTGGCTAAAGGAAGCCAGTGCTAAATGTTGTGGATGAGGAGCCACTAGTGCTTGACTGAGCATCCTAAATGTAACATGTTTATGGGTTACAGGGACTTTGTGCAGAGAGGAAGCATCTAACCCTAGAGGTGTCTTGCAGCCTTGCAGGCTGAAGTATAATAAAACTCAAAGCAGGGGTAGAACTCAGTGTCAGAAATACAGACTGGAAACAACATGCATATTTTTTATACAATGGTTAACTTTGGATGCAGTTCACTAAAGAAACCTAGGTTGTCTGGCTCTAGAGTGTCTTTCTGAAAGACATACTCCAGTTAAGCACACGTTGTTTGGCTTGAGACTGTGAGAGATTCTCTCACCTGTGATACACAGGTGCAGAACCAATATTATAAGAGTCCCTCCAGACTTTTTGGTGAGCCTCGATTCGAATGTTTCCTTTTGTCCTGTCTGCTTCCTTATTTCATGTTACATTATGCCATATTTTGACTGTATTTTCCCCCTGATTGCTTCTCCCAGCAGGCGAAAACAGTCTCTTCTGTAAGGGATGTGAGACCATCTCAATTCAAGATGAACTTTCAGGCATAGTGGGGTTCCCATGTGTGCTTGGACTGGGGTCAAGTCCCATTAAGTATCACTCCATGTCATAGATCAGCGAGTGATAAAGAAATGAGTCTGGTTCAATGATGGTGGGTATCAGACACTGGATTTTTGCGTAGTGAGGACTGGACCAGCTATAGAAGGAGTGTTTTCCCCTGGGAAGGAGCCCCAGCCCCTGTGGGCTCTGTGCCCTTGGCTTCCTTGGCAGGAAGGCATGTGGGCTCCCTCCTTTTAATTTGGGGACTCAATCTAGCTTGCATATAGCCCTATCTTGCGGTGAGAGGTTTGTATATACATATTGTTCATACTACCTATGTGTCTTTATTTTCTGTCTTTTTATTTCCTTCAGTGGGCTTAGAGCCAGGCAGTGATCTAGTGGTGAAGCAGGGGAGCAAAAGGCTCACGGGAGGGTTGTTTTGTACAATATCAGAAGTACTAAGCACCCACAGTACCACCAGCATTGCTTGGGAGCACAATGTTTAGCAGTTCCACAGACAGCAAGGCTTTAACAAAGTCATGCTGGATAGGTAAAATCTTTATTATCAGGGTCATTTCAGTCTTCAGGCAACTATGCTGGGCTACATTGGTAAAATGTCTTTGGTGTTTCTAAAAACAATAAATCATACATTTCTAGCAAAACGTGTTGCATCAAAATCCAGCCATTCCCTGCTAAACCTTACTCTGACAGATAAAGATGGATTGAACACGGATCTCGCAACTCGTGGTTGCCTGTGAATAAATGATCATGATCTAATTCCATATGCTAACAGAGCACAGGCCTAACCAGCAAAATAGATCTTTGGCGCTGTGAAAGAGCACAAATCCCCAGGCTGAGAGCAATTATGTATAAAATTAGTTAGTGGTGTGGGAGTGTGCATGTGTGAAATTTTAAATAAAACAATGTGAGTGATGTGAGCTGTTTAAGAATAGACCTGGGCGAATAATGGAGGGTTTTTGGGTTCATTTGCCAAACCAAAAAACTGGAAAGAAAAATGATTTGGGAGAAACTGAAATGGAAATTTTTAAGGTTTTGACACAACGTAATAACTAAAATATGGTTTTGGGTCAACCCAAATTATTTCAATTGACCCAAAGTGACCCATTTAGTTTCACTTAAGACTATTTAATTAGTTCATTTCATTTTTAATTTAGGTGAGTTTTGAAATAAATGCTATTTCAAAATTTAAGACTGAAACATGTCATTAAGAAACTATGAAAATAATTTTAAAATCTAGATAAAATACTGCAAAAATTGAAAACATTGCACCCATTTTTTTCACTTGAAACCATGTACCAAATTTTATGTGGGTTCTCAAATAGTAGTTGTTACTCCAAAAGTGCATTTTGTGGTAAACTTTCTTTTCACTCAGTTTTGCTCAGGTTTTTTTTACAGATGCTTCAAAATCACAGAATATCATGATAATGAAAAAATATTTATTGCTTATTCAGGGAAAAAAAGCCTTTTCCTGTTTAAGAAGGTAGAAGAAAGTAGACATGAAAATGAAGTATGAATATTTTACAAGCAGAAAAAGATCAGATAGCAGTTCTCATAAGAAAGGAAATTTGAGCTGCTTTTTAAAGATAGCCAGTAAAGTTAAGGGTAAGGGTTATTATAATAGAGATATAAGAGAGAGAGGGAGATTACAAATGGAGAAATTTTGGCAGTGATCGGGGTCTCCTAGCAGAGATGGTGAATTATCTGTAATGATGGTAAAAAGGCAAAAATATTCTATAGGTGTTCTGTTTCATATTGATATGCAGCCTAATAACTCACAATTTACAGGTGAAAATAGAACTTTCCATCCTGCAAAATCCCGATGTGAAAACTGTGGGAGAGAACAAACCCTCTTTGGTCAATGAGACAGTCTTTAAATTTCCCCGAGCCTCCAGTTCCTTATCTGTGAGATACTTTAATTACACTAACCGTCATGCTGAGCGGAAATGTTGTGGGGCTTTGTTAGTGCTGGTTTTCAACTTGGGATTAGAGGAACTGGGTGTTGGAAGTGAGTAGCCTATGGTTTTCAGTAGTAGTTTGACCCAGAAAGGGGGCAAAAAGGAAGATGGTCTCTCTCTCCCCTCTGTCCTTCCTTCCACGTTTCCCCATGGGTGAGACCCGGCCTTGCTCAGCTGTCTCTGTGCAGTGGAAGCAGAAGGGAGCGTGCTCTATAAATACAAGGCTGTAGGATGTGGTTGTGTCCTGTGCGTGTCCAGTCTATGCACACTTAGGTTAGAGCATGCAATGTTTGCAGTTCAGCAACAATACAGATTTCCCCTGCAGCTGAACACACTGAAATGCTGGTGGGAGGAGGGACCTAATGAGCTCTTCTTTTTTCGGTTGGGTGTCTTGGACTGTCTGTTCCAGCATCACTGCTCTGAGAGACCCTGGCCATCTGGGGCCCTTCCCTTGCCACTGTCTTCGCCAAAAGGTGATAATTTGCAATGCACGCCACGAGTAAATATCATGGCAGCAAACTGAGAGACTCTTAATGATCCTACACTAAACAAAACTCTGAGAGCTTCCCCTTACAGAGAAACAGTTCTTGCTCCAGCTTACTGGGACCTGAGCCGTGGCCAGGGCGTACGATATCCCAGTAGGAGCCCTTCCCTCCCGCAGCTCTCCAGACCTTTGATTCCTGTTTGCTCTTCAGACCAGAGGCTACTGGGCGACACAAGTGTTCCTCCTCTCCACGGTTGCTGTCAGCTCTTTGCCTTTCACATGCTCCAGCCCTGTTACAGAGCTACAGACACGACTGATTCTAAACAAGTACAATTAATAAAGTCTATCTAGCCAACATCTGACTCTCATTAGAGGAAACATTTTGAAAAAACAGATCCCAGGTTGGCTGTGATTTATGGCTTGGGCCTGCTATCCTTCACAAGCACTGGCGAAAGCTTTTGCAAAGGGCCAGAACATAAACTACTTAGGGAAACTCAGTATCCATGTAAAAAGGCTGGAAGGGTCAAATCAGACAAATTAAAGAGGGGTGGAGATGCAAGCCCAGACTGGCTGTCCCCTGCTGAGGGCCACCTAGGTAGGCACAGGAGATCTGTGTTCATATTTCTACTGTGGAATTTGACTTGAAATTTCTTCTGTGCCAGAGTCTGAAAGTGTCACTGGTTTTTTTGCTGGCTAAACTGTGTGTATGTGTGGCAACAAGTGGATGGAGGGGTCAGTGATCTGGTGCTTTATCTCTCGATTGTCATAATACATCTCTGGTGCATAACATCTAGGGTGCTCACCAAGTTGACAGAAGAAATTAGCTGTGCTTCCTATTTCCCTTGAGAGTTTCGAGCTTCATGGGTTTCTCCTTACAAAGAAACATAGTTGCCTGGACTGATTTAGCTGACTTCATCCCTGCTCTTCCAGGTTTGTCCAGAGACTACTCTGAACTTGGCCAGGAGAAAGGTGTCTACTAACTGAGAAAAGCTGGTCTCCTGCTTCATTTGAAACACAAAATTTTCTTCAAACTGGACCTACTCAAGTTGTGTGTTACTGATTTGTAAGACAGTGCACCCCAAACCATAACAGTGTGGTGCATGCGACCTGGTCTGAGTAGTCCTGGTTGTGCTATTGCTGGTGCAGAGTTAAAGCTGTTGGGTTCCCAGTGCTCTAAACATGGGCTGTTGGCGTAGCCTTGCTGCAGCTCTGGTTTGCTCCCCCTACCCGGAGATTAACTGAGTTTGTCCCCTTCATGCATGTCCATTTCTGAAAAGTGCAATGAAAGTGGTGGACTTGGTTAGATGGAGAGAGAAGAGCTGCCAGGCAGGTTGTATCACAGAAATCAAATATACTAATTTACTTCTCTGTGTGTATGTAACATTTGGTCCTTTTTCATCCTCTGACCTCAGGTCCTTTACAGAAGAAACATTACACTAACAATGGATGAAAGGAAAGTGAGACTCAGAGGAGAGGAGTACATTGTTTAGAGTCCCAAGCAGGTTGAAGCATGAGCTGCAAACGCAATTCTTATGTCCTGAAGCCTGACTGTGTGCTACACCCCATTGCATTGCAAGGTTGAAGTTTCTTGTAATGGCAAAATACGGTCCTGAAAAAACTGGCTGTCAAAGATTTTATTTGTTTAAACAAAGGCTATGTGATTCCAGAATTCTCTCCCCTTTCATATGCTATAAACCACCTCCTCCGCCTCTCCTCTGAAATATGAATTTTGGAGTAATCCATCAAGAAAAAGAGAGACGGAGCCTTGATCCCTTGACTTCAGTTGAGCTGTGCAATTTATATCTACTGAGCATCTGGCTGTAGGGAAACCAAAAGCCCTTTTAATATTCTGCAGAGACTCTGGGTATACAAATGAGCGTGGGCTGTCAGAGCTGAGAAATGGGGCTGAGATGCCAAGAGGTTTCTTTGCTGTTTTGTGCAAAACTCTGACCTGCGGCCCTGTGGTGAAAGTTGGCTTGTTGTTTTGTTTTTTTTTTTTACTCCCCTCAGTGCCACTGCAATAATTGTGCTGAAATCATTAGAGATGGTATAAAGCCGTTATCACGCCTTTCTTGTTAATCTCGATTTGAGTGAGGAGTTTGAAGACTTGTGGGGCTTTCGGTCTTGAGCAGCTGAAATATGCAACTATTTAATCATGAAATTATGCAAACGCTGCTCGAGCCCTGCAAAGCAGGAATGCCAAGTTAGCAAGGCACCTGAAGTCAGTCACTCACCGCTGTAAATTGCTTGTTGTAGGAGTGTATCCAGAGTGGAAGCTGCAGGCTTAGACCCTGCTGCTTATTTGCAAAGCTGCAGTGCTGGAGGCGCTGGCTTCAGCCTTTAATCGAAGACTGGTCAAATGTAGCGACCTTTGAATCAGGGTTAAGTGGGTCACTGCTGGCACAGGGTACATGACTTCTTATTTTCCGGCATGTGGAGTGTACCACATCTCTGATACATTAGACTTTTCTTTCCCTCCAGTTGCATTGCTTTACCAATGCATCTGCAGCGGGGGAATGGGAGGACAGGAAGGGAGAAGTGTGCTAGGACAGTAACAGTGAGACATTGTGGAGACAGACTGGGTGTCACGCGATATGCTGGTACAGTCTCATGTTCGTTATCTCAATTATCTATCCTCCCTGCTGGAATATTTCTAAAACAAATCCTACCATGTGTTTTGAGGTTGGGCTTCATAGAGTGAAATCACAACTCCTTTCTCAGAGTTTAGATGGAAAAATACAAATCTGCCAACTAGGAATATGAGGGAAATAAACTGTCGTTCTGTGTAGCAACAAGTGATGGATTTCTGCAGATACAGAAAGCATTTGCTCTGGAGTTCCAGGTCAGAGAGTATGTGTATTTGCCCCAATGTTATATTCGTTACATGTGAAAAAATGATGTGAGATTCTCAAGCTCGTTTTAATAAAGCAGACTGCTTTCACCCTGATCAGGAAATTCAACTTCACAGTCCCAGGCCTTGGAACCACCAGCCATCAGGATTAGACACTAAATACTTCAGTGCATAGTAGTCAGGGAAGACATTTATTAGCTTGATTTGTCACCACCATTCTCAGGCTTTCTGCAAGGACGGATAACGACCCCAGACCTTGAAGCAGCCTGGTCCCCAGTGTTTTGTGAGTGAGCTTTGAATGTAGTTTCTGTAACTGCAGTACTGAGCAGTCATCTCTGTGTTTGAAAGCATCATCCGTCTGTTGGTTAGCTAACTAAATGTCACAAGGATTTGTTGGCAGGATGGCTTGCCTTAGTAAGAAGATCTTTTGCATTAGGACGTCCACTTCCTGGATTAGTTAAATGTCTTTTGGGTCCAGGCTAAGTACCTTGGGTGTGGATCTGGGTTTCCAGGTATTTCACAAAGGAAAGGATCAGAGTTCAAATCTAACTTGAGCTTAAGTAGTTCTCTTTTTGACCTGGGCTGTGTTTTCCATGTGTTTCAGCAGGCATCACTGACATAAAGAAGATATTAGTACAAATCTCACCATGCAGTGGCACTGCTGCTTCCTCCTCTCTTCTGTCATTTTGTTCATTTAAATCTAACCTTTTGTGCTGCAAACGAAGCTGAGAGGGCTCTTTGAGATACTCTTCAAGAGCAGAGAGGGCTGCTGGGCTGGTGCTGTTTGTACACTCTGTCCGGCAGAGACAATCAGAGTATCCTCTCCCCTGGGAGCTGGTTGATTCACCCCTGTGCAGAGGGGTACTACAAGCCCTTTTTTATGAGCTGAGCTCTCCAAAGAGAGCTTAAATGATCAATCCATCTCAAATTATGCCCGAAGATGGTTTTCAGACAGTTCAAGTCAGTCTCTCTAAACCTAGGGGCGTTTTTAATATGTGCAAGCCAGCAGAAGGGAGAATAGGACTCCATATTTTATTTGCTCTGTAACACATCTGGTACGCCTTTTGGCTCTTGGGAGCACTGGATTTATTCAGTCTTATCTTTCTGTGGGGATGCGCAAGATCAGAAGCATGAAGCCAGTTACATGCAGAACGTAATTCCCTGTTTTACACACCACAAGCAGATCTAGACCAAACAAGCCTCACCCATTTCCTTCCCTGTGGGACAATGCGCTTATGGCACTTGCGTATTCATGGGCCAATTCAAGCCAAAAAATATTGCCCAAGACCTATTGCAGAGAATAAAAATAAACAAATGTTATTTCCTACTGGGTAAAAAAAAGTCCATGCCAGTATTAACCTGTGAGGAAATCCCTCAATCTAAGTGTTCCTGAACCATCAGGTGCTTTGTCTGCAAAATGTTGGGTATCGTGAGGTGGAAGCTCTATGTCTAGCTCCTTTGGGAAGCCACGCAGCTCCTCATAGAGGGTCAAGGAGATAATTTCTTTGGAAGGTTTATGCAATGGGTGCTTGGTTGCCGTTAGCACTCAAGCAATCTTCTTAGACTGTAAATCACTAATGTGGAGCAGCCAGGCTTCCTGGCCCTCTAAGCCATGCGCTAAAATCTTTGCATGGCTGAGAGCCGTCAGTACATACCATGTGCTTCATAAAACTCTAAAGTGTTTGTGGGTGAAGACTGGAGAGATTCCTTGGGGCTCCTTGTGCAAAAGGGGACAAAGCTTGTTAGGGGAGACAACTGAGGCCTAGGTGTCAGGATGATGTTTAGTCAGGCCAAAACCCATGTTCGCTCATTCCTTGCCATAGGTAGGCACTGGGTTTACTCAACATCCCCTGCATCAGTACAACCGCAGCCTGAGCTGCACCTGAATGGTCTGTGAAGGGGCTTAAGAATTTTACAGGTCAACATCCCCAGCCCTATGGAAATACCAGGATTAAATACTTCTTCCATGGCCAGTCAATGAAAGCTGGCTCTGCCCTTAAGGAGCCCAGAAATGCACAGAGGGATGTATTTCTCCTTTGTGGGACGCAAGATGGCAGCGATTCATCATCTGAATATGGATGTTTTTTTCTCTGAAATACTTCTTGCTGCAAGTCATTTTCTCTTTTTAAAAACTGTTGCGCTTCAGAAGTCATGATAGGCGAGTGGTCCAGTCTGGAAAGCTTCTCCGAGAGCTGGGAGCGGGCAGTTCAACACTGCTGCAAAGTGCTGGGAAAGTGCCTTGTTGATTAAATCTCTGTTCAGGGCTTTATCCTCCTTCACTCACTTTAAAACTGCTGAAATGAAAACAGAGGAAAAGCAGCAGGCCTTCTGTTTAGATAAGTGGTGTCCTTTGTATCAAGCAATCATTTTAAACTGCACTCAGAGCCCATTATGTTAATGTTTGTTCTTGCTAAGGCATCCTGTCAAGACCCCTTTGGTGGTTGCTGCCTATCTGTTGCTTCTATGCAGCACAGTGAGATGGAAATGACTTCGGGCTGCAGCTCCGGTCTGCATCAGCCCTGGGGTCTGTCTTGGATTTTCTTGCTGTCACTGAGACAGATGATTTGTTGTGGGAGTGGTAACAGGGCCTGGGAGTGCACGGGTGGAGCAGGACTCCACAGAGATGGGCATTTTGTATATTTGTTGCTTTCCTTGGTATTTGACGAGGACAGTATAGGAGAGGATACAGCAGAGAGCTAAATGGAGTAGTGTTTGTGCAGCCTGGTGTCCTGTGAGGTGGGAGCATGTGCCACACCAACTTGCACCAGTAGCAGAACAAGCGTCTCTGCTGGTGACAACAGGTCATGCTGGTTGACACCATGAAAAGTTTTAAAACTAATTTTTTCTTCATCTACCTTCTACCTATCGGCAACTGGGCTTCACAGTCTACCCCACTAAACATCCCAAACAAGGTCCATGTAACGTGGTTGTGGCTGTTCATCTGTGCAATGGATTTGAATACTTATTTTCCCCCCATAACTGATCTTGAATCACTTTTTTGTGTGCCTTGGATTGAAAAGGGATCAGGGTCTGCAGACTGAAAGCCATGGATTAAAATGCAAAGTATGTAGAAATTTTACATCATTTTGTTGTGTTCTTTCTAGAATGCATGAACTGCACAAGACTAGCAGATATGACCGAGAGGCTAAACACGCTGGAGGCCAAGGTAAGGACCAGCCTTTATTCTTCCATTTGGCAAAAATTTCCAAGAGTTGTTGGTGAAAAAGATGTCGAGTTGGCAGCCCTGGAGAGATCAGGTGTCTGTCCTTCTGTCCACAGCGAGGAACACGCTGTGGCAGTGGTTCTGCCCCAGGAACTGAGGGCAGCACTGCTGTGCACATGGGCATTGCTCACCTCTAGCCTAGCTCCTTCCACTTCCCATGCAGCTGCATCTCTGCCTCTCTTCTTCCCTCCAGCTGCTCGGCTCAGCTCCTCCTAAATAATGCTCAGACCTGAGAAATAATGTGCCATGTGTTGCTATCACACTTATTGCTGTGTTTGCCTGTTAGAAGCCTGCCCTCACACTGTGTCCGCTTTGCCTCCGGCTGCCTGGGTTTCATGATGGGCTCACTGGCTGCCATGCAGTGGTGCATTCAGGCCACGCTCACCACTGTCACATGTGTGCAGCTGCTAATAAACAATAAATAGCTCATTGCTCTCAGCTGGAACACGTTGGCTCAGGTTTTGGTTCAGAAACAGAGGGCAGACAGAGCTGTATAAAAAAATCTCGTACCTTCAGCTGGTTGATAACATGGGGATGTAAAGCAGTGATTCTCCTGGCTCAGGAAAAAAAAGCAGGCTCTGATTCTGGTCTCTCTCGCTAAAAATGCCTTGTAGAAACCTTACCGACGTAGAGTGCATAACAGGAGTAACAGTATGTAGATTTTTCTAAGAACAGTTGTTCATTAGCCTGCTCTTCAAGTGCTATCCAGTCCTGCTTTTTTATCCCTGTTCTGAAAGATGGGAGGCTTTCGTGCATAGTTTAGTGGAGACAAATGCTAAGGGGAGACCTTCATGTTGTGGTTTTTTTTCTGCAAATTGTTTTAATTTCTACCTACTGGGATTCAGATAAATTGTTCCAGTCTAGCAACAAAGCAGCTGAGTCAGTCATTCCCCTTTGATCTGTGGTCCCTCCTGTGACAGCCCAATCCTGGCTGTTAGATATAGTGCTTTGGTCCCTTTAAGGCATGTGCTGCTGTTATTATTCATTAACTGATGGTTATCAATGACATAAAAGAATTTGGGGAGAAACCTTTCGGGGGGGGGGGGGGGTGTGTGGATGTGTGGTGGTTTTGAGGCCAGTGCATAATATTATGGTAATTTGGGAATTGTCTGTGCTGAAATGGAGTGAGCAATGTTGTCTGGAACTTCCTCAAAGCCTTCACAGTTACATTTCACTACATGAAAATGAAGAGGTGGGGGGAGTGAAATTCTGGGGAGAAGAATTGTTCGAGTTAAAACAACTGTTGTGGTGCAAAGGACAAAGATGAGCTGGATTGTTTTTCCAAGCAGCGGGACCTGGCAGGTGGGTGTTCTTTGGCAGCGAGGAACTGGAGGCGTTTGGAGAGGAGAGAGGGGCTGGTGACTGACCTCTGCGTGTGCAGTCCCGAATCCAAGAAAGACATGAGACCAGCCTCAGAGAGACGTAAATCAGCCCTCCCATGCTCAGCCTGTAGCCAGCTGTACCTTCCTTTGCTTTCCAGGATTTTCTATATCTGGCTCACTGGAAAATGATAGACTGTCCTGACATCAGAGTGCCCACACTCTGCTGGCTTGTGCTGCTCGGCACTTTTGTTAGGTAACAAAGCGTGAGAGGCTAATGACAACTTCAACTGGGGCCCTGGCAGGACTTCATGGAGGAGGAAGGAGGTCCTACCTACCCAAATCCCCTCAAGAAGTCTTAGCCCAAGAGTGAAACTGCACCTAGGTCGATGGGTTTGTCTTACAGATATGAAGCTGGTTTAAATTGGGTGATATTCCCATCACCTGAAAGCAATCTGCTCTCTGGTGTTGACACCAACTGCTAGCTGCCCACGGTATTTGGGAAGTGCTGCCTGCTTGCCTTCTGCATAGGACCTGTAGTGAAGGCAGAAGCACATTGTCTTCTACTCTAACCTAGGACACTTGTTGTGCAACAACTGGCATTTGTCTCCTGACTGGCAAATCTGACATGCTGTCCTTAGGAAATGCTTCCTGTGTTGGCAGCCATCTGGCTGCAACCTGCTCTGCGTTCAGGAGGGAGTACTGAGTCATCATCGACAAACATAGTGTTGATGGCTGAAGACTTTGTAGTCTTGCAGATGTTCTGATGTGGGGACAGTGAGGCAGATGTCTGCAAAGTTCAGTGCCAAGATGTAGCCAGCCAGACCCTGGAGATGGCATTTGAAGGATTTTGGTACTGCCTCAGTCCCAGCCATAGCCAAGACCACACCTTCTGCCTTTTTGAGTGTGGGGCTTTGGGTAACTTGATTCTTGTCAGCTCTCGCTCTTGGGCACAGTGCATCCTGTCTCTGTTTTATTGTTGCACTGAGGCAATTTGTGTTGTTGCTGTGATGGGTTTCCTTCTGACTTTCCTATGCTCCCACAGAGACCTAAGTTGGGAGCAAAGCTCATCAAAGGGTTTACTTTTACAGAGCAAAATGAGTTATTTCTTTCTATTGTGAAGTACTAAAAGACCCTGTCTCTGCAAGGGTGCCTTCTGCAGCCCAGCCCAGCAATGTCATTATCAATCTTTTGGCTTCCACTTCGAAAAGCTGTGGGTGCTGTGCAAAAATTGACTGTAGCAATTAAATAGAGAGTGAAGCAGCATTACACAAATGCTGGTACTGTACACAAGAGAAATATGCTGATTCACACTTTTTTCCAAGGTTAATTTGAGTTCAGTTTGATCTATGTAGCAATGTAATGACCTCAGTTGTTGTTATTCAATAATAGCTACCTCCATTAAAAAGGTGCTTGCATTTGTTTAGTGTTGTCCACATTCCTGCTCTGGATTTTGGAGAAAGATCCCTATTTTGCTGGATGATCTGGATGTGAAGTTGTCTCTCAGCATTCCAAACTGTCTTCTTGTAATGTCTCATTTCACCACAACAGCCTGAAGCGGTTCAGAGGGAGGCAGGAGTGATGGGATGGCCACACACATCCCTTGCCAATGTTGGAGACTGATCTCCCCCTGATTTTTGCTGTCTTGTTCTGCAAAGACAGATGTGGAAGTTCATCCTTCCTATAAGCAAGGACGGATTTTCCTGCCACAGTCCTGTTCCTTCTGGAGACAGCTGAAGTTGAGGAGCTTTGCTGCTTTTCTTCTCTTGCATTTCAGCCCAGCATGACCATGGTGAGCTCAGGGAATGGCAATGGGTAAGATCAGCTATCTCAGTGTAGCCAGTCAGCTTCAAGCAGGTAAGGCCACTGGCACCTGCTGTAAGGGCTTTGAGGCATGTGGAGCATGTGTAGACTTGTTATAAATTACTGCAAGGCCGAAGGGTGAGAGCACATATGTGGAAAGCTACCTCTGAAGGCACTGTGGACCTGGGCAGATCAGTGCTGGGTGAGAGGTTTTGCTTTAATAGAGTAGGTTAGGGACAAATGAAAAACAATCTCTTCCTCACACCTCTGCAATGGGGACCAGGAGCCAGGAGCCTTTCTTGGTTATGTGTGAGGATTTGTAAAATGCATGTTTGTTCTCCAGTGGCTGTGAAGGGCAAGTTAAAGAAACTTAAAAGAAACTTAAACTCAGCCATGGAAGAAGAGGCTACAAAACTGTGGTTTCTTCTTTCCCCACTCCTGTTCTGCAGGCTTTTATAGCTGTCCCCCTAAAAAATGGGGATATAACCAGAAATGGTCTCATCTTTCTTATTACAAGTATGAGTTGGTTCATCCAACTTGTAAGATCAGTGTCCAAATGAGGTAATAAAAGTAACCCTCTGATTTTTGTAATACGAGAGTTGGATCAGAAAGCGAGAAGCAAGAATAAACACAGAGCAAATGGAATGAAAAATGACTCATTATGGACCGGTTCTTATATAGCCCTTGGGGAGGAGAGACACCCTGAGACGTGGCTGAACTGTGCAGCAGAACAAACTCTTCACGTGTGTCATGCTTTCCTTAACGCTGCTCTAGGTTGTCCTTGTGGCTGTAGGAGATGTTTCTGCAGGACAGGATGTGAAGGGAGATGGAATCCAGTTCCATCCTCATCTCCCTTGTTTTGAGTTACCCTGCCATCTCCCCAGGATGGAGTTGGCCTGTTCCATTTGTGTGATACCAGACCCATTTGGGTGCCAGAAATTTGAAAGCTTGACTGGTGGTGTTGAGCTTGAAATCTAAAGGCCATGGGAATCTACATCAGAGAGGATGGTGTTGCTCCTGGGGTCAAGGACAAGAAAGTGTGCAGGTTGGAAGAAAACTACCCCCTCCCCAAGCCCCAATGTGCCAAACCTTACTTCTCTCCCATGACGTCTTACCTGACATCACTGCAGCACCCCCTGACCCTGCGGGGAACCTCACTGGGGGGAGGACAGAATGAACCCTGCTTTTATTTCATACGAAAGGTTTCTCCTTAGGCCAGCACAGCTTCTTAGCGGGAAGAGTGTACAGCCCTTTCTTTCTGGATTTCCTGAGCCTGATGCTGCCCTCCTGTGTCACAAGACTAAGTCTTGACAAACTCCACCGAAGCTCAAGAGAGCTGCAGTGTCGGGAGAGACCGGCACTGCTGCCCACGGCAGGTAGTGCTAGCAGGAAAGCAGGCAGCTGCATAAAAATTTCTGCTCATTTTGTTCACCCAGTTTCTTTTAATAAACTCCACCACAGAGCTATGAGCAGTGCAGTATTAATCCCAGCTATTGGTTGGAGCTTGAGTGCAGCATTTGATCTGAGTTGATATAACCCAGTCTTATCTCCTGACACTGCTTTTGAGAAGTTTGTGGCATTTCTCTTACAGCTTTAATGCAGGGAGATAACATTACATATCTAGTGTCTGATTGATTCACTGTGTGATTGATAAATGACGTGCATATTTTTTGCATGAAAACAGTCCTTGTAATGTGATTCGCCATGCAGAAGATTCTGAAAGGTTTTAAAGAAAATCTTTGTACTGGGCACAGAGTTTGATCAATACATTGCTATTTATATGAAATCACCCTATTTATTTAGGACAGATTACCCCACAGCACCTTCACTACCCTGTGTCTTTTGATTATGAAGCACCATTACTTGGAGTTTTAATGTAATCATTGTATGAAATGTTTCTATATTTTCCCCTTCTTCCAAGCAGCTACATGAAATACTGGCAGCTGTCTGGGATGTTTTATGGGGTTTGTCTTTTGTTTCTCTGACATGCAATAAAACAATTTCCTGCTGTAGTGGAGAAATATTTGGAGAACAGAAAATGTTTCATGGTACTGTGACATGGCTGAGAAATTGGGGTGGAAACGCCAGCTGCTCGGCTGTGAGGCTGCTGCTGGTTCTGTAGAGTGGACATCAGTGGCTGCTTGATATTTCAAGGACTTTCAGGGATTTTCTGTGTTGTGTATGTGATTGCCACCTGCAGTTACTTATTTTCCTTCTTTTCTGAACAGGAAGGTGGCTTACCTAATCTCTAAGGTTTCCTAATGACCCTGTGCAGAATCTGCTTCTCCAGGTCCAGTAATGCATTGAATTTAAGGAGCATTTGGGCTATTTCACAGGTAGCTGTATATTAACCGGCTCATTTCTAGCAGCAATAACTTAAAGCAATCCCTGTAAAATTTTTAATTTAATTCTGAGTTTCTGTAGGTCAGTTAATGTAACAAATGTCCCTGAGAAGAAAATGCAACTTCCTAACTGATTTTTACAAGGGTGAACCATGAACCAAAACTGGGTGGGCAAACCAAATTTTGTGTCAATGTTCATATCTGAACTTTGCATCTGTCTCATTGGCCTTTTTCTAATCAGCAATAATCATGATTATGATTAGGACACTTGAGGCAGTTTAGGTACTGGCCTTTCTCTCATTTGGGCATGCTTCCGTCTTTCAGAATGACGGTTAAAATCATTTTGTTCTCAAGTCTAGTAATTGTTGGATCTTACTTCTTATCACTGTTGGATTGGAGGAGCAATCTGTTCCCTACGACTGTTCCGTGTGTTTGGCCAATGCTGCAAATCATTTGCCAGAACCACAAAAAGTCTTTAAAGACCTCCTTTTCCACCATCCTCTCCCGCAAAGTCTTTTAGTTACAAGTTTGTCATTTTTAGTCAAATAGGTTTAATATTTTCATAAAATAACTTTGAAAAATTCTCTTCTCCTATGACATGCAACTTAATTTGCCAAGCAAATCCTATGTCTACATTAGGAAATGCTTTTGGTGTGTTTAATACCTGGGAACATTGTTTACAATCTATTTTTTAAGAAAAATACTTTTGTGGACAGAAATTAGGTTTCATCAAGGGAGGGATGTGAGGAGCCTAAGGGACGCAAGTGCTCACATCCTTTGGCAATCCTGTGCCCAAACATGCAAACTTCCACGTGATTCTCAATCAGAAATTCTAGTGGAGCTTCATAACGAAAGTATGATCATAAAAGAAAAATTACTTTGGGTCCTTTTTTTCAGCTTGCACCAAGGCGAGCCAGGAAAGGGCCAAGCCCTTTATCTTTTCCAGTTGTGCCGCTCTCTTCTTGCAGCTTTTCATGTAGAGTCCAGTGGAGGAGGAGAGCACACAAGGCATCTCAGCCTATTTGAGCTAGCTGATGTGAATCTCTCAGCCAGAGTTGAGGGCTCCTCACCTGGTGAGAAGCAGAGAGCTGATCTCAAAGCCATTGCTGAGAACAGATGTTACTTTGTCAAGACTGAGTTCATCTCAGGCTGGCCTGGCTCCACATCCGTAGCACTGCTACATCCACAGCAGGCGACAAGCAATAAATTGGGCAGGGAAGAATGATGTGATTTTGAGCATGGAAGGTTATAGCTTTGATGTATTTTTATCAGGTGTTTTAAAGTAATGATGGGGAATCTGATTTCACTCTGAGCTCCTTTGTGTACTTCACTCTGCGATGAGCTCTTAGCGTGGCATTGAAGGATTGCTGGATCCTTTCCACATCTAGCTTCTTCCCCTGGCTCTAGCACTTCAGGGTACCAGTGATGGCAGGCTGCAGTGGCTCACAGCAGCAAAGGTAAATCTCCAATGTGTAGCAATATCAGAGAAGCTCCCCAGGTGCTTCAGAGTGCAGTGACCCAGTAGGACCACTGCCAGTCCTTCCCTCATTGCTGGTCTCTCAAGCAAAGCCTCGACAGTCTGATGATCTGCTGAACACTGCCTGCATTTCATCTAAACCAGTAGGCTACCCTGTGCTTTTGTGTCTTCTCTGCTCTGATTCCCCTCCAGAAGATACCTGCTGATGAAAGTCACTTTTTGCATCCTCTTTTTTGGAAATCCTGTAAGACTGAACAAAAAACCAAATACTTTTGCAGAAAGAGTGTGAACTGTGCTACCTGTGGATTGGCAGAAGCCTTTGGTCCTCATTTCTGTCTTCCATGCAATAGCTGATGACATAAACCTTACCTTTTGGTCTACATTGGTCTACAAATTACATCAGCTATTGCTCCCCACATAATTTATCAACATAATGAAAACTCCTCCATGCACTAATTATCTTGTCCCCTTTGGCCAAAGCCTCTAAGATGTAATAAGGATGAAGTTACCCAGGTTCTCACTGGGCACCCGGTTCATCAGATTTTAGTGGACACTTACTGAATGTCTTTTGGCTTTTGAAACCAAGCAATTGCATCTGTGTTAGAGCCTTGCGTTAACAGGTTTCATATTGCTACAAGAGAGATACCATTCTCCATCAGATTTTGTAAAACTCCCTGTTTAGCTCTCTGTCTTGATGAATGATTAAAAAACTCCTATATTTTGCCAAATAATTTGCTATAAAGAAAGATATGTCCAACAAGTTATGCAATTACCATTATTAATCAGCTTGTGTCTTTACAGGATCAAGGGAATCTTATTTTACACTGAAATTTTTAGCTGATGAGCTAGATTCATGCAGTTTCTTTCCCTCCTCTTTAGAGAGGGATGGAGGGGAGTTAATTCCACCAATGCTTCAAGAGCCCAAATATCCCCTGTTTATTAATTAATAATATCCATCTGGATTATGTCAAATGATTCCTCCTGCATTTCCATGGATTTTTATCCAAAGAAAAAGCATTCTGAACACTGTTGTATCAATTTTGAAATCTTTGGAAGCCCGGCTGTTCTTTCCTTGTTTCTAGCACCTACTAGTTACAGGACATCAGGAATGCGAGCAGAGGACAGATGATGGGAGGAGGCTGTGTTTGTGAAATCTTCTTTTGATGTGTGGAAACAACCAAATCAGGGTTCTTGAAAGCCACTACAAGCCAAAAAAAGTCCTCTGACACTGAACATCTCAAGAAGATGAAAACCTTCCTCCCGTTTCCATTGTCCCTGGCCTGAGCTCCTGATCTGACGCAAGAAATGTGGTATGTGTCTGAAGTTTAGAAAGTTTATGCTGGCAAATAGAAAAGGGGGAGGTGGGTTGAGTAAGCTGGGACTGAGCTTCAGGCACATAACACTAATGTCCCTGCTGAGGGCCCTATGCGTGAGCGGGCCCCACAGCGAAGAGCCAGGCTTTGAGCCATGGGAGAAGAGCAAGCGCCAGATCCTGTACAGAGGTGAGCCCGGCGGCTCTGCGGGACTCGAAAGGCCCCGGGGTGAGTTTTGCAGGCAATAACCTCTGCCGCTGGCGCTGGCCTGTGAGCTCCTTGGCCAGTGCAGTGCATCATCCCCCCTGCATTCCCTTTGCGTTCACACGCCATCTCCTACATTGGGCCCGTCTCCCGCTGCGGTGTTGGCAGGAGACGCGGCCCCATTTCACTTCTTTCCAGCTTTCTGACCCAGTTCAGCTGCATCTGAGAGGTGGGGTCTGGAAACCAGAGACAAGCCCTTGTGCCGGTGGAACCTCTGTTGCCAGAGGCTCCAGTTCAGCGTGTCCGTTTAGGCTCAGATTTGACTTTTTGCTTCCATATGTGCAAAAAGACAAAAGCCTGAGTGTTTTGCTGAGTTGAGGCCATCCTTCACCTTGTGCAACGCAGCCCAAGCTGGGGAGGAAAGGCCTTCGTGTCTTCTGCAGGGATCTGCCCTCCTGACACCACAGGCAGCAACCACAAGCACTGCCCTTCAGCTAGTTCTCTGTACCTGCTCTGGGTGGTTGGGCGACTAACGTTACCCATGGCATCAAGACAGATTTCATTTATGTGGTGGTATTAGGATGTTTTCTGCCTCCATTCTTCATAGAGGCATAACTTTTGCATTGGAAGTGGTAATAGCAACAGAGGTGGCTACTGCTTGCAAGGAGGACTTCCAATCAAAACCACACATTCTTCTTCACTTGGTGTTATCCCTCTCTCTACCTCAACCTTATTGACTAGAAAATACCAAGACTTTAATACCGAGACTTTAATACATTGCACGTTTTGCTAATTTGCTTTCTGGCTGTGAGCCTCTGTGGTATCATTTTCCAGCAGTTTACTCAGAGGGCTAGAAACTTTCTTTTTTTGTTTAATGAAAGTGGGAATTCTCCTCGAGTCCCTTGACTACAGCAATGGCAGCCTTAAGAAAAACAGAACGTGACAGAAAATAGATGAATGGCTCCAGTGCTATTGCAATAATGCATAAGGACCCCGTTTGTGCTATGTGCTGTGCTAGCTTATGAGAGGACACTCCTTGTTGAAAGAACTGTCTATAGTTTGAGATTTTGAATGTGACTAAATCCCTTGTGCTTTTCCTTCTTTAGTTTGGCACTGTGGATCTCACGGATGTGAGAGCTCTCTTCTTTCTACTTTATTTCTTTTGGGCACTTCTTCAGTCCTAATCATAAAAACTAGAATTTCTCAGCAATTTTAAGTCTGGAGACTTCCTGACCTCTATCATTTTCTGCCCAGGGAAAATAAACTTGTTACTATGGTTTGAGCCTTAATGACTGCTAAGTATATATAGTCAATTTATAAAAGAGCATACTGGATTATTCTGTGCATGCCTTTAAATCTTTTACAGCGTTTATCAGCAGAGCGCTCATTTAAAACATGTTGTTTTAATGAAAAGGATACCGTTGCCACTGTTTTGTGTTGATTATGTGGTAACACGTTTTTATTATCACCCATAAAAATGATTTGGAGCAGTTCCACTCCAGATGCAACCTTCGGCAGAGCTGTGCTAGCGCTGCTTGCGCCGCCCGGGAGGGCCCCGGACCCCTGGAGTTTGCTGGTCTCTGACCATTGCTGCTATCGATTTAATATCACCTCTTCCCGCAACACTGCTGGGCTGCGGCAAAATACTGTCCAAGACAGTCCTTGTCAGTCCCTTCTTCCCAGCAGGAGCATCCTAACCCTGCCCTGGCTGTAGCCCCTCTAATTTGCCGCCTCCAGGATTAGTTTTGCCTCTGTTGGTGAGTACACTTTGGCAACATCCAGGTGTTTTGCTGGGGAAGTAAGAGGATAATATAATAGTATAGAGTGATTCAGAAAAGGTCTTCAATGCACACTTCAGTCCCATGTCAATGGGAATTAAGCACGATTATGGTAAGGCACATGCTTCAGTGTTTGTTGAACTGATAGCGTATTTCCTTGAAAGTCTGACAAATAAATCACTGGGTAGAAGCACAGAAGTGCAAGACACAGACTGAACCGATTCCTTCCTTGCCTAGCATCAGAGAAGCCTGGTGAATAGAAGCATTGTGACCTGATTCCTTTTTGCTTTCTTATTACTCAGAAAGCAAGACGGTGGATCCATGAATAAAGATACTCGCAATAAAGGAAGAATTTTGCTTGTTTGCAACAGCTGAGGTTCAGTTCCTTTGCACTTAACCTAGCTCCCAGTTTAATTAGTTTCTGATTCACCCCTGTCAGGCCAGTACATTCTGCAGGAAGTTCATCATTTCTGGCGCTGCTGCAATACTGGCTCCCACCATGCCTTGTAATAAATAAGTGATAAACCTTGTAATAATTGCAAGTTAAAAACAAACAAGCAGAGCCAAGTCACTCTCATTTATAATTGCAGTGTGACTTCATTATGTAAAGACAACACAGCATGTAAAAGCTGAAACTTCTAGGGATTTAGTGGAAAGTTTGAGCCCTATTATCTTTTATTTCCCTTATACCTAAATCAGTATTTGCTTAGGTGGTTTCCAAACAGGAAGAGACAGAGCTGTAACAAACCACAGTGTTGCACTCCTTGAACAATTTTCCTGTGTAGCTTTGTGCTTAGAAAGCAGACTTTGCTGGAGAAGCTGAATGCTTGGATCAAAACTCTTGTTCTGGAAACCTCAGCCCTGCTCCTGCCTGATGGGCATCCTGTGTCCATCCTGAGCAGGCAGCTTTGCCAGGGATCGATCCAGTTGCCAGGTAAGTGGCAGGGTTGCTGCTGCATCCCAGGCATGGCTAATGCAGGGCTGCTGACTCTTTGGCTGCCCCAGCAGGAAAGTGGGTGCTGCCCTTGGCTTCTGTTTAGCTTCTGTCTAGCAACTGAGGTAAAATGCATTTGCAGCAGAGCACATGGGCTTGGCGCTCCACGGCAGTGCTCCCGATGGGTTAGGCTTTTTCAAAAGAAATCTGTAGACTACTTTGTTGTGCCATCCTCGCTTAGTGGCTAGGAAGGCAGGGGGTGAAGCATTTACATTTAAATAGAAAATTTTATTTTTTTAAAAATCCTAATTTTGTGAAAACTTTAATTAAAAATGTTGATTATAAAGTGCAATGAATGCTCCCCTGGGCTTCACTTTAATGGAGTTTGTCAGTGGGCAGAGTCCACCTGGGTCCTCCATCCCTCTACTTCTTGTGGGCATTTAGGTTTTTTGCAGCCGCGTTAAAGACTAACTTCCAGTTTCATACAGGCCACCAGTGGCCACAGGAGCACAGCTTGATGAACAGCAGTCTAAATCATACAAGGAAAACGGGGTCACTTTGCCAAGGAGCTTAGGTTGTAAATGGCCCAAATAGCTCAGGGACGCACATTGGGATGTGGATTTATTTGAAGGTAGTGTGTTTACAAGGTACAGAAACAGTTGTGAGTTTTAATAATATCCTATTACTTCTAAGTAGAGCTCTTTGAGGAAATTGCCTGCCTTTTTTTATTTGCTCAAAAATTAAAACACTTCAGCTCTTTAAAAGCTTCATACTCTCCATCATCTTTAATTTGGTCAGAACTTGTGCTTTGACTTATAACCAGTACTTGTGCTGAGGCACCTCAGTTTGCTACCCTGGGCATCCGGGGTGCAGCCCTTCACCTCATACCACTCAGTAATTTCTGACCTTATGACTCTGGATTTGAAGATGTAACCTAGCAGCGAAGTGCTGTGTTCCCTGACACCAGCTCTGGTCCCTGGTTTCATGTTTCTTGCCAGGGAGACAAACCCATGTGAGGCTGAGTCTCTCCGGAAGCAATGAAGCCCTCTCCGAGGAGGGTTTGTGCAGGATGTGCAGGACACTCTTGCAACTTAACACAGCAGCTTCCTATGCTAATTACTGCCACTTTCCAGAAGAACATTAGAGCTTTAACACCAAAACCCTGTGGTCTGTGATGCAGAGTTATTCACAGCTCCTGCTGGCAAAGAGAGGAGTTTTGAGACCTCTTCAGGATTGAGACCATGTATGAAACCATCCCACTGACCTTGTTTGCCTTCCTCATGTCCCCTGTCTAGATCCTTCTGCTCGAGGCTGCGGAGCGAAGCCCACCGTTGGAAAACAACCTGCCAATCGCTGGGACGACAGCCACATGGTATGATGATTTACTACCAGATGCCTTTCCCCTGCTGAATCCCGGGACTGTCCTGAGAAAAACAGTGGGATCTGTCGGTAAGCCTAACCTGCTCTTCGCCAAATTGCCCACCCTACATACACAATTCCTGTAGGGTAACTAAAAAGGAGGCCATGTCAGTCTGCTGTAGTATTGGAAGCTTCAGGGGAGAGGGGTTGGAGGGAAACATTGGCAGCTCCTTCCCTCTGCTCTTTAAAGGAGAAGAGGGTTAAGATTTTCAGATGGGCAATTCCTCTTTTTTGTGGGCATGTTTGCTGCCGTGTGTTTGATCCAGCAGGGAGCCATTGACGGGAGCGGCCATACTTGGGCCACATGGTGCTGTGTGATGAGTACAGGGCAGGCAGCCTTGTTGGCATGAGTGGCTCCGTGTCTGCACTTTGCTTTGCACCCTCAGCAGGGACACCGTAGCTTTAGTTTTTGCAAACACTCGCTGCGGGATTGCACTCAGCAGGAAAACCACCCTGCGGAGAGGCATTTTGAGAGATTTCAGCCTCTCTTTTAGGGCCAGAGTCAGCATTATTTAGCTCTAGAGACAGGATTCTTCCACACCAGGGGCTGCTCGGTCTAAAGGTTTAATGTTGCCTCTTGTCCCTCCCTCTCTACCAAGCTGTGTACGCAGAGATGGTCGCATGCCAATACCCATGTGGACTCATGGATGAGGAAGGAATTCAGTCTTCTCTGATCCCACCTCGAACCATCCTTTTGGCTGCAGCAAGCTGGGCACGATTTCCTCAGGGGCCCTTCCCACTGCCCGTGCAGGGATGAGGGTCACCCCTTGGCACAGAGGGACTTTCGGCTTTTCTCTCTGTGCCTCTGCCCCTCCTTGAGTTAAGCCAGCGCAGAGCAGGCATGTTCCTGGAAGAAAGCAGCTAAGCGCAGAAACTAATGTATTAAGCTCCATTTTGCCAGCCTTAATGGCCTGTTGCTAGCCTTGATTTCTGTTGGCACAAGCATGTACTGAGAGCTGAATTCTGGTCTTGGGAAAGTTAGATTTCTGTTAACCTCAGGAGGGCCACTATGCCTGCCTGTGTGTTTCAGTGTACATGTTTTAAGTCCAAAGACTGTGGATTTTGAGGCCTGGATAGATTGAAGCATTCCTGAGGAAACTCCAGAGAGCCATCGGGATCACAGGGGGACAATTCATACTCACCTACTGAGCGCTGAATGCAGTGTTTCCCCATCAGGGAGTGGTGCGGGGAGGTAGAGGACTGGGGTGTAGGGGTAATTCTTGGTTTTATTAGGAGGAAAAACTTTCCCATGAATAGCAACATCAGTTGCAGTCTGCATTATATTTTTTAAATTTACCATAAACACAATGGGCTGTTTTATGATCCCTCTTGTGGCATGAAAAAAAAATACACTTATAAGAAAATCTCCCTCTGAGCCCACTTGGCTAGACAGATCCCCCCGCATTGAATTTCCTTGACCTTGGCATTCTCATTTCAAGATCCCTGCTCTCTGCTTCCAAAGCCCTGTCTGTCAGTTGCTTTGCTCGCTCCCAGAGCAGTTCTTTAGTTCTTTATCCTCTATAGAGCCTACTTTGCTTTTTAATTTTTTATTTTTTTTTTGGTCCGAGCAGTTTATTATGGCAGCCCTTCATGAGTGCAGCAGACTTGGAGCAACCAACATAGACCAGATGTCGTCCATGTTTATAATTTGACAGGATGCCACAACATGGAGGGAGGTTCACTAACAATATGTTCTGCAAAGTATTTTCAGAACCACAGTGATGGCTGCCAGGAACTGAATTAAAGCAGTTTCCCCCAGTGTCCATTATATACTCATTCTGCCTTCTCCATGTCATTTATTTTTGCTGTCACAGTATCTCTGCACCTGCACTTCATTGTACTAAAGTCAATCCAGCAAAAGTACTGACGACTCTCTCCCTTCCGCTCAAAGTCCTCTCCTCTCAGAGGCTCTGTACACATGATAATCTTCTCTCGCTCAGCAAGTAGCAGTGAATGCCACTCACCCAGGCAGTGATGCAAAACAGGACAGATCTCCTGTAGCACTTGCATCAGGCTGACTCCACAGTCCAGCATCAGCACCCTCCACCCCTGCCGTAAATCCAGGAGGTAGCTAGTGATCACCTCCAAAAAAGAGGTGATGTCTGAGCTTTACGTGAGTCTGTCTTGTCAGCCAGACTTCCAGGCTGTGTGCACAGCCAGCTGCATGCGTTACAGCCCTGCCTGCATGCTACCAGGTGTAGTCCTTGCTCACTGTTACCCTGTATTTTTCTAGCCTTGATTTATTTAGCCTAGTGTGGAATAACAACTCTAGCATAATAACTGGGAATCAGGCATGCACTGGACCATTTCAGGTCAGGACAGTGCTTTTCAGCAATTAGGAGTAATCAGTTAAGTTGCTTATTGACATGCTTATTGGCCTGCCCAAGCCCCTACCCGAGCTCTGTGGGCTTCAAATGCTTGCTTTAAGTGCTTTAAGTGGGGATGTTTCGTGGATCTGGGTCCACATTTGGCTTCCTTCCCTGCCCACACCTCTTTCTATCTACAATTCAGAGCCAGCCAAAAAAATGCATTGTGGATTTTGGTGAAATGTAAGGAATTTCACGCAGTTGGTTTAGGATGTTGGGGGATCGCCCATTTTGCATGATTTCAACACTGTACTGTGACTTGTTGCTCAAAGCTGGCCTCAGGTTCACTTACAGAGATTGTAGACCTCAGGACATCTTTCAACAAGTGCGATATTAGAGTAGGTGGAAGTCAAACCTGAGTGTCCTGTGTGGTTTGGGTTGTAGAAAGCTAAGGCTCTGTCCCTCCCATCCCCTTCCCCAGAGTTTTTTGTGAAACATTGCCTACTCTGCCCTGCTTCTATTTTTTCAGCCAAAGCAAATCCAAATCCTAGCTTGCGTGCCACCAAGTTTCTCAACCGGATGGACTAAGGGCAGAACGTTGGTGCCTAATACAAAGATGGTTGATATGGACTAGATGCTTTGAGTGGTGGGAGTGTTTCTGGATGACCTTATAGCTCTGGGTTGGCTGACACCTCTCCAGGCTGAAGTCCAGGAAAACTTGCTACTGTTTATTAGGGTAGTTATTTCTTCTGTGAGTGACAGGGCTGAGAATAGACAATCATTTAAAAGCAATCAAAGCTGTTGAGACAGCTGCACCGCTGGCCTTTCTGATCAGCTTGTTAATCAACAGGATACATTTTACTGAGGATTAAGAAAATATATATACTCTGGCCGAGCCACTTGGCAGCAAGAGACCTAATTTTTCATATCTTTTTTTTTTTTTTTCTTTTTTTTTTTTTTACCCTGACCCTGTTAACTAGAGCCTAAAGGACACAGAAGTGCAGAGGACCAGCTAATACCACAGGGTAAGTCAATGGTTTCTGCTGTTTCCTCTTTCAAAGCACAAAATGTTGCTGTGCTGCATCCTGTTACATGATAGGTCCCAAAAATCAGAAGGGTTCTGTGGCCAGGAGTCCTCAGTGACAGATATAGAGAGACTGGGTTTTTCTTCTTTGGGTTTTATCTGATCGTGGGCTGCTCTGGTTAGAGAGGTGAAATGCCAGGTTTATCATCTTTGAGACTTTCAGTTTCCCCAGCACACAAAGGATGGAAAGCCCTGCCTGATGGAGAGGCAGTTCACTGGAGGACACGTGGCTAGAGCAAGCAGGGCATGTGCTGAGTGATGCTCCCATTAAAAAATAAAAACACTGTTATTATCTTACTGCTATTGCCTGCCAGGGGCACCAGGAGATGCTGGTGATAGTCAGGGCATCGTTTTGCTAAGCTCCATACAAAGAGAATACTCTGCTCCTGTACAGAGAAAACCTTGGGGAAGGAAAGGGAACAGATGGTGTGCTGCAGGTTAATGACAGGGCCAGGAAGAAAATCCAGGTCTCTCTATGTCTGATTTGGTCTCCAGCAGTAGAATACTCACCCTCTGCCTTCCCGCCTCCCCACCCCCCTCCCGTGGCTTTTTCTTTCATGTTTTTGGAGGATAAATACTCGCCGTGGGCTTCAACTCTCTGAAAGCAATGCCACAGCAGCAGAGCTGATTTATGCCAGCTGAAGATTTGGCCTATTCATTTCCCTCCCCCTTTTTCCCTGAATCCTTCCCTCTTTCTTCTCCCTTTTGCACTTGTCTCTTTTATGCTGGTAACACCATTTGTCACCAGTATGAGCATTTGCCTGACACATTACTCAGTGCTGCTTCTCCTAGTCTTTCCTTTAGCGCTTTCCACCTTCGGGGAAGGAAGTGCCAGTTTCTTTAAAGCTCCACTGCAGCAGTGTGATTGAGGATGCTAGCAGCAAATGATTGCTCTTGGTCTGCAGAAGTTCACAGGATTGAGTTATGAAGGTTGAACTGAAGGATTGAGGCTGATTTATACAAGCGAGGAAATGTTTTGACCCACACTCAGCAGCACAGTGTGTTGTGCTTGCAAAACAGTGTTTCCGCTGTTCTTCCTTGTACGCTGGAAAGAATTTGCTGCAATAAAGTTTCAGGTGTGTTGGAGGTTTTTGGTAGGGGGGAGAAGCTGTTTGCAATGCTGTGAACAAATGCTCTTGCTCTCTTAAATGGGCTCCTGATCACCTGCCTGAGCTTGCCAAGTACAGCATCCACTGTTGGGTGAGATCCATTAAAGGAGCCCTTCTATTCACAGAAAAGTCTGCAGTTTGTGTCCTGTGGATAAACAAATTGATCAAAATTAAAACCTTACCTTAATTCCTTGTTCAATACTCAAATTAAATCAGATCTTTTTTGATGACTGAATAAAAGTACAGGCACACACTCCTACACAAAGCCTTTGAAAAATCTCATTTCTTCAGTCTGCCCAGTTTCACCATGGATTAGAGATGGGTAGATTTCATTTTTGTAAGAAAAAATAATTTGGACTTCTCTTCAGAACGGCAAAAAAAAGGAGAGAGGAAGGGGAATCTTTCAAGGGGGTCTAATATTGGGGGATTATTGCATTGTTCTGAGAAATGCAGAGTTTGGATGAATGTCTGGGGGGACAAGGTTTTGTGCCCCAGGTGGGCTGTCACACACCTCGAGTGGGAACCGGCTCCAAATGTGGGAGCTGCAAATCCTGTGAGCCTTGGTTTTTATTACATAGCCCTGTTCCCTTTGGTACCAGCTGTGAAGGTGTTAGTTGTTTTCTTTCTTCCTTCCCTCCCTCTATTCCCGTCCATTCTTCTCCACCACCTACATGCAGCAGGTTCTCCTGGCACTGCTCTTGGAGGGTCCAGTACCTCTTTTGAGACCAGGGAAGGGGAAAGACATTGCTTAAGAATTTATCAAAACTTAACTTATACTCTGCTGAGCTATGGTCATATGTAATATACAGGCTAAAACTTGAAATCTGAGTGCACTGAACTTTGGACTCAGACTGATCTTCCTCTGGCTTTGTAGCTTGCATCTACCACTGCTTTCAAATACTCAAAGGCCTTTGGTAGCCCAGAAACCAGGAACCTCTGACTCTCTTGGCTCTGACAGTTAATGCCTTTGTTGTAACCATTAACCACTTAATCTGAGTAGACAGACTAACTCAGCCACCTCTCTAAGGTATTAAAGGCTTCACTGATGTTTGCACAGTATTTAAGTGTCTTTCCAAAGCAGCTACTACTTCTGTGAGCCAAAGACGCACAGTGTTTTTCTGAAAAACACTATAAAATTGCCAAGTGTTGTTATTATTTTGATAGTCTAAAGAAAACAACATTAAGATTTTATTTAGTGTCATCAGAAATAGTCACTTCCAGATTACAAATGCTGCCTGCACCTTTCGTAGGCTTACTGGGGTCTGAGTGGACTTTCCAAGAAGCATCCTGCTGGGCTGTAATTATTGTGTTACTGGTATTTCCAGATGGGTTTGCTCAGCACCCTGTTCATTAATATAAATTAGTAACATCTAGTTACTTCAAAAGTGTGGGTGCATTAATTTCAGTTTGGGATGAAAAATGCTTGTGCACAGCATGGTACACTTGTCAGATGAATGGAAACAGGAGAAAACAGGGAAACATCTTTGATGCAGAATCTCTGGGTGGTATGTATATATCAGCCAGAGCAAGTGGGAGACGGAGTTTGATTTGCTTTTGCAAATATATTTTGTGTATTTTGATACATTGGGACTACCATGGGACTGACACATGTGTCTGGATGAAGCTAGCAAAGGAGTGCTTGAGGGACCAGCCAGACCCTGCCCAGAGCCATTCAGACCTTGGGAAGGGGACAGTGTGGGCTCAGTTTAGCTTTGACCAGCGCATCTCAGCTGGAGGTACGCATCCTGCTGACTTTTTGGGGTGGGCCTTGTGCGTGGGGACATGCTTGTTTCTTTAAAGATTCTTTAAAGATTGGAGGAAGAAGAGGAGAAGCGAGGTCCAGTCTGGATCTTCTGCCCTACGTACCAGCCAGCTCTTGCCACCAGTACCACCCTGTCTGTACCATCCCTGCAAAGCTGCATTTCTCCTCCTTGCATCTTTGAGTCCTTCTCCTCTGGTTTCTAGGTTGCTAAAGACATTCTGACCTCAGCAGTGTCCTAACCTCCAACTAATTTCCTTTCTGAATGTTTTCAGGGCTGCCAGGACAGGTTGGTCCTCCAGGCCCAGTCGGACCAACTGGTCTTCCAGGACCACCAGGACCAAAAGGAGAGAAGGGACAACCCGGTGAGAGGGGCCCTGCAGGGCCACCAGGTAAGTCCTGGAGGAGGGCAGTGCTACCGTGATAGGAGATATTTCACCTTATACAAATTATCTGTGAAAACAGATCATAAAAGGCTGGACACACAAGATGTTGAGCATCTTCAGTTGGTATTCCAGCGAGTCCCCTGGGCACTGAAATCAGCCAGCAGCTCTCAGAGCAGGCAACCACCTGCACGAGCAATGACAGTCCCTGGGATTTCCTGTGGAGCTGGACAGAGCTCGTCCCAGAAAACTGCAGAGCAGGATCATGTTTCCCCATCCTGCTCAGGAGCTGTAAAAAACAGTCTCTGATCTGTCAGCCTTTGGATAAGAGCGTTCCCTGTTTAACCCTCTTGCTGTGTGCCTGTTCTAACTCCCTTTTTTCTCCACCATTTGTGTCAAGCTGTCAGATGCCAGGATGTCAAACTAATGATGCTTTTGTATGTTAAGGGAAAAGGTTATGAGGCCATTCTTTCAGAGTACACTCCATTTCTGAGCTAGGAGACTTTCGTCATCCCCAGAATGTTCCTAAATCTTTTGATGAAAGCGATACTACGCAATAGGTGCCAGACATCAGGCTCTGTGCTTTGTATGCGTCTAAAAGGCTGTGACTTGTAAATCTGAGCTCAGGAAAGATTTGAAACTTGGAGTGTGCCTTAAATGTGAGAGTGGCCCCAAACGCTTTTTGGCATTTTCTGGCAACCTGTCAATGGCTAAAGTCTGGCCAAGGATGTGTCTGGCTTTTGGTTTCTCAGTTTGCAATGAGAGCCTTCCAGCCCCACAGGAAGCGGAAAGGGTCTGCTGCTGGACTAACTGGGCTTCTGTTGTTCTTTCCTGGCAGTGAGGTGACATACAGGTGTGTACATGGACGGAGGAGAAAGAGTGGCACTTGATTTCACGCGTTTCTGCCTTTAGTTTCTTGCTCAGCCTCAGGGAGGGGGGAGATTTTACTCTTCCAGGAATTAAGCTTTGCAGCACCTTTGAGCCAAGTAAGTCTATTTGCTTTGCAGAGGAAGATGCTAAAAGTAAATAATGGAAAATTAGGAAGCTGTTCCTATTTCCTCCCGCACCTCTAATTCCCACAATTACAGATCAGGACAGAAATCCTTTGTCTTCTTACCACCTTTTTACATGGTAGCATCATTAGCATGTCTTCAAATGCACTAACACATCCTCTGCTGCCTCTGTACAGGGCTGTTGGGACCTCAAGGACCGAGAGGACTTCCAGGAGAAACTGGGATCCCAGGTCCCCCAGGTCCTCCAGGGCCACCAGCCACCCCAAGTCTCCCTCTTACCTTCCAACAAGGGGTTCTCTACTCGCTTCAGCCCACAGCTGAAAAAGAAAGTAAGTTTACTCCTTGGTTCCCTTTTTTTGGGGGGATTTATGGTTGTTCCCTGTGCCTGGTTTTCTGGGTTCATCATAGCTTTGAGGAGGCAACTTGGTGTCCTTTAAGATTCCATCATGAGTAGCTGCTGTGAAGAGGGTCTCTAGTGAAATGACAGGTCAAGCTGTAGCATCACGAGAGACATGTGGGTAGAGAAATACAGCAGTCTGGCCGATTAGGTGCTGCTGCAACGAAACTGTGCTGTTGAGAGACCTCTTGGTGCCGCTGTTGCAGTGTTACAGTGCTCAGGGTTGCTCAGAAATGAGTAAGTACCAAAGGTTCGCAACTCTGGAATTATATAATGTAACAAGGACATCTGTTAAATGCGACTTTTTTCCTGCCCCCGCAGATGTGTCTTGCACCTGTGTTTCTGGTGCATCAACATTATCCCACATCCATGCAAAACACAGAATTATGGACTAGAAAGCCCAGACCAAGACCGGGATTTGTCCCTTACCTGTAACTGGAGGGTCAAGGTTTCTTTGAGCCTACAGTGATTAAAATATATTTATTTGATTTGTGCTGTGCATGGTGAGAAAAGGCTTTCTAGGAAAGGCACATCATTCACTTTTATCTGAGTGCTCTCAAATTTGGGCTTGATTCTTCTGGTCCAGTCTTGTATAGCTGCCATCTAATAATGATAAAGCAGAGCTCAGCTGTATCTCCACTTGGCCCCAGCTCTGTCGGGTCTCCCATCTCCACTCCCCCAGACTTCAGCTGTGCCTCTTCCCCAGCTCTTCTGCTCATGTCCATCTTCAAAGCTCAGTTGTGTTACAGCCAAGGATTAGTAAGTCTCCCTGTGTCTGACAGTTTTCTAGAGCTCTCCTTTCCCTTCCACCCACTCCGCTCTCCGGACTCCTTTTCCCAAAAGTGAACAGATGTATTTTTACTTTGGGAAGAATTTTAACAGCTCGATTTCATATTCAGTTACTTAGAGCATATGGGCAGGATGAAATTAATTGTGGTTCAATAGTAAGATTTTTCAAAAAATGTAGATTGAGCTGCTGCGTTCATGAGCCTTATAACAAGAAAGTTTTGCATTACAGCCACCTCACTGCCATACAGGATCACCGCAAATGGTGCCATTCTGCATTCAGCCTTTTATTCCAAAGGATCCTTAAGAATGGTTTCGGTACTGCTGCTGCCCCCTCCTTCCAACAGCCCTTTAAATTAAACTCTTTCTTGCAAAGTACTGGGTAAATTAAAAAGTGTATAAAGGCATTGATTACATGGCCTTCCCAGCTGATGTGTGAGAAGGGTGAACTCTGTATTGTCCCAAAATGGAAAGCGGATAAATATCTGTATTAACCC
Organism: Aquila chrysaetos chrysaetos; assembly: GCF_900496995.4. NCBI lineage: Eukaryota > Metazoa > Chordata > Aves > Accipitriformes > Accipitridae > Aquila > Aquila chrysaetos. The sequence continues at coordinate 35,273,254 of NC_044013.1, forward strand.
TGCCAACACTGGGCAGCAACAGGCTCCCACACAGACTTGAGGACCGTGAGTAAATGGTGACTGTTACATCCCTGGGGCAGCCCTGTACTTCTCCCCCATACCTGTGGTGGATTTCTTGGTTTGCAGAAGGAGTTGCCCAAAATTTATGACAATTTTTCTCATTATAAAAATTTTTCTTAATACAAATGTCACTGCAAGTATAAGTTATCTATGTGGTCATGATAAAGTTATGGCAATATCAAGACCATTTTCTTACAAAACTTACCATTTTGCTTATGTGTTGGCTGATTTTGCCTACCACAGGTTGGTGGAAAGCTGATCCTCTACAACCAATAAAACTTAGCCTTCTAAATTCTGGGTAGATTTTTTTAAAAAATTTATTTATTTATTTATTTTGAATGGAGCACATCTGAAAACTATAAACACAAGATTCCAGCTGCTGACAGCAGAGGGAAGCATATTCCTGGTAATGGGCATGTGCACCCACAGAGATGTGAGAAAGCTGTATCAGATTATTAGTAGTAGTACAGTGTTTGGTTCCGCCTGAACATGGTTAGTGCATGTGCCTTTATTAATCGCAACAAGTTCCTGTTGGCAATGTTTATCAGCAGACAGAAGCCAAAAATGGGGAGACAAATATTTTCTCACAGTTTCACTGTGCTGTGGTAAAGAAATTGGTCCCAGTTGTCTCCCTCCAGATCAGGTAGCAGAAAGAAATTAAGACAGGATTACTTCATTTCCATCCTGTCTCAACAAATCAAGCCTATAATGGGGGAATTTATCCCTTAGAAACATTAGACATAGGCCAGAAGCTAAACTGCCATACCCCACTGCTGAGGCTTCTGCTACAAGGATTGCTTGCTTTCTCTGCCACTTAAAAATGAGTGGATCAGGTATGTACGTGGTCTAGAGTCAGCTCAGCCCTCTTTCTTGTGCTAAAGCTAAGACAATTTTTAGGGAACAGAGAAAAGAATGCAACTTTCACTGTTGAGGGCTGTGTTTTCTTACATCTCAAAGATTTCAGTTTGCAAAGGACACATGAGGTAACATTAACCTATTTTGCAGGAGAGCAAGGAGAAACTGAGGCACAACAGGCTTGCCTGTGTACCCAGCATGTCACTGGTGAAAAAGAGCATAGAACAAAGATTTGCAAAGTGACATCCCAGTGCCTGCTGCCATGCATAGCCCTTCCTGAGGAAGGGAGAACAGAGCAGAGGAAGTGAAGGGGAAGGACAGGAGGAAGGGAATGGCATTTGATTTAGAAAACCATACCGATGGCTTTCAAAGCTGTTTATGCCTGTGCCTCTGAGATGCCTTGCCACTCTGGCTGGGCAAGTTTCACTGCCTCGTTCAGGGCATTTCTGTGCTGCTTCAGGTTTCCCCTTTGCAGGATGTTTGTGCTCTCTTCCAGGGAACGTGGGTGCTTGTATCTGCCCAGGTCAGACTGGTTGCGCTCTTCCTCTTGGTTTGGCTAGGAGGTGGAAAGCTGCTGGAGCAAATTGTGTATCAAGGTCTTCTCAAATGAGGCAGACAGTTGTCTGCCTTCTGCTTTGGTATATCCAGAAGTACTGAAACAAAATCCAGCCCTTGAGCCCAGCAGAGCCTGGGTCAGTGCAGGAGATGGCTGAGAAGGGAAGGTTCCTGCTACCATTTGTTGCTGGAGCTATTTTGTGGCTGCTATAACAACCTCCAGTGGCAGTGAACTCCAGAATGTCCCCCTGTTTATAAGGAGAAGGAGTTTATAAGGAGGTAGGAGTTCTTCCTGCTGCTTTATGGGAACATGGAGAGAGTCTCTTAAAAAATGTGCGGGTTGTGTTTCAACACACTTAGATCCCATTTCATTCACAGTATGTTTCATTCAGAGCTCATCCTGGAAGGAAACCTTGATCTGAATGAGTTTTGCCTGGCTAGGCAGCTGAGAAAGGAGCCACTCTAGATTTCCTGCATGTCCATACTCCTATGCTGCAGAGGCCAAATCAGGAGCTAGTGAGCTCAAGGGCTGTTGAGCAGAGCTCTCTTCTGTGTCACAATTATGGAATCACCTTTCATAAATAAAGTTGAATCAAATGTCAGGATAGTTGGATTTGTGGGAGTAACTCTGTCATCATAATAATGTACCATTTAGCTGGAATGTTTTGTAACCCAAATCTTTATCCCTGGCTTACTTCCAGCAGTAATTAATTCCTGGTTGTTTGCAGCCCATCCTCTCCCCCTCTCAGTGGATGTACATTTGATTTTGTTGACCACTTGTTCTTTAAAAACAAAAGGCTCTGCAATTGTTAATGCCTTCACTGCTGTTCGATGCTCATTTCCCAATTTCATCTTACTCCCAAGCAGTGATAGATTTTGACATGGTCAAATAAAACTCAAATTAATTGGATTACACACTTCACTTGGGTACCTTTCCTTCTGAACATGAAAACAGTCTCAGTTGTTTTGTTTCAGGGCTGTGAGGAAGGGAAGATGGATGGGGTTAGAAACAATAGTCAAAGAAATACCTGTTTGCATTCAGGCTTTAGGCGCAAAATTTGGTTCTCGGAGGGATCTGGGTCAGATCTTGTGCTGTTCTCCTGCCAGGAAGGCATTGCAGAGATATACTGTCATCCTTGGCAATTAAAGAGATTTCACAGTTTTCCCTAGGAACTGCTTTCAAACAGCTAGCTTGAAAGTCCTATCATTGCCAACGCTCCAGAAGTTGAAAAGGCTTCATAATGTGTCTACTAACATTTCTGGAGATTTCACCTTATGTCCTTTGGACTGGACTCTGCAGAGTAAACAAACACCCTTCTGATCTTCCTGGTGTCACTTGATATTTACATCAATATAGCAGTGAGACGTTTGCAGTCTTTTACACCTGCAGAGGGTTCCTCTGAATTCTACTATGATGAGTTAAAGAGATAGGTGAAAGGAAATGTGGGTAAATTTGAGGTCATGGGAAGGAGGATGATGGACATTATTCCTGCATGGTAGCCTCCAGCTATGAAAAACATGGACTTTTCAGAGGGTCTACTATCCCAATGTCCAGGAGACATTGTCTTCATCCAGGTTAAATGCAACAGGAAATATGCAGTTGGTCCTATAGCACTGGTCAGGACAGTGGATTGCAAATCTTAGCAGCATCAGGACACGGGGGTTCCCTTCCCTCCACTCATGGAATTTTTTCCCCTAGGTTTTCACAACTGTCAAATAGTGTTGTGGGATGTTCAGATGAAAGATTCTGCCATACAGGTACCCCCCCTAGACTACTAGTGTGCTACAGTACAAGTCCATAGGGAATAGGGTTGTTGAATATGGTTTGGTAATTGCAAAAATTAATAAGGGTTGGGTTTTTATATGTAGTTCTGTTCTTTCTGTTCAGCCACCAGCTGAAGTGGTAAGCCTATTGATTCAAATATGATGGAAGATGGGGGCAGCTACAGGCTGCTGATTTTTATTCCTACCAGGAGAGGTCTGAGAAAGATGTGCAAAAGCACAAAATTCCTCCAATTCCTGCTCATGCCTTTCCTCTCCCTGCTCCAGTCCCATTTCCATCTCTTTCCCAGAACTTACTTAGTAGACCTGCCCAAGCTGGCCAGTTGAACACCTAAAATAATCCTAAACGGCAAGTGAGTTTCCCAAGTATGTGGAGGGGGGAGAGCACACCCTCTCCCCGGGCTTTCCTGCATCCTCAGACCTCAGGATATCTCCTACCACCACCTTGATGGCAGGGTGAGCTTGCTGGGTTGGTGGGGATATGCTACACTGCCAGATTGGCTCAGCAGTTCACTGAGGCCAGCTGGGAGGGAGCTCCAGATCCATGTTTGGTTTCTCAAGTAGTCAGAAGCCAGATGTGTCTTGGAGATGGCAAATTTTGGGTCAGTTATTGCTGTACAGTGCAGACCTACTCCTAATCTGCTTTGGCATTCAAAGGTAGGATTATATAGGTGTGCGGGAACACCAATTTTTTGAAAGAAAGGACAACTTTTCTGGGGTTATCAGAGGTGGGATGAGCAGCCCTGCGGGTCTCAGGGATGCAGCCTGTGCCCTTAGAGAGCAAAGGGCAATTGCTCCCAGAGCCCAAGTTTTGCATCCTGAAGCACTGCCTGACCTTGGCCAGCAACAGGCGCCAAAGGATTTTGGAGAGAAGTCCTGCCTGCTGGGACTGGGCAGCTCTTGCTGCAGGGACACTAACTGCTCTGCTCTGCTCTTTAACCCAGATGGAGAACCCCAGCTGGCCTCCACCGTCATAGACACCATCATGGCGGGCCTGCCAGGACCACGGGGAGCCCCGGGCCCCATTGGGCCACCAGGTAATAAATTCAGTGGAGCTGCAAACCTGTAATGATGGGAAAGATGAGCAAAATAAATTTCTGATGGAGACTGGAGTTGCCTGTGGGATGCCTGCGGGGAAAGCAAGTGGTCCTCATTGGAAGGGCAGTAGAGCAGTGGGTCCAGGAGTGGGAAGGGTGGCAAGAAGTAACCAGGTTTCTTATCTGTTGATAGTGGCAGATTATTTTGCCTTTGGCAAGACACATCTTGAGGAGGGAATAATTAAAGACTGTCTTTAAGAATGGGTTGTCCGGTGAATTTGTTTATGAGATCAGAGTTATTCTCACCACTGCTGCAATCCTGTCCTGTTGCTGTAGAGCTCCACTGAGCAGGATCTGGCCAGCTGCTCTGTGTATGCAGACTTTGCAGACTTTGGAGCTGGTTTGAGCTATTCCAGATTTTCACTAGTATAACTGAAATCAGATTCTGGGATGAAAATTCAGTGGCAAGTCGTCTTTTTTCTCTGTGCTGATGGGTGGCTTAAATGATAGTATTCCTGCAAACATCAGCACTTCCCTGTATGATGCATATTTAGGAGTTAACTCCCATTAGTTGCAGAAAAGGCTTTTCCTTTCATTATGAGGGCCTTTCATTTATCCTTCAATTCCTTTATTCTTTGACTTAAGCATTTGTATGGTGCATTAATGATTGAAGCTGATTCAGCTGTACTTTGTGTATAATGTCCACATTGTTTCATCTCAAGGGTTGTGACAACTAAAGCAGAGAGGAGTATTGCTAAGTTCAGACTAAACAAATATCCTGTCCCCCATTTGCAGGTATAATTTAACAGCTACTGTTGAGATATAATTATTTTTCCAAAAGGAATGAATCTGTTAAGTGACTGTATAAAACAAGTTGACCTGTTTAGACAGTGTTTAAATTGTCCTGGAAGCAGGCTCTTCTGTGGTACAGACTTTAAAGAATTTATTGCCACTGGAGTGAGCAAAGAACAAGAGAGAGCTTTGCTTTGCCACAGTCAGCCTCTCACTCTGGCTATGTCCAAACCCTGTCTCCTTCATGTTCATCATCAACTTTCTGACAATGCTAGACAGACAGACAGACCGTAGCAGGCTTGTGGACTTCCCTTGCCACCAATGAAACTGTTTCAGAAGCAGCAACTGTAGTATCTTGCTCTGATGTAGCTGTTTCACGGATCTAGTTTAAGTTTTCTCAAAAGTTGTCATTTTAAACAATGGAAATGCAGCATGTTACTGACATCCTTCCTCCCTATTTTCACCTGTTTTTCCTCCCAGAGCTCTAAAATCTTCCCTAGGGCATAGGGATATATTATATCAGGATGTGGGTATCCAATAAAGCAGTGCGTGATGAAGTGCTTATGCTGTAGTCCTGTGATCGATGAACAGCTCTTACCTATTGAGAGACTAAGCAGAACAATCAAAGGAAGTGCATATGTTTGGAATTTAGGGTCCTCCCTTCTAAATTTCCTTAAAATTGTCTCAAATGATGATTCCTACCAGGGCCACCAGGTGCATCAGGACCCAAAGGGCCACCAGGACCTATCGGAGTCCCTGGATCACAAGTAAGGCACTTCAGTGCTTTGGGGCTGAGGGGCAGAGTTGGGGGTTAGGTGCGAAACATCTCATTGCACAAAGAGGGCGAGTACTTTATAAGTTTAGATCTGATGTTTTGTTCCCCATGAAATTCTGTGATTTTAATACCTTTTTTCGTTCTGAACTGTGTTGAGAGGTTGAAATGATTGTGCTTCCCAGGTTTTCCCTTAATCATAACAACACATCTTGCTTTGCTGTGTCAAAACATTTCACTGTGGCCTGAGTTGATGCAAAGGACCTGACATGGGCTTTATTAACACAGTGATAGAAAAATACTGCGTTTCCTGTGGAACACATAAAAAGAACAAAAATGCATCAATGGGAATTCACCAATTCACCAAAGTGAATTTGTTAAGCCTACTTTTTCAGAAATAGCACTTTCTGTTAAAGAAAAATATCACAAATTCACATCAGTTTGATTATTTATCGATACAAAAATTGTGGAGGGGGGAGATAATTATGGAGTGTGATAAACTCACTGAAAAGAATTTATGGTAGAAGGAGGGCAAAATATTCACATGGATGGAAAAATCTGGTTAAATGGAAAGAAGTGAAGTCATGATGAATAGTGAACTGCCAAACTACTCAAAATTGTGGTTGGCTGATACAAAGGGACTCCAGTCTGGGGAAGAGTATTACTTAATGTGGAGGTAAACCAGTAATATCAATATTTAAAAGGAATCTAACATGACTAAAGAGAGAAAAGTGACTGAAGAGCACAGAGAGAGAGAAAGGTTAGGTAACTTAGCAGATGGATGTAACTTAGATTACATCATCATCTTAGGATGAGAGGAAATGGCCTCAAGTTGTACCAGGGGAGGTTTAGATTGGATATTAGGAAAAATTTCTTCACTGAAAGGGTTGTCAGGCATTGGAACAGGCTGCCCAGGGAAGTGGTGGTGTCACCGTCCCTGGAAGTGTTCAAAAAAACGCGTAGACAAGGCACTTCAGGACATGGTTTAGTGGGCATGGTGGTGTTGGGTTGACAGTTGGACTCGATGATCTTAGAGGTCTTTTCCAACCTAAACAATTCTATGATTCCATAATTCTAGATCCTGATAAGAAGAGGTTTGGAATTGCTAGAAATAGAGATTTTTACTATGTATTTATTAATCACTTTGAAGAAGCAATGGACAACGTTAGTGAAAGTTTGCCGGTGTAGCAGAATCATTTCAATTAGTGACTGCTCTGGAGAACAATGAGAAATTCCAGATAGATATGAACACAGTGGGAAATTTGGCAGCAGAATTACAGATGCAGTTTAACATCATTAAATATAAGGTAATTCTCAATTCATAAATAGGTTCTGTAGTAGAGTCTGGCTTTTTCACACGCAGCACACATTATAAATCTTATATTTTTTACAAGAGATTTGTGGAATTCAGTGTTCTTCAGCATCCCCGTGTAATCACGCAGTGAAAGTCACTGTTGAGAGCTGTCAAGAGCAAAGGATGCTTATGGACACTTAAGCTTTGTTCATGCTGCATGTTTGGCATAGGGCCAAGTCCAGTTTGTGCTCTACCTCATTTGGCAGTCCTCATTAACCTCCTAAACCAGGCCTGAGTTTCCGAATCTTTTGTGGGCCCAGGGGAGACATAGCTAAGCTGGAGGCCAGGTCACTGTGCAGTTTGGTGTGAGCTGGTGGGGCTGAATGCAGGCAGGGAGCAACATTTTAATGGTGAACATTGCTGCCTCCTAGCTGGAACTGGGAGACTGCTCCTCCTTTAGACCCTTAAAACACTTCTGTCCAGTGTCCACTTAACCAACCACTTAACCAGATGTTGAGGCTCCTCACAGCTATGCTTCGAAAGACCATTTCTCTGGATGCTGAGAAGTGGGGGTTTCTGAGGGCTGTTGTTAAGCAGATTGGCTTAAATCACCAGCAGCCTGGACTGGAGCAGTAGTCTCATTTGCTGCAGGCTCCAAGGTGATGTGCAAGTCACTTAAGGTGGAAAAAAGCGCCTTGCGTATGGTCATGGGGAGCTGACATGCTGAATATAAACAAACAATATTGTTCTCTCCCTGTCTGGTTTACAGCTGTGGCTTCGCTGGGTGGATAAGTTAAGAATTTGAATCAATTTCTGCAAAGCAGTTCAATTAGTGGAAATCTGGAGACTCTGCCCTTCTTATCCATTGGTGACTGTTTTATAGATTTATTCAACCCAGGGAGCAAAATTATTAGTAGAGATTGGGCTTAATTTGAAAATTGTTTATTAGGGTGAGTGAATAGCTTCAAAATAATTTCCACTGCACAATCCAATTAATTTTCAGGTATGTATGCTTACTCATGCCACCCACTGAGGCAATTATGAAGAGGGGGAAAGTAGTGGGGATTTTTAAGCTAACCATACTATCTGTGTATTAATTTCTTCTTGGTAACTCAGAACAAGAACTATCCTGTCATACTGACCCCTTAAAAATGTTACATCAGTAGCCTGCAGTGCATTAAAAGACCTAAATAGAGGGATATGCAGAAACTATATAGGGCTCGGGATATCTGCAAACAGAGCTTCCATTGTTGTTGCTTGAGGGTAAAAGAGAATCCAGCCCAATTACTTAACGGGTGTATGAGGTTTTCAGGAGCTGAGGATCACTGGGAAATGTATTCATTACACCTACACAAAGGATGCGCAGTAGAAATTAATTCTTTCTTGTTCTGCATCTCTTCTAGGGCTTACCGGGCTCTCCAGGACAACCTGGGCCAAAAGGCTCCAAAGGAGACCGAGGAGAGAGAGTAAGGTTTTACATACACAGAGAGATTCCCAGCAACATCTGGGGTGATGCCTCAGAAATTATATACAGCATAGGTCTTTCAAATTCTGTGGGACTACAGCCATGAACAATTTTAATGTAGAGTTTCTAGGTCTTCTGCAAGAACCAAGATTGAGGGTTTACTGTACAGATAAAGGGTTGAATTGCTTGCAAAGTCTGGTGTCCCCTAAAGATGTTCAGGTAGCAAATACAAGGTGTATGAAGGCTTGTGGAGACCAACTTTCTTCTGCCAACCAAAGCTGTTTAGCATGGAGTATTTTGAGTGGTCTAACTGAACTCTTCCTTCTGTGGCAATAAGGCAGTAAAAGCTCATCAGACTTTTCCTGAACCAAAGCCATTCTCCAGGTGAAATTATGTTCTTAATATATTTGGAATACCAAAATCATGTTCTTAATATGTTTATGTGCTATACCCCAGTCCTTGATGGGTGGTCAAGTGCTAATAACTAAGCATAGAAAGAGGGGCTGTTTGAACGTTATTTCCAAACTGGTGAAGTTTAGGAAAAACCAGAGAAAAATCTAACAAGGATATAAATGTGTCAGATTCCCAGTCCAGCATTAAGCACCAGAAAGGGTTTCAAAGTGGCATTTGGGCCTTCAGCTGCTTCTGTTCAGCTTACTCTCCAAAAGGCCATGGTCTTTGAAATCTCCTCTGAGAGACATTAGGAGCACAAAATCATTTGAGAATGTAGTATGTGGTGGAGGATCATTCAGCAATTAGATCTGCAATATGTAGAAGTGGGGACAGATGGACTGTGGACAATCATTAAGACCCTAGTGTGGAGCTGAATCAAAGAAAGGAAGAAACATAAGGAGAAAAACACTGGTTGGTACCTCTAAAATGATGGATGTCTGCAGTGGTGGCTGCATTGACACAGCCTTGTGCCACAGCTGTAGGAAACAAGTTCCCTTTTCTTCTGAGTGCCACTTCTACTGTCACATAGATGGAGCTGAACATGGAGGTCACCACCTGTAAATGGGTGGCTGTAGATGACGTGTTTCCCCCATATGACAGCATCTCCTCCTCTTCCATTTCTGCTCACTCTGCCAATCCAAAAGACAGAGGGATGTCACAAAGAGCTAAGAAAGACAAATACAAATTGGTTAACTCCAATTTGATGACTTTCCAAACTCATGACAATAACCAGCAACAGACTTTAACTAAGTTCCTCTCTCCAGACTGTGTGCAAGGAGAGCAAGACCAGGTGGCTTCTTTCATTCCTTCCTGAGGCACTTCATGCCAAGGAGCAGGGGAAATCTGAGGCTGGAGCACATATGCTTTTAAAATGCTCTGTTTTAGTTTGGTATCTGCATATTGTTTTGGGTGCTTTCTCCCTCTTCTTACATAAGAAATCACTTGCAGCCCCCTGAAAGATAGAGACCATTTTAAGTGACTGTTAGAATTTTTTTAATAACAGTTTCCTTGTGCAGATCAGCCACTTTGGGCATGTATTAGCTTTACTAATAGATTAGAGACTGATGCATTTCTGGGACTAGAATTTAAGATTATGATAGAGAGCAAAACCTTAACTGATGAGATCTCAGCACAGGTTACCGACTACAGCTCATTGCCATTAAATGTTACTTTTCAGTTAAAAAAAAAAAAAGCACGGTATATGGCGAAGTGTCAAGTTTCCATCCAGGAAACTGATAAGAGCTCTTCCTCAATGATTCATTTAACATTTTCCTTTAGTTTGTGGTTGACCATATTGCTAAGACTAGACTTATTTTGAAACAAAAACTTTGTTGCACTGTCTGTTCAGTACAGACAAATCCTTTAGACTTTGTTTTTTGTTCCCTCCTTGTTAGATATTCAGAATTGTAACTCTCCTCCTAGGTTTGGGACAAATGAGATTTTCAAATATGAGAATGTCTTGCTAAATAAAAAAAATAAATTCTGTTTCCTGTCCTTCCTCTGTTAGCATGGAAAGTGAAGCCAATTGCTTTTTCTGGCAGAATTTCTGTAGGATGTTCTGTGTGCTTTTTGTCTTTTTTGAGTGTGGATTTGAATGCTGGTTTTGACAACTACATGCTGCAATTTTGGGTTTGGTGGATACAAATTAGAGCTAGCTTTACACAGAGTGGAGGAGCTATGCAGCTGCAAAGAAAAGTAGAGGAGGTTTTACAATATCTATTGAGATTTGAGAAAATGTTATTATACATTCTTCCTGCTTAATCTCAGACAGAACAGATGTAGAAGAGACCTGAAGCAGTCTGAGCGCATCCCCTGGATGGCACATCTATACGTGTGCCGCTCACGATCAGCTTCTGTTCATCTTATTCTTAAACAGCGCCAGTGAGGGATACACCACATCATCTCCAGGCAGTCTTCAGAGGTACAGCTAGTGAGGGCCTGAGGTAAAAGATAGTTCTAACATCCAGCCTAAATATCCTTTGATCCCCTTAAAGCTGATAACATCCTTTCCCATTCCCCCTGGACACAGAGAACAGTCTGTTTATGTATTTTGAGTGCGTTGTTATGTCTCCTTTCTGTAATTTGTTGCTTGCCTGTGCTTTTTCACAGGCCTTGCTCTCGCCAGTGCAGAATCCAAGTATTTTCCTTTGAAGATGCTCAGAGGACCTGATAAATTGGGCCTTCCTCCCAGCGCTCTTCGTGTCGATACGGGCCTTTGTCTAGTGCTGGCTAGCTGCTCACCAAGCACTGCACAGCTCTCTGTAGTAATGTGTTGTAGATGCCCAAGGCCCATTGGTTTTATACAAAGCAGCTCTCCCTTTCTGACAAATATTACAAAAAGCTGCCACCAGCTAGGTAGTTTTCTGGGGGAAAAAAGGATGAGTCTGTTTCTGTGTATGTTGAGGGGAGAAGAGCCAGGTTAAATATATGGCTGTTTCATCAATGGATTTCTAAAGATGCTTTTAAATTTTTCCACCTCTTCCCAAGCTCCTGCTTTCTCATTAAATAATCTATAGCTGTTCTCCTGGTCAGGGATTCTGCTCTGCCCCAGTGTGCTCCAGGGTGGAAAACCAATGCTGCAGAGGAATACAGAGGGAAAAAAGATGCTCAGTTCAATGGCGTTTCGTTCTGCCCCAAATCAACACATACCATTTCAAAATGTTTCTGTTTAAAAAAACAAACAAAAAAAGAACAACCCCCACCCACTGAGAACAATGTGAAAATTAGCACAGCAGGAAAAAGAAATGAACCAACCAAAATATTGTATGTGTGTTTTGATCAGTAGTTGTTGGGGTTAATGCAGGGATGTGTGTGTGTGGAGCAGGAGGCAGATTAAATCTGTGCTCTGTGGGAGTCCTGGGCTCTGTTTGCTGTCTGGGGCAGCATCAGCCCATCAGTTTTACTAGAGAGAAGAATGCAGTATCTTTGTAAAAAACAAGTCTCCAGCCAAATTCCTTCCTGGTATAATGTAACTGACTGCTGTAAAGTTCAAAAAAATTGCTAATCGTCTTACTGAGAGGGTACTGAGCTGAGTAGCTCTGTATCGAACCAAACTTCTCCAAAGTGTGATGGGATTTGGAGACGATACTTGACAGAAAACCATGACCCCCTTTTGCTGTCTCTAAGTGATAATGTCAAGGGAGAGGAATTTTTTTCATATTATCCCAAGTGTAAGGTTTTTCATTAAGCCATCTTAATTCCACTAGTAAAAACTACACTCTGTTCTTGTCAAATGGAAAAATATCTCCTAATGACACTTACTTTATTTCCAACAGGGGCAAGCAGGTCTGACTGGAGAGAGGGGCATTAAGGGATTTCCTGTAAGTGATGTACTTGCGGGTGTGTGCAAGACTCAGATGGGTTTGGTGCCTGCGTGACACCATAAATACCACCTAGCTGGACTGCAGCTGGTTCAACCAGCTCTCAGATGCAATGCTTAGGTCAACTGTTTCCAGCTTAGACATTTGTTCAATAGGCAACCTCACCTTAACCTATTCCTCTGTAAATGAAACATGGTCTTCCTGCACGTTAAGCATAGTGCTGAAATGCCATGATCAGGAAGGCATCACGCCAACAGAGATGTGCTTTGCTTGCAGATCTCCTCTAGCCAAACCTTGGCAGACAGAAGCCTCCTTCCTGCCCCGTGAGGTTCCTGGCTCTACCAGAGCCCAAAGGTGGACACTGTTAAACAACTCAAAGTACATCAGCTGCTCTCAACTCCTTCTTGCACCTTGATCTGCCAAGCTGAGCTAGAAACCCTTTAACGAGATTAAGAGATGTCTCCAAATGAGTTCTTGGCAATACCTAAACAGGGGCACACAGGAGATGTCTGCACTGGCACATACAGCTAGGGTGCAAACAAACCAGTGGAGATGAAGGTTGGCTGAAAGCGAGCTGGTGGAGCAAGTCGGGGTTTGTAGCTGGCAGCATCCAGAGAGGTCCTAGGTCCTCTGGGAGGCTTCTCTTCTCTCTTCCTTAATTCCATCTCATCATTTTGTACGATTCACACAACCTTTTCTTCAGTCCTTCCTCCCACACCCACCCCTGCTTTGCAAGTATCTCAGGGATGTCCAACAAGTTTGAGGAGCCCAGGCATTTTATTTACCAGTTTGTTAGACCTTTCCCTTGTTTTATGTTTAGCTTGTGGTTTAATCTCTCCATGTCATCTGTTATTTGAGAAATGCATGAACTTCCTGGTTAGGGGGGGACATCGGACCAATATTCACAGCACATAGGGATCTTTGTTCAAGAAAAGCTTAATGAGCATCTTCAGAGGCAGAAAGTGAGGTGACTAATAATGAAAGCAGAATGGAGGAGTTTATGTTCTAAATCAAAGATGAACATGTGCATGTTTGGGGGAGGGGAACAGTATTTTTATCTTGGTGTGAGATAAAAGCTTTGCTCATTGAGATCTTCATGAGATGTATATAGTCTTGTTGTGGGCCCAGGCCGTGGCAGCCAGCTCCTCCTGCAGCTCGGCCACTCCTGGCCAAGTTTGTCAGTGTTAGAAATGGTGATGACCTCCTGGGAAGCTGGTGGGAGCCAGGACAGAGGTCATGAGAGCACTTTGGCCCTTGGCACGAAGTGCCAGAGAGTCAGCTTGTTTTCTGCTGGTGAAATGCTTCTGCCTTTAATTTGTTCCTTTGGAGGGAAGGGATGCAAGTGATCCTGGGCAGGCACATGAAAACAAATTTCTGTTTCTTGTCTGTTTTAGGGTGAACCAGGCAAGAAGGGTGAGGAAGGTGACAAAGGTGCTGATGTAAGCATGTATTTCTACTGTTGTTTTACTTTCCTTTTTGTCTCTTCACTGTGCTTCAACCCTATTCCCTTTGGCAGGATGCTTTGTGGAGGGCAAGGGTCCTGTCCACAGTTAAAAGTGCAGAGCAAGAGATGATTTGAACCTTGGGTTTCACCTTAATACGAAATCCTGGTCTTTGAGGTTTCCTTGGCCATGTTGTCAGCTGCCCTCTCACCATGCTCTCTGAACACCTCCTCAGTCCCCAGTGGTTGTTCTGCCACACAGAGCTGCTACAAGGTAGGGAATTACTCCCTCACTGTCCCTCCCACACGCTCAGGGACAGACTCCTGGAAGACATCAAATTGCATATGCAGAGAGCGAGCTGGAGTTCTCACATATTTGCTCTCCCACCTTAAAATACTTCCCAACATCTATCTGTCCCTTCAAGCCCATATCTAAGGCAATGGGGGCAACAAACTACAGCCTGAGTGTACATGAAAGTACGTGGCCCGGCTAGGAGCAATGTGAGAGGCAGTGTGAAGCCCATCAGGATGGGCTTGCTTGCCACTGTTCCAGTTTATAAGGGAGCAGCAAGATGGTGCTAGCCACACGTCCCAGTTTCCTGGTGCACCAACAAAGAGAAAGCCTGAACTGATGTTCAGAGTAAATGTCAGGTGAGGGCAAAACCCGTTCTCCAGGTAGTTCAGCATAGTTGTTAACATAAGCTGCACATTATTAAGGTCTGACAGGAATATACACCCTGGGTTTGGCCCACTGCAGAAGCAGGAACCAAACTGAAAGGCTTGGCTTTGGGTCAGAGGCTCTGCAAACATCGGTATAACTGAGGAGTTTTTCTTTAAATAGAAATTTCACCTGCATTTCTACTTAACCCTTGCAACTTATCTCCCCTTTTACATCTTTTCTTTTTTAAACATTCACACTGCATAGTTTGGCATTGCTGAGGCAACATTGTGAACAAGAGGCCTATTCTGCAACATACACCAATGTTAGTTTTCTTCTCCTTCTTGCAGGGGGAAGGTGTTCAACAGCTTCGAGAAGCTCTGAAGATTTTAGCTGAGAGGGTATTAATTCTTGAGCACATGATAGGAATTCATGGTAAGCGTTGCTAAGGTTTTCTTTTCTAGGCAACTGGGGGCTCTGTTCAGGCAGCTGCTTGATGGTTAAACATCCAGTCTCCTAAACTCTCTGTCTAGTGTCTATTTAAGCTGGGTTTTCAAAACTAGGTACCCAACATGACTTAAAGGATGCTTAGAACTGTTGAGGACCTAGAGCTTCCACCAACTGCACTAGTTACTCTGGCTTTACAGTAGCAGGTGAAATGACCCCCACAATAATTTTTATTACAATTCAGAAAGCCAAGTCACGAGCAGCAGCTCAATCCATGTGGCACAGATCATCTACCAGCTTCCCAGGGAGCTGCTTGTTCAAGTCTTTAGGCCAGATCATTTAATCCTGTTAATAGTGCCTTCCAAATGACTTTAACACCACTGAGGCCCTGGCCTTGTGTAGCACTATATTGTACAGAGAAAGCCCAAACAGTGCTACATGTTACCCTGAAAACCAGTGATCCCTGAACATCTTGGGATTATAACTTACATACATAAAAGCTATTTTCACAATCAGCTTTAAAGAAAGTCTCGTGTGTTCTTTGTTCAGGTAGATTTTAAGTTTTCTGTTGAGGCTATTTGCCATTGCTGGTACAGTGTGTGGCATCATCCCTTAATGAGTGTTTTCTTTCCTTAAGCAGAGTATGGACTTGTGCAATCATCACAGATCAGACTTCTCCCTTTGGGGTACTCGAGGATCAATTCTCTCACAGCTGCCAAAAGTTGCTGTGCCAATTTCTCCCCCTTCAGAAACACAGTAGAGGCAAAATGTTGTTTAGATCTACTATTCCAGCCTGTGAGAAGCAAGCCTGTTCCCTTGGCACTGAGATGAGCATTTTTTAACCAAGTCCCATAGCACTTTTCTTTCTTGTTTTCTCCTCGACACATGGTACCTCATTCATGGCCTTGCTTGTAAAGCAAGCTGCTCACACCTTCCTTCAGATTGACATCCACTTTTATTATGAAGTGGCCTTCGGATATTGATTTAGCCTGTGAAAATGCTAAATAGCTAAAATGTCCAGCAGTTCCTAAGCAAGTGACTTAAAGTGTATCTGTTACTGTGCAGTAAGACAGCATGCTTTGAAAGCCCACAAGCTCCTCCTGGAGCCAGCACAGTGCTAAAATGAAAATGCCGCTGGGCACATCAAAGCCAAAACAGTGTCAGTGCATGGTGCTCCGTTATATGGCTGAACTGGCTGGGGTCTCAGCACTGCTCTTCATTGTTCTATAGCCGTGTGTCTTTTAGAGGCCCCAAAGTACTATTTCGAGAAGCAATAGGCAGCAACAGCTTAAGCTTTTCGGGAAATCATGAATCACGAACCCGTGATTTAACCACAATCACACTGACCTTACCTCTGCATTAATCCTAGTTTGCTTCATATTTTCATTGGATTTTATACACCAGGGGCAGGAAGAGATGTTTTTACGCTGCTTTGCTTTGAGGTACCAGGAAGATGCCCACTAGATTACCTAGGCAGCAATCCATGCCCAGCCGGTACGTTCCCCGGGGAAGAGGGGAAGGGGAACCCAGTGCATAAGCACAGTGCAGTGTATTTACAGGACCCAGGGCCTGGCCCTCCATTATCTTTTACTTTGTACCTTCATTTATACTAGTATAAAGCAAAATGAGGAAGCTTGGGTAGACACTGGGGCTTGGAGTGGGGCATTCATGCAGCTTTGCCCCTGCAGAACTGCTTAGTTTATCTATTTTATACATTGTCTGTTTGGCAATACAGCAGCACCAAGGCATGCGCTGCTGTTATTTTGAAACGGTCATTTTTGCAAACCATTTTTACTGACATGAATGTATTTTCTGTTATTGCTTGGGATGGAGGCGAGTTATTTATACCCATAAATACTTCTATACCAGTGTAACTGCATCAGCAAAAATGGATGGGTTTTAATTGCACAGTGTAGTTAAGGCCATATTTAAACACCTATATTGTATGACTTTTATATAAATAGTTCCTTTTTTATCCAACAACAGTATAGATAATTATGTTTTTACTCTGTGCTTTTGAGATAGTTCCATTCTTTAACTTAAGACATATTTTAGGCCCTACAAAAATACTGTTTAGAAAGAGAACTCGGAAAGTAAGGCATTTTTTCCTTGTGCAGTTATGTTCATCCCTTTATGTGTATATGGTTTAAAAAAAAAACCACAACAGAAAAAGACATAAAATAACAAAACAGAATATCCTTGAGCACAGACCTCCCTGCACCGAAAAGCACCACACTGGTTTAAATCATCCAGCACCAACTATCTGGTCATGTTCCCACCGTAGGTGTTAAGGATTTTACCACAGGTTCCTGGGCAGCCCGACTCAGCCCAGCTTTAAAGACCCACGCAGAAATGCCAATTGCATGCTCTCATTTTCCCAAGAAAGTTCACAATCGGTGTGGTTTCCAAAACCACAGCCACCCAAGCAACAAGGCAAAACATACCAGCAAACAAACCAATTCTCTGCAATAGGAGGGCAGTTTGGGATTATCTAGCCTAGCAAACTGCAGAGAGCAGCCCAGCGGTGTTTACTTCCAGCGAACGCAGCACAAATCCTCTGGCAGCCAAACACTCACTTGAAACAGAAATGCTGCCTCGTGGGATCAAACCAAGGCTGGGTGTCTGGCTTGTGAGGTTGGGCTTTTGGCAGGGAAACAAGCAAATGTCCATCTCTGAAGGCAAAAGGAAGAAGAAACTAGGGCATTAAAAATGATGAGGCAGCATCAGGTTATCAGCATCTGTTGCTGACTGCTGGGAAAATAGAATAGTGGCTGTAGTCAAATGTGTATTTAGCTTTGCAGGACAGAATCCTGTAGAAAGAGGACGTGTGTGTTACCAGGAGGCATGCTGGGAGAATGGACAGCTAATATTTATTCCCGGCTTTATTGCTAATTTGGCTGTAGTGGAGGGCGGATCAATCCTTTTGTTCAATCTTTTCAGTGCCTGAAAATGTCCTCCTTTACAAGGAGTGAAATGGTACTTAAACCCTCAGGAGCATCACTTCCCAGTGACCACTTGGCCTCATCCTTCAATAACAGGAATCTGTGGGCAATGCTGAGTAGCAGCTATAGCCCAAGCAAATTTATAATTAATAAAAGAACAGTGCTTTAGAAATGGAATTACAAATGGCAACAGGACCTGCTGGGCCATGTGCAGTAAGAGTACCTGCCCCAAAGAGTTTAGACAGAGCAGAGGGAAAAGACCTAACATAGGAGTAGTGTGACAGCAGCAAACATGTAAGTGCCACAGTTGCTTGCTGGATGGAAAGACAACAGGAAGGACGACACTTCTTCCAGAAGAGGTATCATTCAGAAGGGCCCATTTACTCTTTCCTTGGCCTCCCTCTTTTAAATAGCGCTCTCCCGTGACTTTCTCTCCTTACAGACTCTTTATCTTCCATTGAGCCAGGCTCTGGACAAGATGTGATCCCGGGCTCCCCTCTGCGAACCAGCATCAAGATCAAACGTGGAGGACCCCAGCAGCCGCAGGCCTACCAGATCCTCTCTTCACTGCTGGATGACAGTGAAGCCAAAAGGAGAAGCAATCGGATGAAGTAGGAGCATCTGTGTGTTCTCTATGCCTTTCACCAGTTAAAGATACAGTATCCCAGTGCTTAATTGCAGAGTGCAAATGAAGTGGGTAGGAGGCTGCAGTGTTGGCAGTTGGGGGGTTTCCTTACCTGGCCAATACTACGTCCTTATTGCAGGGAATGTCTTATCCATAGCTCAGAGAGGGTCTTACGAACGTTTTTCTTGATTTTGTTGTTTTGCCTTTGGAATACCAGATGGCAGGTATCCTCAGAAGCTGTCTACAGAAATGACACCTCCTGACTCTGTCTCAAGAGTTTAATTCTCCCCTTGTTTCCTCACTGCCCTTGAAAGTTACTCAGTTAAAGCACTGCTTAACTGGCTGAGACAATCAGTCCCATCTAGACTCAAAGCCAAGCCTTAGCCTTGTCCATTGGTATAGTTGATGGCATCTGCTTTTATTCCATGTGGTGGTGTCGTCTGACTTCCAGGTGAAGATACCCCTTTCGTAGGCCATTAAAGCATTCTTACCTGCAAGGTTTTCTTTTAAGCAAAGAACAAATTGGAAAATTCAAAGAACTTTTAAAACTGTTACTCTGAAAATTCAGGTTACTCTTTGGAATTTAGCATCAAAATCTTGGCTTTTCATGTTGCTTATTGCATGTGAGTGGCATTATTTCTATTCGTGGTTAGCTAAGCAAGGACTTTTGATGCAAATGTTCATGGCAACATCGGTTTTCTATCTACAGTGAGATTAGACTGTTTCTGTGAAAATATAGAGCAGTTTGTATGAGATATGATGGAATTGTGCAAGAATTTTCCCATATTGTGTTCAGCTTGTGCATACATCCA
Source organism: Aquila chrysaetos chrysaetos (assembly GCF_900496995.4). Lineage (NCBI taxonomy): Eukaryota > Metazoa > Chordata > Aves > Accipitriformes > Accipitridae > Aquila > Aquila chrysaetos. The sequence goes on from NC_044013.1 coordinate 35,292,564, forward strand.
GAGATAATTAAGTAGTAGCAATAACTATTCACAGAAAAGGATATTTTGCAATAGTTTCTTAATCCTACATCAATACGGAAAAATGTTTTCACACTATTTCATTTTTATCTTGTGAGTAAATCCTTGCCATTTGAATCTAGAGACAGTGTAGTAGCAAACCACAGCCTAAGGAATTACAGTCTTGTCAAGAGCTTATCTTGCACTGGGAGTTAAACACAAAGTCATTTTACTTTTTGCAATAACTTGTTATTTTGGGGGAAGTCCCAGCTCCAGGGTTAAGTTGTTGAACCTGCCCTTCAGTGACAAATGAATCACTACACCTGCTGTACAAACCAAATCGGACAAGTTGATGTCATTCATGTAGACAGTGATTTTTGTTTGAAAGGGTGAGGACTAATCAACAGAACCAATGGTGCTTTTTTTTTTTTTTTGTATTTTTTTTATTTCCCTCCCCCCCTGCTGCATTCTGACAGTTTTCAAATTCAGCCTGGGATGAAAGTGAGGAAACTGAGTTTGTGTTTGTCATTTTATGGTGTTAAGTCAGGTAAATTTGTGACATTCTGTCTGGTTCCTAGTGCAAGATACAGCTATCTGAAAAAGGCAAACTGTACTGCTACAATATTTCTGTGAAAAAAATGAAGGAGCTCTGCCAGCCCAGTGTTAGTCACACATTAAATTAACTTTCCGTATACATAGTAAACATTGTAGACCTACAGAGACATCAGCACATCCAAATCTTTCCTCCGAAGAGCATTGTATTTTCAGAAATGAACAGGTTACAGGCTATTTCAGGATGACTGAATTCACTGTATGTCTTTATTTGGCCCTGGTCTTTAGAAATTCAACCATCCCTCTCAAAACAGGTGAAATGGTGTAAGTTGATGCTGAGCAAGCACCAGAAACTTGTCCTCCTGCAGAAGCTTTTTACTGCTGTACAGCTAAATAATAAACATCCTTGGTTTAAGCTGGCTTGGAGGCTGCAGTAAATGCATTTACTTGCCCTGCTTTTGAATCCTCGCGCCGCTTGGCTAATGCCAGTGCTGGAGCTCATTCAGCAGTCAACCCACGTAGTTCAGGTTGTACAGGCTGTACTTCCGTATGCTCAAGTTTTCCTTTGGACATTTACATTTCAAAGAAACAAGCCCAAAGCGTTACAAAAGTTTGGGGAGTTGAAGGCAAGGTACAATCAGGTGCTCTCTTTGCCTAAGACTCAAACATCTGAAGTGAATGCAGAGTGTTGCCAAGAGCTGATGCTTCAGGCTCCAGCATTCCTTTGCCTGCCTGTACTCTGAATTACAGCTGGAGCGTGATGCAGTCAGAAAACAAGCAAGCAAGTAAAACTGCCCAAGTCAAGCAAGTTACTGACCTCAAGCAGTTGTCCTGTGTTCATAATGCTTTTGGGAGAATAAAATAAAGAAGTCTCCTGAATGCATCTTAGTTTCAAATCCAGCACCAACTCTTAATCCAGTGCTAACTCTAACAACAGTATGTATATAAATGATGCTGAATTAAATCAGTGTCTTAAGGAAGGCTGGCAACCAGCTCGCAGCCTAAAACCAGTCACAAATACACACAGCTCAGGTCTTCAACATTCAGCAAATGACTGAAGTGCTGTACAGCAGCCCATGTCCCTCCATGCTGATTAGATTCTTGGAATAATCTTTCAATTTAAGAATTAAATGTGCAGAAAAGATGTTTCCCCATTTACAGGCTGACTACCATGTGGGAATTGAGAAGTACTTGATTACCTCGTTGTTGAATAGGGACTGTCTTGGTCTTGATCATGTGGCCATTACAAGACATAGCTGGGGGCTTCCAGGAGAGAACCCCTTATGCCTACCAGTAGGTGTTGGAAAATCAGGCCCTGAAGACTGAGGAGAAATCCCAGTTCAGTCTAATCGTGCACACTAGGCAGGTTGGTGCTAGCTGTAGTTGCTTGCCACATTAAGAAAGTTTCCTCATGGCAGTTTCAGGAACTAAACTAAACGAAAGCAATCTTTAAAAAGGGAAATGGCAAAATTTGGTTTCACTGGTCCTGTAGCTACAGGGTTGGATTTGGGGAAGAGGGAGTACAATAGGGCCATTTTCACTTCCCTGACATTTTTGAGCCTTCACACTGAATTGAAAGAGAAATTTTTCTTCCTCCAAGTTTGTCTTCCTGAATTCAAAGCTATTGCATTAGCTTGATGAGTATTCTCTTCAAGTCATTCATATTTACTAAGATTTTGGATTTTAAATTATTTAAAACAAATTACTGGCAAGATGAAAGGAAATTTAATGGCAGTTGTTTGCAGTGAATCCTGCCAAGTCAATTGTCAAAAGACTTGTTAGGTTTGGGTTGCAACCATTTTAATTATTGGCCTTCCCAGATTTCTGTATGAGCTATGTAATTTTTTTCTCCCCACACTTCTTGCTTTATTTAGCTACATCTCTCTCTTATGTGGTACTGTATCTTTAATTTGGGTGACACTAGGATTATACCAAATGGACTTTCTCTCTCAGCTGGGGTTTCATTCCTCTCTACTTACACAAGGGTTGGACCACACTGTTGTGCAGTCCCAGTTTAATTATGTTTTAAAGGTGAACACAGCCTCACATGCTGACATTAATGATATTCATGACTAAGCAAACCACTCCGACCACATTTTCCATCTTAGGCAGGATAGTAAGGTTCGTTTTAGCCAGGGCATATAGTGCATCTTGCCGTGTCTATGTAACTTAGAGAGTGGATTTATTTTGAATGCGTGCTCATTTAGAAATATATTTTAATTGAAGTGTTTAGTGCTTTATCTTACATGCATACTGTGCAATACCATAGTGTGTTCTTTTCCTTTTTTTTTTTTCCTAAGGCTTTTTTGAAACTCGTAATGTTTCTTTGAGCTCCAATGTGCTTTTGACTTGGATCGGTTCTGGTAGTAGTAATGCATTTTCCTTGCCTTGAGCTAACCAGAAGCAGCAGCAGCACATTGCACAACCAAAAATCTTTGCAATTCCTGCACCCTGATGTTCACCAGCAGTCTGGTACTCCTGGGAGGTGGAGAATGCTTCTCTCCAGAGTACCTAATTTGCACTTACTGTAAAGAATTGATAGCAACCCAGGGAAATAGGAATAAACTAGAGAGAAGAGCCCTTACCTGCTCCCACCAAACTCCAGAGTAATTTTGCCATCAACTTTCACAGGAACAGGCCATAAAAATCAGATCCAGCTCTTCAGCTAGCACGGACTGGTGCTGCTTTTAGTGGAGCAGAGCATACGGCTCACAAGTGGCTTTCTGAGAGTTTGGCTCTGGGATTGGGGTTCACACCCAGTCTCTGTAATGAAGTCTTTTAATGTAGGAACCTGACCACTGTGACAAAGGCTTCTAAAAGACAATCAGCTTCTGGAATTACTTCTCGATACAATTTATTGGAAATCCATTCTCCTCCACGTTTACAGCTTCTGTCTTACTCAAGATTACATTCCATTCTGGTGTTTGGTGGTACAGGGGTTTACACTACTCACAGTTTCTGTGATTGCATTGAAACCAAGCAATTCAAAGGTGCTATAATTGTTCACAAAGCACATTCCCATCCATAGAAGGAAATGTTAACTTTTTCAGTAGTTATTTTACACAGTATTTTTTTATTTATATCGGTGTGTTTCGTATGTGTGCAAATGGTCCCGGCTTCTCTCATTGTAATAAGCTTTACAACCATTTGGTCTTTTATAGGGCAGCTGTACGCAGTATCTTGCAAACGTGTAGTTTCTTAACTTAGAGCAAGAATAAATCTCATCTGACACAATGAACTCATTTATGGCAGGCTCTAATGTTTGTTTTAAACACAACCTGTTCGTTCCACCTCTTGCATGGTTACTTATCTGTTTTCATATTGCTATGTTATTGTTCAAAATATCTATTTCTCTTTATTTTCTATGGGTTTTGTTACTGTATATGGAATGTTTTGTATTCAGCATTTTCTTACAGAGCTGAGTGGGAACAGTATTCAAGAACCCACAAATACCAAAGACCTTTCATGTAATGCACTGAGAAATAAACATACTGTAAATGAATATGATGTCAGGTGTCCTGTATTTACAAAGTTCAGAGCAAGTTCAAGCAAACTGCATCCTGAAATTAGGGCATCTGTTTTTCTTTCCTGCCATCTCAACTTTCTCTGACTATATGTTTGCAGGTCTCTCAAAAAAGATTGTGCATATAGGCCCTGCTTCTGGTCATCTTCCAGGGGCTGGAGGGCCAAAAAAGGGCCTTCATTAACTAAAGCCAAATCTGACAGTTTCCTTGCCCATGATGGGACTGACTGTTCTGCAGATAATGGCTAGACTGCTTCAGCAAGCATGACTGCCATCTCAGAGGTTTGAGATTTGCCTCAAGGATGCGCTTAGTCACTACTCTGCCTTCCCAGCCACGCTAACCAAACACAGGGGCATATCCTGCCTTCATGGTTGAGGCATTTAATTCCTGAATCAGCCTAGGTAAGCCTTCAAGCAATGTCAACTTTGAGCATCTTGCTTTGCATTGCAGAGCAAGGCACTACCTGGACATGGCAGACTGTTCCTGCGGGAACAGCCCTCCTATTCCTGCAGGAGTTTCACCTCAGCACAGATACAGAGATCACAGCTTTCCCTCCACGGAGCTAGGGTGCTCCGAGAACGGGTTGGCTGCAGCAGACTGTGCGACCGGGGAACAAGCCGGAGAGAGAATTCTGCAGTGCTTAAGAGCGTAAGTTAAAATCTGTTGTTATTTGCAACTTGCCTCACTTCCTCATAAGTTTCCCTGCAGTTCAAGGAAGTCAAGTTGGCTAATCTAAAACAGCAACAGCTGCCCGGGGTCCCCTCACTGCAGTCGCCCAGTACCTCCTGGGCATCTGCCTCCTCCAGAAGCACCTGCATTTGCCCACTTACCCTTTCTCTGAATTTGCCTCTGGGCTTATGGAGACCCCCAGAGTCATCACCTCTTGTGACAATTCAAACTGTTAGAAGAGGATGTGGATAGGGATCTTTTTTTTTTTTAACCTTCCTGTGATGGGAACAACTATCCATTTAGCTGCAACTACCTATCTGTTTGAAAAGGGAGGCTTTCCTCTGCATGAGCCTCGGCTGTAGGAGAGGACCTGGGCTGTTTCTGTCAGAGATGTGACAGTTCTGGTTTCTCAACTTGTTTCTTCTATCCTAAAGAAAACAAGAGATATGTAAATCTCAGCCAATTTTTTTCCCCCTACCGATCACATTACACTGCAGATATGCAGATACCGATATTGTAGCGAAGGCCAAGTCTTGTAAACACCGAGAAACGTACACAGCGTCAAGGCCTCTGCTTCATACAGCTTTTTGCATCACTGATGAGGACATACTCAAGGTTACTTGATGCCAAACATTCCCATGCAGCACTTCTCTGGGTCTCTCAGGGTGTATTTATCTTGGTTTTTGTGTCCTAACACCTCCAACTCTGATATATTTATCCTTGCAAAAAGTCCTCTGAGGGAAGGCAGTTTTGTTAATCACTACTGTACAGATTGGGAGTTGCTGGATAAAAGGCTAAATTAATTTCTCAGGACGTTTGTGGCTGTGCTGGTCTGCCAAGCACCAAATTAGCATCAGGCCCATGTTGGTCTCTGGGCCATTATGGCCACTGATTGTAATCACAGCAAGGGGAAACGGCGCTTTTCCTAACGCTTAACACAGCACAAGAAAAATCAATGGCAGAGTTGAACAGATTGAACCTCTAGCAGGAGCTGATTAAAAGAAAACATATATATTTGCAAACAAAACACAGTTACTCTTTGAATACACTGCCTTAACTCTTCATTAACCACATGCTACAGCTTACTTTTTAAAGACAGGCAAGCATTAACTCTATAGTAAGAATGGCTCCGACAGTATTGGTTTCTACATTCACGCAGTTGGAATTGCTCTCCACGTTTCAGCCTGTTGTCTGTGACCAGGGAAGGGCTACCAGGAGTACCCCTACCCCAGTGCAGCCTGAATGAGCATCTGTAACCCATGCTCACAGACTGGGGAACTGCCGATGGGGAAAGCAGTGATCCCAATATGGGAACAAATACTGAGCTTCCCAAGCAGCACTACAGCCAGAAAGGCAACTAATGTGCTGTACATATTATAAAGAAAAAGTAAGCAGGCAGATTACATTACCCCGTTTATCATGGCTACCTCTCTTAGGACAGTGTGTCTACAGTTCACCAAAACCAGTGACAAGTTGATTCAAAGATGGATTGGAAAATACTTGACTATTGCAGACTTAAGGAAATAATTTGCTTGGCATCAAAGACAGACTGGTAGCTGATCAGGCCTGACTTAGTTATCTCTGAGACTCTTTATGAGAGAGGCAGAGAAACAGCTGTGCCAGAGGGCAGCCCCCCCTACCTTAGGACAGGATCAAGCACCCTTAGACAAAGCCCCCCCCCCCCCCCCCTTTTTTTTTTTTTTAATCCACATGACGAACTGGATAGCACACATCCTTCACAGCCTAGCAAGGAAAAAGTATATTAGCCACTATCTGGCAGACAAAAAACAACAGTGCACTCTTTTAACGATGATGATAATTAACCACTGTAACAATTTGCCAAAGGATGTGGTAGAGCTTTTACTCCTAGACGTTTTTCAAATTGAGAGGACTTTCTTCCTCTAAATATGAGAGAGAGAGAGAGAGTGTGTGTGTGTGTCTATGTTCCGACTCAAAGAAGAATTCAGAAGAGCCATACTAGGATAATCAAACTGAGAAGTCAGTGATCATAACGTCACAGATGACCATTCCTGACCCTGCCTGCACTGTGCACAATACAGTTCAGCACTGGCTAGATCTCCTGCTATACACCATCTATACAAAATCACTAGTGCATGGGATCAAGATCTTTGTAGCTTCACACTAAGATGGCTGCCCTAAGCACATCTCTAGGACACACCATCTTTGTGCAGCACCCAGAGAGATCTAGGCTACAACGACTGACAACTCAGCCCGTGGGAAAGGGCCGTCCAGGGCGGAAAACTTCTGGCATCAAAATTTTGGACTGCGACTAGCCACATACCAAGGCAATCTCGAGGTGCCCCGCTGATCATGGGCTACCGTGGTGGAAGGGAAAGGCTGAGTCAGAGAGCCCAGAATTGGTCTGTACGCAGCACTGGTATGTCTGTGGCAGCACTTGTGTGACTGCCAATGAAAACCAGATTTATATATAACTGGATGGAGTTAATGTTCAGCCAGCAACTTTATATGACAGTTAACTTTAGACTTAGTTCAGAAAACACATGGGGCTGAAAGATTAACAGTGCATGTTAGGATCTTGGCAGCAACCTTCTCTCTACTCCTCAACCACAAAAACATCTTCAGAAATGGATACAGCCTGGGTCTACCTGGTGACAGGATGATGTCGTTTTATTGGGGAGAAGATCGTAGAGCTGTTGTCTCAACAAGACTACATCAAAGAAGTCAGAGTTTTTGATTCAGTAGCAAGAGAATTAGAAAAATTCACCACAGGTAAGAAAAGGGCATCAGCTTCTACATAGCAGCCATAACCCTCCCTTTCAAGACAGCTGGTATTATGTTGGAGATTCCACTGTTACAGGCATGGGGTAGGAACCTGGATTAAACAGACTGGATGAAGAATAACTTCTGCTCAAAGAGGTTTTTCAGCATAGGACTAAATCAAAGCAAAAAAAAGATCCATAGTGTGTAACCCCAAGAGATACATCACAAGGTGGATCTAACTCCCCACTCGGGGATCAGTTGTAAGGAGCAACACGCACACCAAGTACCTGACATGGGAACTTGGCTACCCAGTTTCTTCTGCTCAACCAGCCTGACTAACAGCAAAGGGACAAAAACCCATGCTCCTGAACTGCTCTCCAGCCAGTTACCAGTTCTGAGAAAAATAACCAGCAAACCCTGACAAGCTCAGCATCTGCTGCAGATATTGTGAAATAAATTACTGAAAGAATTGAGAGAAACCTATTGTAGCCTTACTGTGCTGTGCATAAAAAAGGAAGAGGTGAGTCTCAATAAACACGCTCAAAGATACTAAATCAATCCATTTGATCATATTCTGAGACCTGCCTTCTGGTGTTTCATCAGGGTTGATTACAGTGGGATATGTTGGGGAAAAACAACCCGTTTTACTGGATTTGAGGATACCCAAGCAAAACAAGCCAATGCAGCTCATGGTGCTCTGTGCGGTTCATGGTGGGCTGGGTCCCCCTCTCTCTGACTGCCCAAACCTTCAGCCTGCTTGGAATGAGAGAGGAAAACACAGTAAGGGAGTTCCTATGTATTAGGAGATACCAATAGAAAGGAGATACACTTAAAGCAAGTTAAAAGATTCCCAGGGAAATACCACTATCGGAAACTGTCCCTAGGCAGATGAACTCACCAGACTGGTTTCCCAGGCTTCAGGTAGCCCATTGCCTTAAAAGCACCCAGAACTGAAAAAAACCCAAACCTGATTAGACCTTAAGGAGCTGCCATAATCCCTGCTCCAGAAGAGGTCTGTGGCCTAACACCGCAGCAAATCACAGAAAAATGAGGCAGAAGCAGCCCTGAGAGGCCATCCCAGCTCCCCCCCCGCAACGTTGCTTTCACCCCAAGGCAGAACCAGCTTGGCCGCAGACCTTCCCGACAGATGTTTTTCTATCCTGTCCCCAGGCCACCTCTGGCAGCCAATTTCTGCACTGTCAGGCCATTACTGTTGGTACAGTCTAATCTGCAATTTAAGTCCTCGATTTCTCATCTAACCTTACAAGTAGAATAAGCAAGTTAATACCATCATTTTTTCACAACAACCTTCATGATTTGAAATCCACCTCCTTCCACTCCATACTATTTTCTTCTTTAGGCTAAAACAGCTCTCGTGCGGTCCTCTCTCCTCTGCAGCTCACCGTTTCTGTGTCTCAGGGCGTTGGTGTTGCTCTCTTCTGGAAGAGGGGCACCAAGGTTAGGACAGAGAGGCCAGCTGTGGCCTTCCCAATGCTGAGTAAAGCTGATGGATTTATTTCTCCTGTCCTGCGAACTATTCTCCTATTTGTACCTGTCAGCACAATTACGCCTTTTTCACAGTTGCAAGACACTGCTGACAGGCAATAGCTCCTGAGCTGCCCTGGCCCAATTTAATTCTTTCATGAAGACCCACTGCCTCTTCCCTACTAAACCCAACAACTTCTCTTTGTCCCTGTCAAATTTCACCTTTTTTTTTTTTTCCCAGACTCTATTAGTTACATTCAGCTCGTATTCTAATCCTCCAGTGTACTTCAAGTCCCTCCCAGTCTGATGTTATCTGCTGATTTAATGAACAAATCTGCCAGATTCTTGATGAAAACAATAAAATAAAGACTCAAATACAGCAATAAGCCCTGGAGAGCCCCAGGGCAGCCACCTACCACAGCTGGCAATTCCCTGGGAACTGTAATTCAGCCAGCTTTGTGCTCACCCTAATGCAGCTTACTTAAACCATGTTTTACTGACTCGCTTATGAGAATGACACAGAGTTGCCAAAGCCCCTCTAAAATCAAGATAGATGACATGGACCTGTTCCACAATATCCGTATAGCCTGTTAACTTGTCATAAGAACAAAGAAGATTTATCTGACTTGATTTGTTCTTGACAAATCCATGTCAGCTGCTTCTATTCTCCTTATTATCCCACAGGTGCTCACACACATATTGTTTAAGTGCGTGTTCCTGAATTTCCTGGGGTTGAAATCAAGCTGTTCTGTAATTTCCTGGCTCTTCTTTACCTCCTTTCTAAGCACAGGTGTTTCATTTGCTCTACTGTAGTCTTCTAGTGCCTCCAAAAGTTCTCCAAAGTAGCTGATAATGCAATAAAGCTGCAGTCACATCTATCACCTCTTTAGTAGCCCTGGATAAAGCTCATCAGGCCTTATCAATTTGAAAATTTCTCATGGTTGCCTTGTATCCTCCCTGGTTTTGGCTGAGCTCTCATCATTCTCTTGCTGGTCTTAATTGCACCAGCTGCCTTAAGACAGGTGATGCAGAAGAGACTATTTAACACTTCAATCTGACAGGTTACAGGCTTTGCCTCACCACTAAGTAGCAGCAAAATCCCACCATGAGGCTGCTGATGTTCTGCTCCACCTTTCAGCACTAGCAAAGACTTTCCACAGGAGCATCCTTCTCTGCACTCTGGTCCTCCAGGCAAGTGTATTACCTCTGCTATGTGGACAATGCCTTCTTTCTTTTCCCCCCTCTAGTCTCACTGAATCAACTCTGTGCTTTAATATTGAATTAATTTAATATTAAAACTCCTATGAGCTAGTCCACCAAATCTGGGTTATGCAAGTTAAGAAATCAGCTTGACCCTTTTGTAAAACTTCTGCCTCTTCCTACATTTCATGCTTCCTAGCAAATGCTCAGCTGGCTGACCTCCTACCTTGAATTTTGTCCCCCCTTTGAGTTCATGAGGAATAACCCTGTTCTTTTATCACCTTGACACAGTAGTTTTTCACTGAGTGTTTCCATATCATCCCGCTTCCACAGCTGGAGTCACACACCCTTTCCTGAGCTGCTCATGTGTATGATCCTTCAGAAATCACTACCTGGATCCCTGGCTGCATGGGGCTCTCCAGGAAGCTGCCAGCCCAGGGCAGAGGAGACATCTCCTTCCCAAAGCAATCCTGCTGCTGCTGTCTGGCTTATTACAAAATCCCTGAGAAGTACAGTTTCCTAACCCAGCTTCTTGCTGGCTTATTCCCAAATACAGACAAGGAAAAAGGGAAAAATCCTACTTAAATGTTACAACACTTTTCAAAGCAAGAAAATCAGCAGTAGATGCTAACAGTAGCCACACATGGAACTGCTATTTTGAAGGAAAAGGGGGAGGGGGGGGGAGATGGTGGGACACCCCTCCTCCTTCTGAATGGCTTCAACGGAGGAATTTTCTATGAAACTTTTCAACCTGTTACAGTATTTCCCCTTCCCATCTATAGTATTTGCAATTTAAATAAAGCTCTGTGCAATGTCCCTTGAACTCGCCTGGTGTTATTCCCAGCAAGCTCTAACAATCTTCCATCTGAAGAAAATTGTCCAGCACAGCTTCATTCATTCACATGTACTAGAGCAAGTCCTGTAACCAGCTGCAGCTCTGGGCCAACAGCCTCCTGTTCTCGCTCAGCACTATCCTGGGATGCATGCTAGAGATTTGCAACAACAGACATAGCTATTCTGACCCACAGTTGATGCAAACTGGCAAAGTGCTGTGCTGAATTAAGCTGGATGTAGATCCGGCTTCTGGGGGTTCAAAAATAGGGATGTATTTTCCACTAGCGTGATGTATTCAAATGGCATAGTTAGTTAGAGTGTGCTTCAGCTTGCCCTGCAGAGAAGAAAGCTTTCCAAGCAGGATCCTCATTCTGTGAGAAGGTGAGGATGCTGATTTGTACTTTTTTCCCCCTGCATCTCTGGTTATATTATTTTTCTTCAGCTACCACTCATGTGACAGTGATGAAAGGAGACATTTGAGACTACAATCTGCTCCTTGCTGCCATGCGGGGAGTTCACGTGGTTATTCACACAGCTGCTATTGTGGACTACAGAAACAGTGTGCCCTTTTGGGAAATGAGAGCTGGCAACGTTGGGGGTAAGCTCTTTAAAACAAGCAATTAAATACAGCCTTAAATTCACATGCCTTGGTGTAGCCATACAAGAGGCTACAAACAAGCATATCCTCTCTGATTTAGTGCTCCCTTGTCCCCTGAATTCCACACACACCACTGCTACAAGATGAGAAAGGTGCCTGGGACCTTTCCTTTTCAGTGGGGAAGTATCTGTCTTTGCCCCTCTGTCCTTGCTCAGGGCAGGCCATGCGGCTCCTCTCCAGTGCTAAAGTTTCATCTTAGAAAGTCAAATCTGGACCCAGTTATTAAGTAGTTATTCTGGTCAAGGGTTTAACTTTCATTAATGGTACTGAGGTGATTCAGAACATGCCTATAGTGGTAAGCACCTGTTTAGTATGTGACAAGGACAGCAATTAAAAGTTAATTCCTATTCTAGTTAGCTTATAGCTTTCCCAGGGATTTCCAGGGAGAAAAATCTACACTCTATACTAGTGCAAGACTATACCAGTTGAACTGCGTCCATGCTATTAAGGGAGTGATGTTGTTTTAATTATAGTCAGAGTTCATAACTATTACATGTCTACAAACCACACATAACTGAGAGCTCCACAACACTTTCTTCCTATCACCAAGAGCTGATTTCATGTTAGGTGCAAGATCTGCTTAAAGAAAATTTGTTCATAAATCTAGGAAATAAGCACAGGCTATAAAAATAATGAAATCCCTATTACAGCAGCAATTCCAATGGCACCTCAGGCTGTTAGCTACTAAAATAGTTGTTAACCACAAGGAAGGAATTTTATATATTTTATATATATATATATCTCAAACTCGATTACTGCTTAGGGCTCCTACTATTTGCTGATGCATTCAAGGGCAACATTTAAATTCCATCCTTCTTTTCATTGCTGTAGTTGTTTTCAAAACCAGATGCTTTTAAGAGCCCGTATTGTGCATGTGTACTGAGAATACTGAGAGCCTGAGGGTTCCCGCTGCCTTTTAATGGCTTTGTGAGATCTTCTTCTTCATTGACTGTTTGCTATGAGCAAGGTACTTTAGCGTAGTGAGGTTTTTACAGATAGCAGAGAACACTGGGCAACTCCCCTATTCAGCAAACCAAACCTCTTGCAGATGTTTGCAACATTCCCAGAAAACCACACATGCAAAGTTTTTTCCAATGTGACTGGTGACTGAGTGCCTCTTTGAGGAGCACGGTTTGAGATGTCTTAACAGGAACCTTATTTTCAGACAAACTGTTCTGCTTTTCCACCTCCCCTTGGATGGCTTCATGTAGACCTCCCTAAAATAAGGCTGCTACACTCACTAGGACTTCTCAAAATCTTGAATTGGGAGATTAGTCTAAAGGTTTCTATTAAAACCATAGCAGGTAAAAGAATAAAAATGAACTGTATTTGATACCTGCTATAGACTTCATGGGAAAAAAAAGGGTCACGACAGGTCAACTATATAATCCTCTAGCTGGCTCCGCTGTGTAACTCAGGCCACAGAAATTCATCCAATTACTGCCTTAAGCCCAACAATTTGTGGCTAAATTGGACTATGCCTTTTCAAAAGACTTGTTGCCTAGAATTAAGGACTGCAAGTTAATGGGCTATCTATCATGTCTTTCAGCAAGCCATAGCAATGCTGAAGAGTATTAGTGTGGCTATGGTTAATTACCATTTCTGGCAAAAATTTACGTCTTCTGCTTTGATTCTCTCCTCTGTTTCAACCACTGGTTGCTGAATCCTGTTATAGTCTTGTTGACTAGATTGAAGAGCCTTCTTCTACAAGAATTATTTTTTCCATCTAGTTACTTAAAGACTTTTTAATCTGCTTTTTGTTAAGCTGAATGGATTTTAACGCAGCTGTTTCCAGCGACATTTCTCAACAGGGGTTCTCAGTTAACTTTACGTATTGTGATAGGCTCATGGAGAAGTAAATTGATTCTCTTCCACCAGGTCTTCATATTGATTCATGCCCTCTGAAATTATCCTAAGCTCAGGATTTCCTGGGTAATTTCAGATTATGCCCTTAACAACAAAGAGAACAGAGACATCGCAAGCCTGCCCCACACAAGATCTGCAGCAAGGCTCAGGGGCAGAGCCTGATTAGCCAGGTATAAATAGCATGGAGATTTCTAGAAACCAACCCTATGAGTGGCTTCCTTTAAGATCTGCCTCATCAGATTTGAAGGCCCTCAGTATGCAACCATGGCTATGCTGTTGTCACGGAGGTTCTCGTAGAATCAACTTGAATCAAAATCACGATGAATGCAAAAACCATCCCTGGAAGAGTCATAAATCATTTAAACCTACCCCTTCCCCCCAAACCCCAAGCAAACAAAAACCACACACACTGACCTACAAGTTCAGCCAGGACAACTTTTCTTAAACCAAACCATGCTCAGATTCACCTGGATTTCATGCAGGCTTGTAAGCTGCCCACACTATTTTATTCAAAATTCTGCAGCTATCAAGAGTCTGTTGCAATGATTTTCACCCTATAGTCATCCTGCAGAACTTCTATAGAGCAATATATGCAACTAAACCACCAATCCTTTTGTCAGAAAGCTGCAATTCACCATTTGACAGTCTGCCCATGAATCAAAAAAGATGGAAAACGTGGAGTTTTGCTCTGCCGAGTTGTCAGCTTCCTTTTTGTTAGCACCTATTAAGTCCAAGTTAAGTCAGTTGTCAATAGCCACGGAAGTTAAGCCACATTACAGCGATAGATGTAACTACTACTCTTGTGTTATAAACCATCCATTCCTGTGCAAACATACCTGAGGAACTGCAGCCTCGACCTGTGGCTTTACATATTTTCAGCCATAAAAAAGATGGATCTGTTCCAAGTCAGAATCCCAAGCCAGGAAATCTCTTTTGATTTGCACAAGAGGAATCAAAGCAAGGTGGTTAATGTTTGCCCTTCCTAACCTGCTCCACACGTACTGAAAACGTGTTAAGGGCCTGCTGTGTCCTGAACATCCTATGTGTTGTTTACACAAGCTCCACGGCTGCAGTGGGACCCAATACATCGCATAAGCCCATGTTCAGGTAAGGCTAAGCAAATCTTCTCCGTCACTCTGGATTTCCGGTTAAATAGCAACGAAACTGCAACCAGGTGGAGATTTTTGCTGTGCCTACAAAGGAGAAGATACGTGTTCCCCTTCCTGTCTATTATTCTCCTCTTTCTTGAAAGTTTTTCTTTGCTGCTTTTCACTTTCAGGTACAACACCTCTTCCCAACCTAAACTTGACCATTAGTGGATACCACTGATTGAAAGAGTTGATTGAGAGATGCATGACCCAACTGCATGTCCGGGCTGTCCCCTGTATGTACAGCCCTGCTCCTCTAAGCCCTAAAATCAGTTTCAGGTAAGGTCTCAGATGCTTCAGGTTTGTTATATGGTCAAGTTGTCTCCTGCTCTTGGGTCTGAGTCTTTGCTCTCCCCTCACACTGAGTCAATCCAAAGGGCAGGTGATGCTCTACTGTTACAAACCCACTGTCCCTCCTCTTCTCAGCTCCATAGTGAACTGCTAGCAAGCCTGTACCCAGCTCCTATTATCAAATGTGGTCAAACGTATACAGACTATTTTAGCACTATCTCAGAAGAAAGTTAGTTGGCCACATAGTCTTAGGGGACAGATGCACGTGGTGAGAAGTTGCCCTGCAGTATTCATGTGTAGTTACACTCTTCTGCGACCTGGATCTGACCCGTAAATTGCACCCTTCTATCCCTCAAAATCCTTTTTCCTGGCAATATGCTTACGAGGCCTAACTCCTGGACTTTACGCTTTCGGGCATTATGCTCAACCCATCTCTTCTGTGTGTGGCTCCTATAAGGCTGAGCCACAGACCCAGAAGAAGCAGAGCTTTAGAAAACCTCCTGCAGCAAAGGTGGGATTTGGAGCAATACAAAGACAGTGGTCAAAATTACGATTTGGAGGGTTTTCTTGCTTACAGATCTTTGATATGTTGAACTGACTTTCACAATCAACTGACGCTCCTGCTCAGGACTCAGCATCTGCATACCTTCTGTATTCATGGGGCCAACAGTACTTGCAGTGCCTTGAGAACAGGGCTGATATTTCTGAAGACCAGGAGCTGAAGTTTTAGGTTAAATTTGAAATAAAGTAGAGATAGTTGCAGTCTGATACGTACCATTGTAAGGCTCCTTGCTGATTTCAAGCATGGTTGTAGCCATACAGACTGCTCAAACCATGGAAACTTGTGTGCAAGGGGAACTGGCTCAAAGTCAAGTTTTGCCGTTATAGGCAGCTGGTCTAGACACAGCTGGCTTCAGTCATTTGGCTCTAGAAATCTCAGCCCAGCTAGAAAAGGCTGCTTAAGACATAACTTAAAGTGACCTATAAGCCTAAATTTCATACTCACAAGTAAGCTAAGACATAACCTAGTTGTTTTGAGAAGTGTTTAAGCACCCAAATCTGTAGAATAAATGTCTGGCTTATGAAAAAAATCCATGAGCACCAAACCTCAATCGACTTGGGACCGTGAGCACTAGAGGCTCTGTGTCACTGAAAAGCTATGGAATTTGGTCATCAGCGCATCTAAATCATTTCTAAAAATGACTGTAGATACAGGCACATCCTTGTTAGTATTTTAGTCCTGCGACTTAAGAGATAGATGTGAATAGATGTCTTGAAAGATCTACCCCAAATCTTGCCTGAGAGGACAGTCCTCTGTCTTGTAATGACGGCACCAAGAGGTGCAAGCAAAAACCCATCTGGGCTGGTGCTCGTAGAGCTACACATGAACATCCTCTGCTCACCAACTCCCGATCCTTCCCCACCACAAATGCCAACAAAACCACCACCTAGAGCCTTTAACTCATATTGCAGAACACACTCAGGTTCTCCCATGATGCTGGGAGAAAGCGATCCTCATTCGCCAATGATTTTGATTTTAAACTAAAGGAATTACATAATGCAAAATGAGAGAAGGGTCAGCCCCCCAGTTAAAAGTTACACCACCTGTCTCAATAGGGAGCCCAGTGATGACTGGAAAGCAAAGTAATATGGCTCTGTTTTCCAGACTGAAAACACAGGTGATGTGGCTTTCCCCTTCCTCCTCATCTCCTCTGTCCCCACCCAATCTGTTCTGCTCTTCTCCCTCACAATCCATGATCCTGCCTGCCTGCCTTTTTCTCTGTCCCCCTTCTCCATCATTCCTCGTATAATTTTATTTAACTCACTTTTACGTGCTTGGGAATTGACACAGACAAAGCATGATTAGTCTCTGGGCAGGGTGATGGGTGCAGGGATAATGCTCACACCTCAGCATCCGACAATAATAGAAAATGCCTCTGTCAGTCTCAATCCCTCTGAGACAGCCACCGCTGAGATACCTTCTGACAATGCTGCTCCAGTCTTATTAGCGTTCAGTTATCTGTGATCGTTTTGAAAAGCAAGAGCATTATGCTGAGCTCTTTGTTACTACCAAGCTTCAGAAGGGGTGGGGGAAGGCAAACACGAGCAGAGCTCTGCAGCCCAGGAACAGCAGGCAGGTTTGCCCCTTTGTGAAGCTGCTGCTTTTTAAAAGCTTTGCAAGGTAAAAAAAATAAATTTGGATTAAAAAAAGAAAGCAATTAAAACTAGAACTTCTAGATAACCCCCCTAATTGTCTTGGGCCTCTCTTGGGCTTGCAACAAACCATGCACAATCAATCTTTTGTCTTGCTTGTTTTCTGGTTTGTCTCTTGCTCATCACCCGTAAACACAGGGAAGGGGAGGAGGGTTTTGTGATAAAAGCCCAGGGTGTGTGAGGAGGCTGTATTTCTGATGCTCCTAATTTATTTCTGTTGCTGTAGCACAAGAAGGCCCTGATCTCAGCTGGGATATCTGACACACGAGATACTAGACTGCCGAACAGGCAAGAGAAAGGCAACAGTATTATCCACGTTTTACACACGGAGAGCTGAGCATAGACAAGAGTAAGCAAGATGCCCAAGGTCAAACAGGGAGCCCGAGTCAGAGCTTGCTCTCCCAAGGCCCCGTGTTTGACAAAAAGATCTCTGCTGCAGATTTGCTGCATGAACTCGTCACAGGCCACTTAACTCTTCCAAGAGGTGCATCTGAGCCCCATCTGCCAAAGGAGCATGATAATTTTTCATTGCCCTGTGTGGGGGTACCCCATGCCTGGCAGAGTCTGGTGTTTGCCTAGGGTGAATTTCTCTAGGAGAGCAAAATATTGAGTAAATTAATTTAAAGATGTGAAGAAAGTCTCCTGCAGCATGCAGAGGGAGAGAGCGCCTATTCATGCTAGTCTTGGCAGCAGGGGAGCAAGTGGCCACATGGTATTCAGGGATGGTCCTTCCCAGTGCTTCAAACAAGGTTTCTTCACTCCCCAGCTTCTCCAGAGCCCACTGAATCTGCTTAACTGAATCCTGCCACAGACTAGCGTTGATCTAGAACCACTGGGACGAAACACCAGCACCCTGGTGGGGAATAGAGCTGCTTTCTCAGTTCTCCTTGGAATTATTTCAGGGCCTGTAAGGCCAGTTAGATGTTAGATCCCATGGGCTTTCCTCCTTGCAGCTGTAAGTTAGGAGGCTGAGGAGTGGGTTGTCTTCCATGGTGGCAACCAAGTGTCCCCAGCATGGCTGCGAGCCCTCCTTGCCCTTAATCATGGGTCCACTTCTTTGCTCTTCCCCTCGAGTGTAATTAGCTAGGGGAGATGAAGGAATAACCCAGCACAAACCAGCTGACTGCATGTCTTCTGGGAGATCAATAGCAGCTCTATCGCATCACCAGCAAATGTCTCCCAACTCTGTAAGAAAATTAAGCAGCAGCTTCTCCTTTTAGTTTATGGCTCATGAGAGGCTTTTCTCGAGCTCTAATGAAAAAAATGAAGTAGCATTGCTCTCATTTTCCTGCCCTCCATCTTCTTGTGCTTGTTCCACCTTGTTCAGCCA
Source organism: Aquila chrysaetos chrysaetos (assembly GCF_900496995.4). Taxonomy (NCBI): domain Eukaryota; kingdom Metazoa; phylum Chordata; class Aves; order Accipitriformes; family Accipitridae; genus Aquila; species Aquila chrysaetos. The sequence continues at coordinate 35,311,074 of NC_044013.1, forward strand.
CTTGTGAATTGCTTACAAAGGTAACTCCACTGCCTTCTAATTTGCCTGCCAGGATATCATGTCCTTCAATCACACTATTAGACAAAAAACAAATCCAGCTCTCAGAAATCAAACCACTACCCACACGCAAACCTGCCTATGAACACCCAGAACTGCCTGGCATTTCTTGAGGCTTTATTTCTCCTGTACTGCATCAAGGATCTCAGATTCATATAACTCGCAGCCAGTGGTAAGTCCCTGGAGAGCAGGGATTGCAGAGTAAATCACGCTGTGATAAATGTCTCCAAGCCCTGTGCTCTACTCCACGGTCACTCACCGTCTCTCACAATCTATTTCAGAGGAAATGAGGACACGAAATACAGTGGGGAAGTGGAGCTGCCCTATGGGAAGACAAAGGCCATGGCAGAAAAACTTGTCTTTGAAGCCAATGGAAAAAAGGTACAAAAGCCAACGGTAGTGCCCCTGGTATTACAGCACAGGATGGGTAGAAGGAGAGAGATGGTTAGAAAGACCCCACAACTCATATCTAAGCGTGTATCCAACTGCTGCCTTGACTTGATGCATAAACCACGTTGCCCTAAGCTTACCAAAGCCTGATATTCCCACATCGTCAGGAAGCTGCCAAACTCTCGCAAGATGAAAGGGTGCTGCCCTTTGAGCCTGTGCTTTAACTCCACCAGAAGGAGTGTGACTTTGGAGAGAGCTATCTTAAATTAGGTCCTAAGAAATCAGGTTCACCTAGTTCGTACTGCATAAAGGTGTAATTTTCAGATGTGCCTGAGTGATTTAAGAATCAAAAATATTAGTGTACTCAGAGTCAGCCACCTACCTAAGTTAGCTGGCTAGGCTTTTTAGGCTCCCAGTACAGTTAGCAGACAGATGAGTTCTAGAGGATGAAGCAGAATGTAAAAATGAGACTTGCGTCTTAAATCACTGGCTGGAGCATCTCTCTCTCCCAGTTACAGTTGAGGCCAGCCAGCTTAGCTGGCTGCTTCTGGTACCTGATTTCGGTTGTTGCAAATACTCATTTATACATCACAACCGCAGAAGACTCAATGCCACTAGCACCCTCCATCCAACATCTCTCAGTGAGCACCACATGGGTGCAGGTGTGCTATTAAAAAAAGAAAAAGAAAAAAAAAAAATCAAACTGGGCACTCCTTGCATTTTTAGGGACCCAAACCAGGCCCTAAGTGTCCAGAGTACCTCTGCAAACGTTGACTCCTCTAGCCCAATATTCCTGGGTTTTGGTTTTATCTTGCAAACCCAATATCACTGCGGAAGATTTCATCTCCGAATCCATCACTTGCTAATATCCCTCCCTGATTTTACAGCTGAGCAACAGTGGCAAACTCACAACCTGCATCATCCGTGCAAACACAGTGTATGGGGAGAAAGCAACGTTTCTTCAAGAGTTGTATTCTCTTGCCAGAGCCAGGAATGGTGTGTTGAAATACCTGGAGCCTGAAAACACAGAGTGTAATTAGACATACATGGGTGAGTGAATGACTGATCTCTTTGCATGTGGTGCTACCAGGCTGGTTTAGTCACAGGGGATTTTACACATCAGCTTAACCATAATCTTCCAAGACAGAGAGATGAATATGGTGAATGAGCACAAATATTTTTATAACCACAAAACTTAGACTGGCTAAAAGAATTTTTAAAACAGTTGTTTACATTCTACTCTTTCTCCTGGGAAGGGTTTTCTTTTTTTTCTTCCCCTCAGCATAGGAAAAATGTTGTTTAGAAAACTGGGGCGCGGGGTGGGGGGGGGGGGGGGGGGGGAAGTCAGCAGAAAGAAGGATAGAGATCTAATCTTTCTTTTTCTAGGTAAACATTTCAAGGGATATATGGGGAGAGAGAGAGAAATTCAGGCAATATTTTTAAAATGTTTTTGGTTTGAAAAGACACTTAATGCCGCCTTCTTTAGAAGAAATTAAATTAATACTACATGTAAAATTCCTTGCAAAAAAGGCTGTACTACGCAACTGATTGTAGCAAGCACAAGAAACTACTCACAAAACCTATAGAAAGAGTTTGTTGTGGTGTCGAATGCACTTCAGAGGAGTAAAACTCACCATTAAATCATGCAGGGTTTTAGTCATTTCTGTGCAGCACACTTATATGTCTTTTTCCAAAAGTGCAGATAACAGTAGTTTGAAAATGCTGTTAGAGAAGAATCAGGCCTAGATAAATCAAGTGACTTCTTCAAAGGCTCACAGCAGAGCCAGGAATAAAACCCTTGAGCACTGCCTCCCATTCATCCTGCTCTCACTACAAAACACTGCCCTTTCGCTTCACATGAACCAGTATCACAAGGCACATTAATTGTCCAGCTCAAAGGGGAGACCAAAGGTTTAAAGGATCTTGGAGGTCTGGATTAACTACTCAGTCTCTCTACAGTACAGCTGAGTAACATGATGAGTGCATTCCCTACTTCACAGCACTGGAGCTGGCAGATCCAAGGTACTCATTCTACAGCAAACAGCAAAATTCAGCTCCTCCTGAATACCTGTTTCGCTCCCCCTCCTATTTCTCCAGGGAACATTGCATGGATGCATGTTCTTGCAGCAAGGAACTTGCAGCTGAAACCCGACTTACTTGCAGGACAAGTGTATTATTCCTACGATGACACTCCAACAAGAAAAGCTTTTCTGATCAGGCATCAGCTGTTGTCCTCTATGGACCCCTCAGGGAGACTAGGCTCACATATCCCTTACTGGAAGATGTGATTAGTGATACAATTGCACAGGATAATCAAGGTCATCTAGTGCCCTTTCTGGAAGCCACAGCCTTTCCTAAACTTGCCTTTACTGAACACGATAGTCACCATCTTCTCCTACAAGACAGACAAAGCCTCCAGGCATTTTGGGTACAAACCTCTCTCCACCTGGAAAGAGAGCAAGCACAGATCTGCACGGTGGTTGAAAGCAGCTGCAGGGAACCTGGAACCCCCCCCAACTTCATGAAAAGAAGAATGAAGCAGCACGTCTGGGGCAAGGAGAGAGCTTATCGCACCAGTTATGTGCACAGAGATGCAGGGCTTGCTGGCCTCACTCATTCCCACAGTGCCACCACTGCACGGGGATCACTTGTGAGAACGAGAGAGACAGGTTCAGTTGAGAGATTGTGCACAGCAAACACCTTTTTGATAAAATTAGTTAACCAGTTTTGTTCCACAGCCTGACAAGCCTCCATCTCTTTCCATACTCAGCAAACGGACCTCTCCCTTGCCGTGGCCTTGGGCAGCTGGTGGGATGGCTGTACGTGGCTCATACACTCAAAGGGTCTTCAGTGATAATTTTGGGGAAGACAAGGAAATCCCAGCAAGTTCTTGCTCTGTTTTAGGGTTTAATAAAAGAAAAAAAAATTCCCTTTTCCAGAGCTACCTTTTTCAAGATGCTTTCTGTTATTTTTAACATGTGGAATATTATATCTATTTTAAATATCCCTGTAAAAAGAAACTTCCAATCTCTTGTGCTAACAATGTGTAGGCTGACTGACTTTCTAATCGTATGGATGGATAACTGATGTCTACAAGCTTAGAGGTGGGATTCATACAGTTTGTAACTCAACTTCTCTTACCTCACAGCACTCTAGCAGCAAAGCAAAACAAATTAAAGCCCACGTTCAGCCGCCACACTGGCAGACAGCAACTTCAGTGAAGGCCTTAGGGGCTGCGTTTATGCTAAATAATGTCTGAACTTCAGGAGGAAGAGGTCATTTCAACTCATTCCATAGCACGGGAGCTACACAGTCCATCCGGGAGCAGCATTTCACAGATGATATTTTCGTAACACAGATGGGGCAGGCATTTCCAGAAGATTCACAACAAAAACTGTGGTTTGATTCAGTTTATCAGCTCCTCTGTTTTGAAGACATACAGAGAGACTGGTAAACCTACATTAAGCACAATAGAGATTTCAGTTTTCACTTGAGCTTGGAAGAATGGTATATTTTTACAATACTGGTTCAAATCTAAAATTAATTCTGTTGGCATCACACTTCCATGTTCTGTGGATACGTACCTGTCTCTCAAGTTTTGCTACAGTAGAAGTGTACACATGCACAAAAAAAAGCTTATTTTAATTACAAGTGTCCTAATCCTCCTGAAAAAAGCAAGTTTCAGCAGGGCATCCTTGATAGAAATGATCAAAATTTGCTTCTTGTTAGTCATGGTAATTACCCAGGAAGGAATCAAAGCAATATGGTGTGAGTTGCCAAGTTAACTTCTCTGAAATTCACGCTTACAAGAGAATTCTTTGCAAAATGAGCTCACAGATAAAAAATCATTTGCTCTGGTAATTCATTAATAATTTCATATATCAAATAAATTTTGAGGAAACTTTTGCAATCTGCTCATAGAGAATTTGGGAAGGTGAAGCATGTAAGTTATCAGTTCCCTACTTTTTCTTTTCCTACCATTTGTGCTGGGAGGTTTTTAAGAAAGGGAGTAGTAAGATTGCTGGGTTTTCTATTCCGCTAAAAATTCTCATTGCAGTTTTTTTGCCATTATTCAAATATTAGCCATGACAGATGGCTAAGAATTTGACAAAGAAATATACACCCAATTTCTCAAGCACGTTGCCAGAGCATGGCCACAGTATAACAACGTTGGCCCCAATGGGTTTTAATGCTTCTGAAACCTTGGTTTTATCTTGCCAAAAAAGAGCCACTGGGTGGAGCTGCAAGTCTGTGAGACAGGTACCCTCTCCTCAGGAGTTCAAGTGTTGCAACTGCTTTTGCTTTAGCTGTTTTTTAAAAGAATTGAAAGACTTGCCCAGACAGCAGGGCTGATGGATGGTGTGGGGGTATCTGACCATTCGGGTTTGGCCTCACTCTGTGGCATTTGGAGTTTTGGACTTCCCTCAGCTGGCTGGATGCAACTCATCATTTTATCTTCATGTAGTCATGTAATCAAAGAGACCGAGGAAATTATTTTTCCACTCAGAACTCATTAAAAAAGAACAGAAGTTTGCTTTCTATTTTTAAAAATAGAATTAAATATGGCACTCTGACCTTTGAGAAAACTTGCCTAAGTATAACGAGCTGATGCTTTCAGTCCCGTTCAGAGCCCTTGGTATATTCCTCTGTGGGATTTGGAGCTGCTGAAGATATCAGATGGGACAGTTGTCAAGCCCCAATACTATCCCAGAGATCAATGCTTTACAAGCTTGCCTCCTTTCAGAAACCTTGCTGGGAACCTCATCATGCTTTTGTTCCTGTCCTGCTCATCATCACCTATGGTTTTGATGCTTATCAGGATGCAGATGACATGCAGGATAAGGAGCAGGGATTTTTAAAGGTAGTTAAGTGCAGGATTTTTCAAAAGGATCTGAATTAGCTGGCTGCTTAGCTTTTTTTATATCTACCCACCTCTGAAGCTTTGACAAAAGCAAGGAGAGGATTCCCTTTCCCTGCTCATGGTAGAAGTGGGGGGAAAAGTTAGACAGCAAAGCCTCTGTGCTGTTTTCCAAAAAGATGAGTAAGCTTCCTTTGGCTGCCCTGCATTTTGGCTCCTCCAAGCTAATGCTGCTGCAGACTTCCTGTTAGATCCTTGATTTTATCAGATTATAACTTGTTTTCTCCTGGCAATGCTTTAATTCTTTCTACTGCACTGGGTTGTCATTGGCTTTTCTTTTCAGGGTCTCAGCCCTATTATGTAACAGCCGCAGCAAAAAAAGAGAAAAGAAAAATATTTCAGATCTGTTTCTACTTCTGGAGAGGAGCCTTTGTGCACAATTACTCATCCAAGAGATTCAGCAGGTATAACTGCTTCCCCCAGGGGCTCCATTATATAATTGGATTTCAGCCATACAAATTAAATCCTATCTTACCCCTTAGTTAAGCCAGGCAGTAAGTATTTAATGCTAATATCCCTGACAACTATTGCAGGGAGAAGCAGAGATGAAGCACAGAGGAGACAGATACATGCATTCTCTACTAGAGGAGCAGGGAGGATGTGCAAGGAGTGCATTGACAGAAAGACACCTGCTATATTTTAAACACAGCTAAACTTCCCCAGCACGAGCCATGGTGTCTGCTGGAGCTGTCGTCTGAGCTGGAACATGGTTCTCCCTTTGTTTTCCATCCTCCAATGTTGCCATGTGTGCACTGAGCATTCACACCCCCCCCCAACACACACACACACACACACACACACACACACACACTTCAAAGAGCCACATGCCTAACCCTGTTTGAGTTTCTATGGAAGTCTCTGTTCTTGTGCAATGTCTGAAGGAAGCGAGTTTAGTAATATTAAAACTCAAGCCAAACACACAAACAAGCAAAGAATCCCCAAATTAAAAAGAAAATCTCAACTGAGTTACTCATTCATCTGCATTTTCTGTTGCGTTCTGTCTTCTCCCGGCATGTTTCTTTTAGACAAAGCCCTCTGGGCAGAGACCATCTCTTTTGGTGTCTGGTACATCAGTCACATAGTTAGTACATAGTAATAAAGGAAAATAGATTCATGGTAGGAGTTAAACCAGTCAGTCTGGTACTGTAATTGGAACATAATCTCATATTGACAGTATTTAACACAGGATGCGCAGGGAACAGATGGCAGCATGCCAGGCCTCAATTGTTCTGCAAATATTGGAAAGAGATTTTCCAACTCCAGCTCCTGAACCTCATCTCCAAAGTCAGAAGCTTTGCTTCCCCAAATGGTCCTAGATCCACTCACTAATCCTGGTTAAAGGCCAACATACCCATGTGCTCCTGAGTTTGCAGACAACCTGGCTAGCAGTGTTTCTATCGCTAACTATCTTATGAACGCTTAAAAAGAGATTTGAAAAAGCAGCAAGGGCAAAAGTCTCCAACATCCATGGGTACAAACTCTCCCAAACCTCCCGATACACTTGCGAACCTTTCCCTTACAGACAGAGATCTTGCCTGTGACACAAGACATGAACCCACGTGCGCCTTCAGCGTCAGGGATACCCACCAGCTGATACGCTGGTCTGCTGCTTCATTCAACTCTAAAATCTTCAGTCGTACAATTAACTCAACAGAGCATACTGGCAATACAGAGTTGTTCCTTTCTCTAAGCCTAAAATGCTGAGCTAAAGCAGGTGAAAGGAGAGGAAGCACATTTATGCCCAAGATACATCTTACAGTATGGAGTGAGACAGTGTAAGTGCAGACACAAACTCAGCTTTCCAAGGGTATGGGAGAAGTATACCACGCTTCTTACATCTGATACAGGAAGTTTAAATTGATTTTTCTCTATTTCGGCAATTAATTCCCATTAATCAACTTACTGTACAATGCTGCACTATAATTCACAAGTTTTATGTATTATATGAATAAAATTACACATATATTTTTATGTGATTTTCATTTAATTGAATTCCAAGGAGATTTATCTGCTGGGTTATTAATAAATCTTAATATGGCCTATAACACTCAATTGATATTTAATTAACCTGCAATAACTGCCTTGTAAAATGTAAATTAAATGCTTTATTTTTCCAGGCATATAACCTTAAATCAAATTCTTCATTCTACCAGCAAAGCAAAAAGGAGTGGGGAAAAAACAAGATTGCAGGCAACCAAACCTTAAACCTGAAAATATTTGATGTTTAAAGAGGTGCAGACTGGAAACTGGATCCATGCTTTGTAATCAGTTCTTCTCCCGAGGAAGTACTTTTCCACTGTCTCCCCACCTTTAAAGATCACAAGAATTTGGGTGGATTTAGATGAAACACCAAAATCTCAGGAGGCTTGAAGAGAAGTGAGAGGCGCCCATTATTAATAATAAGGTTGCAAATTCCCATAGGTATTGTGGTATTTGGCATTTTTCTTAAAGTCTTGGCTCCTAGAGTCACATTATCAAATGAGAATGTCAATTTTCATTTAAAAATAAAAAAAGGAAAGATGTTAAAGCCCTTTGATAGGGGAAGAAGTTTGCAAACCTGAATGTCAAAGGCATGAGAACTAAGAGACAAAAATACATAAAATCTGATCCTTATCTTTAAAAGTATCAGAACTTTTTGAGAGACTTGAGATGTTTGAAAACTGGGAGGTGGCAACAAACGATCAAAACAGCCTTTACAAGAAAAGATGAGAACAGTCCAAATTATATTTTAAGATCAAACTGTTCTCATCCCCCTCCCCTAGCAATTTACATAGATCTACATTAAATACCGCAAACTGCAACAACAACTATTTCCGATTTCAAAACTAGGATAGCTAGCTACCTTTGCAAAGTGATTTGAAAACTTCAGGAGAGCATGACTCTAAAATTGATAAGCCTATAAAGTTTTACTGCCATAGCATCTAAACTTAGTATACCTTTCTTTTTTTAATGCATGGAGTGGCCAATCTGTCTTACAATATTTTATTAAATAGAGTATTTCCACCAAAGGATGGTAACCCTTACTGTCTGTAATCTGTCTGCATTAGATCACTTTAAAGGGTATTAAATGAAAATCAAAAGTTAAATGTACCATGGATTTTAAAGGTGTCACAGCATGGAAGAATAAAAATGAAGAGAATGGATTCTGACTTGCAATGAATGAATGGAAATAAATCCAGATCTTCTGTAATGGAAAGCCTGTCCTCCCTTGCTGTTCATCCTCTCCAGTCACTCATTCACCACCCGGCTTGCATAAACTACAGCCAGTGAACCCCACTCAGCCTAACCAAGTGCAGTAATTCTGCCCAGGAGCTCACGAGACTGAGGGATTTCTTAAATGGCTCCAGCGTGCCACGTAGCAGGAGGGTACGTGATCCTGCCATCCCGTAGTTACTCAAGGGCTCGCGTGAATTGCATTGCTTAGAAAAGCATTGCTGACTAGCCCAAATTTTGCCACTCACACTTTGCAAGCACCTTCACTGCTTCAGAAGAGGAGTACCCGGAGCGGGGAGTCAGCAGATGCAAGTGGCCTCATGCTCGCAGTAATTGACTGGAATTTTGCAGACCTGGGTTTAATCCCCAGCTCCAGAATGGACTCACTGGGTAATTTACAGCAGGGTTCTTCCTCTCTCTCTCTCTCCCCCTCCCCCTGTGTTTTATGATTTTGGCAATTGATCAGAATTAGCGTCCTCTCCTTCTCCTACCTTTCATCTTTTTAATGGAGGAGAACGTATCCCGTAAACGTGCTGCATTGCATCTGCTGTCAGCCATTGCTTGGGGGGGAGCTGAGTCCAGCACGAGTCTGCAGACCACAGCTCCTTCCCAGGACAGTTGCATTTTACTCTACCGGATAAACATTGACACGGTAGATTTTTTCCCCCTCAAAGTGGGTTTCTAATTGAGCTGAATCTAGCACAGCTCCCATTAAGGACTGACCATGGCTGACAGTTTACATTTACTTGGGTAGCACTTTTTATCAGGCAAAGTCCTGCACCAGAGGAAGAGACACAAGAGTCCCACCTGCCCACAGACTACTCCTGACGATGCTCCTGAGAATTAAATCACAACACGAGGAACAAATGTAATGGATCAAAATTGAGAGGCTGCAAGTTCTCAAAAGTGCTTAGGACTTCGGACCTGACAGGCTCCCCACAGAAATTTTACCACTGAGTTAATAAAAGCAGACATGGGCTAAGTGTAGAACTGTTGTTAGCCCCTGTGCGAACAGCCTGTCTCTCTGGGATGTAAGAGCAGACTCGCTATCTCCTGAATTACTTCTCTCTGCTCTGGACAAGACTGGACAACAATCCACATAACTATCCTATAGTCACACCCATGTCTAGCCCTAGTCCTAATCCCATTTATGACCATACTATCCTCTTCTTAAATTCCAGCTCCGGCCTCCTTTCCTTTGAAAAACATAGCAGGCTAAATATTCCTGACAATTCCACGATGCTCAAAGTCACCTTTTGTACAGGGCTCTTATGGTAACAGCCTCAGTGGGAAAGGAGGGAATTCACCTGCTTGGCAGATACGGCTGATAGCAAAACTGTTTCACAGCAAGTAACCAAGAAGCAAAGCGTCTACAGTCCTGCTGTGGCTGATACCACTGGGAGTAATCCCACTTACTTACACAGAGATAGGTACTGACTATGGGGGATCCTTAACAGAACACAGACACAGCAATTGCAAGCTCTGCCTTTCTCAAAATTCACATCTGGAAATGAGCAATTGAGCAAGACCCAGTCCCACGAGACACATCTAAATCAGCCCATCTTAATATTGGGCACATGCTCTTAACTCGCACATTGCTGTGCATTCAAATGATTAATGGTTCAATATAAAACTCACATAGCATCGTACAGTGGTACTGTAGCACATCACCTAGATCAATACACATGCCTTGCCCCAGGAGAACTGGGATTTTTAAACCAAAGAGAATTAGGTGCCAGATTTCTATTACATTTCAAAGGGATTTAGAAGCTCTGCTCTCTCTCAGAAACCTCACCAGACTACCTTAGAAGCTGTACACATGCTTGACATGACACCAGATAATGTTTGTGGGCTACGGCATAAATGGGGATTACTGCCTCTGAAAAGGAGGACTTGCTGAAGTGGCTGTGGTTTAAGAAAGGATTTGAAAGGGGAGAGAAGTACAGAGGGAAGCTGTTCTAGACAGTAAGTCACATAAGAGAAGGCTTAAAAACCAAGAGCAGGAGGAAATGAAGGAATCTGAAAAGGAAGGGATTTGGGATAAATGAGAGGAGGAGGAGGAGAAACGTCAACTAGCAGCAAGATTACATGGGGCAACGTGTGAGCTCCTTCAGCCCTTTTTCATGGGGTGACGGGAGTGATGGGAAAGGAAAGATGCACCAGTGAGCTTCTGGGCTGGCTGCAGGAGGGAAAAGGGCAACCACACAGTCATGGTGGGAATAGAGGGAATTCGGTGAAATTACAACCCAGGTTGCTCAGATCACACGGTAACTGATCGTGATAACTTGTTACAGGCAACTCCAGCAGATACAGGGATCAAAATACAGCCAGTGGGCATCCAAGCAGAGAGTGACCACCGCGGCACAGGTCAGGAGAGGAACCGTGTGGGGAGGAGCAGGAAGCTGAGAGATAGTGCAGCTACACCCTGAAGCGGCACTGGTGGAGTATAATGGTGTAATGTTCAGTCACCAGACTGAATTAAACAGGACTGGCTCTGCTCATGGATTTTCCTGCACTAGTTTGCACTGGTTATCACAGATAAGCCACGTTAATGCAACTCTGTTATGATGTTGGGAAACCTCAATAATGGAAATTAACTGCTCAGTATGGATGGATGAATGGAAGTTACACAACTGCTACCCTATTTCCAAGAGGCTCAGCAATGTTGAGTGAGCGCAGCCAAATTTAATAGCTGTTACCAAAATCAAGGAAAGGACCTCCATTCAAAAGGTAACCAGGAGAAAAGCAAGGACTTGGTAGTATTGCACAACCACAACAACTCTGGACTCACACCAACAACAGTAACTCCAATGCTGGAACAATGTACCAGCTTAGTGATTTGACATGCGGCCAAGGGGCTTACAAAATACCTCCAAACAGTTAATGCAAATCCATATTACTGGGTCTATTAATGGCCTGTCATTGCCTGTCTACAGATCACTATTTTCTGCCAGTAAGCTCTAGATTTCCTTAATCAGTTATCCTTAACTGACATTTCTAACACTGGTGGGATTCCATAAGGTCCTAAATCAGGAGGACCAATCTCTTTTCTACCCATTGAATCACCATAGTATCAGACTCGCCATTCCTCCACCCTCTGGCCTCAGTTTCCTTTTCCATATAATGGGGACAAGGTCTTGTACCTTCACTGTAGCCACAGGACATTGGTGTCCAACTGTTTTCAGACCTGGACACGAGTAACTCAAGCAGACCTGTTATTTTGATTTTCTTATTGCCTCAATTAAAATTTTAAACTGATTCTTACAATCTTTCACAAACACAACAAAATGATCAAAAGCCATTTACAGCTGGTTTTAAATGTGCGCTAGACTTTACTGAAACCTGGTGTTTCTGCCCCATTTGCAGAGGACTTGGCAGAGGGGACAGGAGAAAGACTGCATTTCCCTTGTCTCAATTCCCTTGTCTGTTAAAGTGAAACCTAAAATACTCCCCTCCATTTTGGATCAATGTCACATAACCTCATTTCCTCAGCTTAAGAAAAAGCCTTAGATTTTATATGTTGCACTAAAATATGTCAGCACTGTTAGGTTAATAAACAGTGCTAAATCAAAACCAGGCCCCAGTTCGTAGATCATGTGAGGTATGTCAAACACGGGGAGTGATACCGTAGAAGAGATGTAATGGACAGCCTCCTTAGCCTGGTTTTTATGGCTGTGAAAGAGAAAAACCTGGTGTTCAGTCACTTTTCATTCACCAGAGGCTGTCACACAATCTCTCACAGCTTTTTGGGTTATGTTTATTTTTCCTGGGGTTCCCAAGAGCCCTACCTTCTGATCCCCTTGCAAAACCTCCTATGTGACTACCTAAAGGACTAACCCCTGAGTTACAGCCAAAACTTGAAGCTTTTACTGCACGTTAGACCATGATCCTTACCTGATAAATCAGAATATCCCCCATCAATTTACACCCACGGAGGAAATAATTTTCACAATTCAGAGGAACAAAGGTTTGATTTTCTTCTCCGTGTTGACTTTTCCTATGTGGCAACTCTGTTAAAGCCAAGAAACTTCTCTCCCTCTCATTTGTCAGTAGGACATCCCAGCAGCTTTTAGGGCTGTAATTCAGCACCTGTGGCTACCCCCGTCTGGCAGCAACACCTCCTCCCACCCCCCACCCCACCCCGCCACAACCAGAGGGCCACACTGCAATTCCTATGGGGCTCCTGGTGAAATTAAAGGAATGAATCCCATCAGGCAATCGCCTCCTCAGAGACTGTCCTCTCTTAACCAGCGTCCTCGATTTGGGGGGAAAACAATCAGGAACGTGTCTTAGAGACTATCACACATGCTCACTCATTCAGAACTACGCTCCTGATGACCAGCATGACTAGACACGCACTGAGACCCCCAAGCAGACATTTACTGTCCCTCATACCTGAAACATGACTGATTACCGTGTACCTTTAGAGATTAATAGTGAAAATGCTCCTCTCTCACTCACTGCTGGAAAGAAAAGCCGTTCGTGTCATTTGATAGCGTCCAGTTTTTCCACTGAGAAAAGCAAAACCTGGAACCCACACGATGGTTCAGTTTTTCCCTTGGCAAAACCCAGCAAAACGCTGCTCAGCATATATATACGCCTTTTGCTGCTGCTGCTTCTGAAACCTGTTACGGATTAACGCAGTGATGCCAGCGGGCAGCCAGAGCAAGGCACAATCCAAGGCCACCTGAGTGCAGTTTGCAGGGGAATACCCGAAGCCATGGCAGAAATCACACCCTTTTGGTCCAGCTATAAATATTTGCAATGTTGCAGCAGGTCGACATCCCACTGGAGCCCCCATCTCCAGCAGGGAGAGAGGGAGTGCTGCCACATTGCAAGAAGTCATTCCTGTCACTCGCAACTGAAAAATAGCCACCTAAAAGTTGGTTTAAGTTCAAACTTTCAGCCTCTGCTGTAGTCAATGGAGAGAGAAATTGGCACCTATGGAGGGCTATTCATCCCATCCCAAGATAGCTATCTGAGACAGGTAGGGTGAATTGCTGCTGGAGGTGCCAGTATCTTTTGACAGGGACTATAAAAGGAGCCTAGATGATTATCTTGGACTAGACACCTAACTTTTAGGCAGAGTCAGTTCAGGTGAATCTTTGTTGAACTGAAATCAGTGGTGGTTTCGCCTTTGCCTTCAGTGGGGCCAGGTTTTCACCACAGCAATCTGAGTAGATTAGGAAAGAAAAACAGAAAAGGGAAACACATCTATAAGGGAATGAAATATTTATTTCCCCCTATTCACAGAGAGCAATTAAGATATAAAGAGATTAGGGGAATTCTTCACAGACACGAAGTGGGCTTATATTGAGCAAGAAAGGAAGCTTTGGAGACTGCATGCACAACTTGAGCTATCAGCCACCCTGCCTTGCTCCTAGGAAAAGCATCATGCAAATTTTAGGAGGAAGGAATTGCGGTAGACATACCATCTGGGAGGCTGATGGACAACAAGCTGACTAGGAATAAATAGCAAAATATAATAAATTCCAAACCATGCCAACAGCAACTGTTGTGCTATGAATTAACAGTGCTATTAAATGTTTACGCACACACTTCTGTCAGCACCTGTCAGCATTTATGCAATACATACGTTGGCAAATCTGTATTACGTTATTTCTTGCAACTGATCTGCATTAATACTGCCCGTGCACATGTTCAAGCAAATTGCTACACTTCTTTTTGACCTATCCATGTGCAAAAGGTGCAGCAGTTCACAGTATTTTATGCCTATGCAGCAAATTATGGGTTTACGTGCGAGGCAGCAGAGCAAGGCTGGGGGATAGAGGGCAGCAAAGGAAAAAGAAAGAGGAGCAGGGAAGCCCAAGGGACCTGGAAAGCCCCCGGCTGGGGCAGGAAGATGCCCAAGGAGTCGGTGGTGGGCTTAGGGCAAAGCTGGGTTCACCCCAAAGCTGGCCAGAGAAGGGGAGTCACACAATAAGCCTTCCTGAGCAGGAAGAAAAGGTTAGGGGTGGGGGGAAGCCCCAAAACAGAGCCCTAAGCTGCAGCTCCAATAGAAAGGAAAAATTAGTTGTCCAGGGCTCCTGCTAACATCGTGCTGCGGAGAGCAGTTATGCTCCAGCCAGTAGGATGGACTACAGTGCTCCCTGCAGCCAGGTGCTTAAATTAACTTTCCCCCTTGGATTCCTTCTTTTTGCTCTTTCCTCCCTTCCCCCAGCCCTGAGTGCAGTAGCTGGGGTGGAGGAGATAAAAATGTATAATTAAGGGAGTTGCCACTTGCTAAAGCTGGAGACCGCTCGAGCAAAAGACAGGGTTTGTGGTGACAGAGCTAAATCTGGGACCCACCAATTGTTGCTAATGATGAGAGCCTGTGGTTACTGTGCCACCCAGGCAGAATCAGTGGAAAGACAAGCTTGTTATTGCAAAAGGAGCACTCGTGCCCCACCTCTCCTCTGTGCAAGCGGATTTCTGAGGCTTGCAAACACGGGATGTTCGCAGGGCTTTGGGAGAGCTGCGCAGCTGCAGGGAGAGCAGTGGGAACCGAAGCAAGGTCCAGCAACGCAAGCTGCTGTTTGATCTGACCACTGCACGTGGATATCCTAGCTCCTTGGCCAGGGTTAATCCGAGCATGGGTCTTAAGCCAGGGGGACACGTGCTGCAGAGAAGGAGGAGACATATAGTGCCTTCCAGGGCTGCTGCAGGACTTGGGAACTACTGCTGTTCTCTCTCTCCCTGCGTTTGTGCATAGAGACTGTGAACTTTCATCTTTTTACCCTCAATTTATTTGAAGTACCAAAAGAAGCAGCCAAAACAGTAATTTAAAAGAGCAAACCTTCAGAGTTGCTCCTCCTGGCCTGATCGAGAGAAAATTTTGTTGAAACTGAAGCCACAGAAGAATCCAAACCCAGGTGTGAACTGCAGCAAGATGCAGGACATAGGCAGAGTTAGCTGATGATCCTGACAGTTGTGTGCCACGTAACACCCCATCAAGCTCACCCTGAACTCTTGAGTTGCAAAGGCCATTTGTGCTTAGCACAATCAGAAGGCCCACTGAAATCCAAAAATGCCTAAGATATTGTATTGTCGTTTTTCTGTGTGAATTAAACAGCATTCAAAGAGAGAGGGAGTGAAAGGACTTACCCTGGCCATATTTACCCTCAGCCAACCACATTCATTCATCAAATATATTCTTATGTTTTTAAAAACACATGATTTTGATTCAAACTAAAGAGGAGCTTTTATACTTTACATTGGAATTAACATGACAAGCGATTAGCAGATCATCAAGAATAAGACTTCTCTTAATAGTACTAATAAAAAGGGAGGTATTTTTTTAATGCAGTTCCTAGGATTAATAACTGCCATTCTGATAGAGTCAGAATTTCCAGCATGAGCCGTTCCCTCCATAGCCACAGGTGCAGATGGATGAAGCAGCTCAGACAAGCTGAAGTTGATCACATTTTCCATGTAAAAGGGCACAGTAATTACAACTGATGAGGGTGCTGGAGCCAAAACTCTGGGTCTTGGTAGGGAAAAAAAACAGATTCATAATCAACCAGGGTAGCCACAGGAGAAGTTTTAAAATCCTAATTTAAAAACACTTAGCAGTAGCATGCTATGCTCCTACAGTTACTGAGTACTAGGACATTAGAAGAGAGGTAATAAGTGTCCCTGGAAAGTGCTGCTATTCAGGGTGACTCTTCAGCTTTACTGGGATTTCCAGTGCTCACGCATCTGAAATTCATGTTTTTTCTTCTATTTAAGGAAGGCACAGAGTATTTTAGTGCATCTCCAAGATTAAGTGGAAGAGTGAAGAGGTTGCTGTTTAAGATTCAGTTTTGAGGACTGAAGTCAGCCTGTAGGGATAACAGCTCTACGTCCCCATCCTGGAGTTAGAACACCCTTGCCAAACAGAAACATTAAGTTTAATAATATAAGCATGCATTTGTGTCTTTAAATAGCATGTGCTTTGCTGAAAAGGATGCAAAGATCTTGTCTTGCTGAATAGTAAATCCACAGCACTTAAAAGCTGAATTTCCAAACGAGTTCAGCCCCCAGTTTGCAGAGCAGCTTTGTATCACAGGCTGATTTTTGTTTGTCTAAATGAGTGCTAAGATCCTTGGAAATCTTTACTCCTGGTTGTGGGTTCTGCATACTTTAAAACATGCCCTTGGTCTCTTCTAACACACTGAACCCCGAGGAGAAATACCAGTAGGGTTAGAAACCACCACCAGATATATTTTGAGCTTGATTGCCTGTATTATCTTAACACCCTATTGCTCCAAAACCTCTGAAAACTACATATCTCATCTTTCTATTGTTATTACACCCAAAGGATATGTCTACACCACAGCGTTGAGATGCCCATGCCAGCTTTCAACAAGCTCACTCTGGTACTGGAAACAGGCTAGCTCCAGCAGCACTGAGCAAATTTCCTCTGCAGGCTAATTTACCCTGCTTCTCCTGCCCCGCTGAAGGTGGCTGCGAAAGAAAGCAACGTGATCTTGGCTTGACTCTTCTGGCAACACACAAATGCAACAGGGCAACCACTCCTGATTAGCTCGCTCCCACACCATCTGTTTTCCAAGGCTACATGGACTTTCTGGCACAGAGATTCCTGTTTGAGGATATGAGCTTGTGTACAACAGTTTACCATAACCAGCAAAGCCGAGCTGACACTCCCTCCCTCAGAGACAGCAACAGTTTTGCTTTTTTTTTTGGTAACCCTTCGCCTATTTTGCATCGCTGGGTACCACGCCAGTATCACATTGCAGGGGGGGGCAACGGCTGAGATTTCTACATTCGAGGCAGGTTTGTTGGAACGGAGCAGATCATCTCGTGGGTACGAGATGTCATGGCCAAGCAGACACAGCAAGGAAAAGCTGATCCCCGAAATCGCAATAGGTTTCAGGCTACTCTGCGACAGCCCCTTTTAGCTCCCAGGTAAGAGGCGGCACTGAAGCCTCACCAGGCTGCAGGGCGACGGGAGCGAGGAATCGCAGATCCTCCAGTGCTGCCTGGGAAGGCGCAGCCCAAGGCGAGAGGGCTGCACGGCCCCTCTCCTCACACTCCTTCCTCGGTCTGGCAGTGACGGAGCAGCCCTAACACAATGCAGAACCCAGGCCAAAACCCATAGCCACTCTGTCTGTCTAACTCTGTCTGGCAGTGGTGCAGTACATTATTACCTTCTGTAATTCCCCCACGTTATTTAGGGCTGTCTCCTTATTATCTCGATATCTTGGCTCCCATTATAATTACAGACCCAGTTTTACAAGGGCAATTTTTTTTTTTCTTGATTAGTTTCCAGGATTCTGTTGTTGCATCAAAGCTGTGCTAGTTTTTTGTGTATTCCTGACAGATGTCTACTGGGGGAATTACAGAATGGGCATGCAAAGAGGAAACCATCTACGGTGAGATTAAGGAAACAAAGAACAGTTGTGTGAATTTAAAAAAAAAAAAAAAAAAAAGGCATTTCTGACTCACGTGAGCATAGGCATACACGGCTGGTCAGATGAACACACACACACACTTTGGCACTTGAATTTCTGTCATTTCCCCCTGCTTTTGCCTATCCAGAGCACAGCATGTTACAGAAGTGCTTTAAGAACATCCTCTTGTCTATGTAAGTGTAAGGAGGAATTAAACAGAATTTGCCACATATAATTTCTTACTATTTCTGCTGAAACTCATTGTCCCTAGCCAAACCTCTCAAAGCCCTTTATAAAGGAGCTGGTTGTTAATTACACTTGTCATAGAAAGGAAACTTTGGTGAAAATAATGAAGTGACTAGCTAAAAGCAACTTGGGAACAGTGGCTGAGCTAGGAATAAAGCAGAGGTCTGCAGAGCCCTTCCGTCTTCACCACAAGCTCACAGGAGTATTTGCTCTTCTCTAAACTCAGCCTGTGCCACTGCTGCCTGTGCCACGAAGTCTGCTGTGCATCTGCTGAACCTTTGCTTGCTGCATGCCTTCAGCTTGCAAGCAGGATTTGGCCAAGAATAAACAACAACAAAACACCCTGGTTATTTGTACTACAGTGGTGCCTAAAAAAATACTAATTATCTATAACAGAGCAGTGCCTGCAGGCCTCAGGTGAGACTGGCACCCCATTGTGCTAGGTGTTACACAAAACAGATTATAAAAAGATGGTCCCTGCCCTGAAGAGCTTACAGTCTAATTATGCAAGAGGAGTGGGTGGAAACAAGTTCAGAGAGATAGAGTAACTGATTCAATATCTCCCAAAGCAGAGCTAGCTAACAGTTTCCTGGCCTCTGAAATAGTGCCTAAACCACACAGGTTCCCTCAAAACATGAGGGTCTTCGTACTGCCTGTTGGCTTCTGCCTTGAGGCTCTCAAGCAGTTGACACAGTCAACAGCTTCATGGCTCTGAAGCGGCCTTTGAAAGTGCCTTCGGTCTCTATTGCATACACAGAGAGGTCAGGCCCCGAGCAGGGGTGTCTGAAGGTCGACAGTGAAAACAGCCACGGTGCTACCAGGAACCATGCCTGCATTCACCATTTTCAGCAGCGAGCGACCCCTCTGCCTGTTTGTCTGCTTCAGCAAAGGTTGCTTCCATGAAAGCATGTTTTTAGGCATTACCAAAGGCAGAGGATCGGACTCGTTGGACAAAGAGCTCGATCTGGAACGGCAAATCCTGTATATTAAGGGCTGGCGATGAGTAGATCAAACCATGTGTCAAATAAATCACCCACTCAGTCCAGAACCATACATGAAAATACAATTAGAGATTAGCCCATAGAGTGCAAAACTGGCAATACGTCAGCTACAAATCATTTTAAAAGCATGTAGCTGATCTAGCCTCCTTAATTCCTTGAGTTGTTGATTCCAATTATCAGCAGCCAAGTAGCAAAAGGTTTTTTATCCCAGAAGATTTCTTACTTTTGGATACAATAAAAGTCAATTTATTCGATGATTACTAGGACACGGGCAGTTAATAGGTTGCGTCTGTTCTTTCTCCCCTCAGATACTTCAGAGTGGATCCATTAACACATTTACAGACTAGACTTAAACAATAATAGTGCCTCTCCTTCTCTGGGGGTAACCAAACCAACACACTTTTTGTACAGGGCTCTGGGATGTTTTTTACTATTACAGCTCCAGAGGAATTTACATAATTGGTTATGAATAATTCGTAACTTGTCTAAGAGTCTCCGTGTAGCTATCTGATTTACTACAGCTCCCCACTCCAGAACCAGCAGAAGATTTTAATACAGTTTTTAATTGCAAGATCATAATTTAAGCATATCAGTGCTGCCTAATGTAGATGGGACGTGAGACGAACTCCTCTCCACAGCCTCCCCTCGTACCTGGTATCTAGCTACGGGAGGACATGCAAGGCCCTGGAAAGGCTGCTGAGATCACCTGCAGGGTGAGCAGGGCAGGGAGCAACCACCACTGTCTTCAGTGCAGACTTCTCTTCCCCTCCTTTACGTGCTTGCCTCCAAATTATTTGCTTTTTGCAGGGAGGAAAGGAAGAAAAGCCCTCGTGGCTTAAGCATTAGGCTTCTGCTAGGGATGTCTGTGTTCAGTTGGTATCTCTGTGCACCTTTGTTCACTCTTTTGGTTTGACCGTAAGAGCAATAACACATCCCTCACCTTCGGTAAGGCTGCTAGAACGTAGGTAGGCAGTACTCCAAGGATGGTTGGGTACTCTAGGACGAGGTTTATAGGGAAAACAGATTACCTTTATCAGGGCTGGGGGGAAGCGACATGCAATGCCAAAGGCTTGTACTGTGAAAAAGCAATCTGTGCACTTAAAGTGCTTGATGGCAAGCGTTGCTTCTAAGCACTCTCTCTTGGGAATTTGTCCCTGTCATGCAGGCAGGGATAGATATAATAATCTGATTTTGCATAGGTACAAACAAGTCTTTTGCCTACACAAAAATCAGAGATCAATGCCAGTGATGGAGATGGCGTATAGGAGAGCCAGCTTGAAAGCCAGTGAAATTAACTGGGAGAGTCCCTGCACAAAGGAGGCCTATAGCATCTGGATGCGTGCCTTGGCCTGAGTGCTAGTTCCCATGTTTCAGGTGTCCCTCTGCTCTGTGCCCCTGTGGATGCTCTGGTGCCTCAGTGCTGAAGTTCCCATGGGAGACCTTGCTCTGGGCCTAGGCAATTCCCTTTGCCCAGCACCTCATCTCACAGAACCTGCAGGCACTAGCTTTCTTCTGAAACCTCCATCCAATTTGGAAGAAATCAGTCATCAGATCCAAAGTCACTGAGTACCACAGACTGACTGCACTGGCTCTGTTTCCTAAGAAAATGGCACCAAAAAAAGATTCCACATTTTCACTCAGTTGGAAGAAAGTATAAAGCACAGGACTGCAACAAACTTTCTCTCATTTTTTCCCCTATATTGTGTTTTTGCTTCAGCAAATATAACTTAGGACTGGGTCACTGAATCACATCATTTGCTCCCACAGGAAACCTTTTCAGGTAGCCCATTTAATTATTAATATTTCTGCCCCCCAGTTCAACAAAATCATGGGAACACTCCTAAATTTGTTTAACTTAAAGCAACTGCTAATTTTCAACCGACTCCAGCTGGCATTTCATAAGACAAAGGACATGCTGATGTGCCTTACAAAATGCTGGTTTAAAAAAAGATGCTATATCTTTTTCTACAAATTTCACTATGCAAAGGGTAAATAATTGCTTAAACTCAGTCTTTAGTCAAGAGAGCATAAGCTTCATTGAGGCAAGTCCCCAGTGAGACTTAAGCATATGCCTAAATGCTTCCTCTGAATTAGGGACTGAACAACTAATTTGCCTTTGCTATGATAGGTCCTTTACTGTATTTTTTTTCTTCAGTTACACTTTCTTTTAAAAAAATTAATCCCATCAAACTACTAAAAGAGCCACCTCACTTCCTTCAAGTTTCTTCCCAGCATTTGTAAAAAAGAGGGTTTATTGTCCTGAAACCAAAACCATTACAGCCTGTCAAAACCTTTCTGTAAGGCGGCAGCTAGCTGAATAATACATTTCACATTAAATTACACAACTGTGTCATCGGGCTAACATTAAAGGTAAGTCATTAATAAAAAGAGAAAATAAAGTGGTCCTTAATTATACAAGACATTAAAAGGCTGAGTGTTTTGCTTCTGCGGCACACTCACTTTGTGAGAATAAACGTTTTAAGACCGGTGTGAACTTTTCTCTGTGGAAATTACAGCTCAAAGATAATCCCTTACACCCGCTAACGCAGCTCATTGCTGTGAGATGTGTCCTTATGCACCTTCTGACTTCTTGGTGCTAGTCCTATGGATGAAGCCAGTTTGCAAACCCTTGGCTCACACAGTTTTTGCTTTTGTTTTGTTATTTATGGGGGACATTTTTGAAAGACTCAGGTGAAAGCACTTAATAGCTAAACCCCATTGATTTTCTGTAAAAATAGAGCATCATGGTGCTTTTGACAAGCATCCGAATACACTTTGGAAATTGGAGCCTAACAGGATAAAGCCAAAGGAGCATAGAGGGAATCCAGGCAACGAAACCTCAGCATTCAGGGCCAGGCGTAGCTGTAACAAGGACGGTGGCAGGGAGAGAGCGGCACTCGCAAGCACATGGCCGCTTCTGCATCAGCAGAGGACGAGGGAGACACACTGCCCCTCCTGCTCCCCAGCTCCCAGGTAAATCCACACCTGGGAATCCCACAGCCCTACTTCAGTAATTTAAATCATGTGGGGACAGTGTGTCTTCTGCAAATCTCCATATGTAATACTTTCTTTACCTTGCAACTAAAAGCAGAAGCTCCTTGGAGCCTGAACTCCTACAGGGAGGGAAACCACAGTTTTAAAGCTTTTGGGGACCGTCACCATCTTTGCCTGCAAAATACCTTTTTCCAGCAGAAAAGCAATCCTCTGTTTTCTTTATACTCCTTCTTGGCTTCTCCTTTACCCTCCAGCTTCCAGAAATACAAAGCTACCATTTTGAGAATATGAATCCTCTATCAGTCCTTAACGACCGAGCCAGCCCTGCCTTGTGGAACAGGACTGAGAGAGGCACCTTTCCTGGTGGTTCGCTGGGAACCCCTGAGGTACACCTGCAAGCCTGAGCTAACTAAAGAGCGAGCTTTCTAGCAGAAGCCGTAACCTACTTGTTTGTGGTTTGATTCAGAGCAAGCCACGCACAGCACTCATCAATGACCACAAGTCACCATCATTTGGTAGCTGCAGAGTGTTTAGGAGTGTGCTAAAGGAAAGGTTTAGGAAAAAAAGGGTTAAGGGCGCACAGCAATATCCATGACATGCCTGTGCTAACGATAACCCTTCTCTGCCCACAGAACCACGATGAAGTGGAGTAACTTTATATTAGCCTGCTTTTGAGGACTTAAGTCAGGTAGGCTGCAGATCCTTCCCTGGGCGGGGGGGGGGGCAGGGGGTGGAGCCCAAGTTCTCCAACAGAAACAAATTAGAAGGAAAATTTCCAAGGAAACATGAGAGGCTGTGAAAAGTGTTGGTTTGTGTGGAAAATTTTTGCCCTATTTTTCCTGAAAAACTAAATGCCTAAAAACAAAAGTATTTTGGCCAAACCCCTGAGTTTTTCAGTGTTTGAATTTCTGAACTGTAAAAGAAGAACTTTTCTTGGGAACCATAGATCAAAAAAAATCCCCCCTGAAATGAATTCCTTTTAGTTTGCATTTAAGTTGTCTGCTTTATTACAGCACTGATTCTAGCTTTTTTCTTTTTTTAAAGAAAAAAACTATTCACATTGCACTTATACCAAGATTCAGAAGACCTCTGTGTTGTGGATACAGCCTTTCATCGAGTACACTAAAGTTTTCCACAAAGCTTCAATGCTCGGAAGCCATCATCTAAGGCTTTGCCTCACGTAACCAAATTGGCCAGGAATTAGTTTGTAAAGAAAACATCAGGGATTTAACCATATGCACGTCCCAAATCACACATCTACAATCTAATCAACTAGTTTTCTTTCTGTAAATGCCAATAGAATATTTGCTACATACTAAAGGATGCTAATAAAATTTACAAGATAAAATGAGATTCTTCCCATGGAGCACAGTATCTGCCCCCACTTCGCACTTTCCGTGCTTCAACAGCACGGTAGAACAAGATGCACAGGGTATATTGAAATTAGTTTGCAAACTGGAGGGGTGTTTGGGTGATTTCCTTGTGCGAAGGCACTCTCTCTCTGGTGCCTGCTAAATCATCCTTGCCAAACATTATTTACCCCTGAAGCTAAAAAAAAATACTTTGAAGAGCAAGTCTCAGCATACCAAGTGTTAAATATTTCACATATGGAGGGGTAGCCTTCATATTAAAAGATGTCTACTTTACCTTGGAGTAATTAACACATTTGAACTGTCCTGGGGTTAAAAAAAAAAAAAAAAAAAAAAAAAAAAAGCAAGCATAAAACCAAAACAAAACAGAAAAAAACCTCAACACCAAGTAAAGACCAGATACCTGAAGTTAACCATGAAGTATGTTCATCAGTGTTAACCCCAGGAGAATGTAAAGGGCTGGTTTTGGTGAATGTCCCTCAAAGTAAAAGTCTGGGCTTCCCTTTATTATGTATAAGCTTTGCTGAACTCATAAATAGTCACTCCCGGGTAAAGAGAATTAAAAAGAGAATAAAAGTAAGAACCTTAAAGGGGTCAGTCCCCATCCCACCCCACGTACAAAACAGCAAGACGTGCGCGCCCTAAGAGGGCCAGCCGGGATGAGCAGGACTGGCCACTGCGGGATACGACAGAGCAACACCTTCATCTATTCTTTCCCAGTGGCACACTGTGAAAACTAGCTTGTGCCAACCCATCTCATGTGCTCAGTTCTTTCACCCGCCTGCCTCTCTCGGCAGCACGCTTCCTGTTCCTTGGGAGCAATCAGCCAGGTGAAAGGAGCACATTTTTTAGGGAGTCCCCTGCTAAAATACCAACAGCATGTTCTGGCTGCATTTCAGGTCAACTTCCTTTCCACCCCTCACCCCCAGCCTTCGAAACATTAAGGAATAATTCACTTGCAGACACTGCTGTATTTCCATTATTATTAAACATTTATTCCTGTCTGTCCATGGAGCGGTACGGGAATTACTGCAATTTCACACACACCCCAAGACACCCACACACTTCTGCAAGAGATGCCTTTACTAGGAGGCACATGGACTGGATGGGAGAGCAGAGGGCTGGTGACTGTGGCAATTACTCAGAATAGCAGGCAGCGAGCCTTGGGCTTTCAAGTGGAGCAACTTTGCATTAGTGCAGCATTTTCCATCATGGCTGAGAAGGAAATCACCTGGGAAACCAAATAAATTATCGAGGTCCTGTCTATATAGCCTGAATACAGCTCTCGGGGCAGGACTTCTACCAGGTAGATAAGGATCTCCTGGAGCCTCCCATGCTGCTGGTTCTGCAAAGCAGCTTTGGAGCCCACAGCGGTCCCGAGCAATCGGCAGAGCATTGCTAGAGCCTCGGTGATGAGTGGCTGATCAATGGAGCAGCACTACCGCCTGTATCTCTGCCAGGCAATTACTGGAGCTGCACTCGGCAGTATTACTGCAAGCTGCTCTATGGAGCAGCACTAGTATTTGTATTGCTGCCATTTCATCATTGAAGCGGCACTGGAGCCTGTCTCTCTGACAGCTGATCAATGAGGAGGAATATAATAATCATAATGTGGTGTTTTACAGGATATGGGCCTTTAACCCGAGGACCTCAAATCCCTTTTCAGACGTTCATTAAGCCACAAATTCCACACATGTGGAGATGGTCACAAATACCTAGATCACCAAGGTATTGCAAACTCATCTTTGTTCTTGTGGTATAGGTGGATGATCTGAGATGCCATGGACAGGTTAAGTGTCCTGGTTTAATTCCCAGGGATACTAAGAGTAGGTTGAAAATAGGTCCTCAATACAGAAAGTCTAAAACAGGATGGGTTCTCCAAAAAGCTTTCCAGAAAACCCAGCTAGAAATATCATAATGAAAGCCAAAACATAGTGAAAATAAAAACACACCTCATGCCAGGCTTGCGGGTCATCCTTTTTAAATCCCGAGAAGTCAATGACAGACTTCAGCACACAAACCAGAAATGTGGAATGCCTTGGTGAAAGCCAGGACCACCGATGCCTCAACAGGGCCACGGTCTCACCTTCTCTCTGTTCCCTCACCACGAAAAGTATTCTCCAACTTCAAAAGTGGAATGAAATTCAAGTGTCTAAACTCCCCATGGTCTCATCTATCCCTGCACTCAAATCCCACACGTGGATTCGAGGTCAGCCTCAGTACACTGAGACAGAGCTTCACCCTCCAAATCTTTCATGGTGCTTTTTCCAGCAAGTCTGTCAAAGAGCTTGGCTAAGGTATTATTTTCCTGAGCTTCCAATTCAGTATCACCAGGCCTAAGCAAGCTGCTCAGCTCAACAATTCTTGTTTCAAAGTTATAGAGGCCAAGCCTAGCTAATCTTTCTTTATAATTCATTCCCCAAATCCCTGAATAACTTTGGTTGCCCTACACTGCCCCTTCTGCATTCTCAAATGTGCGACACACTTCCCATAATAAGGTAACTAAAACTGCACACAATAGCCTGCGTGTTTTATTTCACGTTCCCCACTGATTAATGCTGAATGCTTCCATACAGTATATCCACACACTTTACACTTAATGCTTCAATATATATATAGTGCAATAACTTCGTTGCTTTTACTTTACAGCTGCCAATTTGTGCAGATGGCCGTAGTGTATTAGTCACCACCAACACTCCCCTCCTCCTCCTCCCAACAGTCTTGTTCTCGGTCAGCATTTCACATGGCATTTCCTTTCAAGGTATCTATGGCTATTTTTGGCCCGAGAGTTCCTGGTATATTAAACACAACGAGCCACATCCTCAGCTGGTGCAAAGCTGCAGAGCCCTAATTCGGTCAGTGGAGCTGTGCCAATTCACATGAGTGGAAAGAGTCCCATAAATCAGTTATCAGACCAATACATTAAGGCAGCTTATTTAAACTGCTTCTGCTTTGTTTTTATTTATTTACAGATAACCCGCAGCGTGTAAGGATGATGGTCCTGTACCACAAAACCCACAAAGTGTGGGCTGACTGATCAGGCACAAGGACAGACACACAAACAGGTCAGCTCGATTCACCACACCACCACCACCAAACACTACTCTGGTATTAGTGAAAAAACCTTCTCTGTTCGGTCTCCTTTTGCCTGAACAGCAATTTGTTTCAAGCCCAGAATGGGTGAAGACCATTTTTATGTATAAGGGAAAAAAAAGTGTAGCTAAAATTGACCTTTGCCATACCTCCCCATCTTGAACTCTTTCCTGGCCGTGACGTCCTCTATTTTGTCCAAAAGCCAGTTTTTAACCAGTCTCTATGCTGGTTTTTCAGAGCAGTCTGTTTCATAAAAAGTCTTCCCAAACGCGTGATAATCTGGCTCAGCAGCAGCTCCACGTACCGTGGCTACAGCCTAGAGACACTGGAGAGGAGCAAGGCACAAGGGAAAAAAAGCAACCCATTAGACTCTTGCCTCAGTTCCTTAATGTTTTGAGGTGAATGATTTGGGCTGTAAGAAAAAGCCTCCTGACAACAAGATCTATTAGCGTATGGAATACTGTTCCAAGGGAAGTGATGGAAACATTGCTGCTTGGCACACAGCTAGTGTTTGTCCAGACTAGTTTTTAAATATACAATCCTGAATTGGCAGAGGAAAAGTCTAGTCAAGGTAGTTGCTCTTATCTACCTCCATATTCCAGGATAAATCAGGTCATCTCCTTTGTTCTAGTCTAAAAATTGAGGAATGCACTTGAAACAATTCATGCAGTTTTAATCAGCCATGATCTCCCTTTTATGATCCACATGGGTTGTATCTTATTAAATTAGATATATCTAGCTGTTTCTTTTTAATCATCAAGTTTTTCTAATATAAGGCAGCAGCACTGTCTAGCACAGCTCACATGAACCGGGGCTGTGAACACCTTCAGGTCTCTCTTTGGCTGTGCCCCAGGCTTCCAGGCAAGTAAATAAACCTCTCACTTAAAATAAATTAAAAAAAACCTCCCCAATTTGTTTTTGTCACTAAGAGAGCCTGGGACTGACTTTCAGAGGTCATGAATGTTCATGGCTCTGGTCAAAGTCACTAGTTGAGGGGAGCTGGGGTAAATTTATGAGAAAGAAGGACTCAAAGGCATTTAAGTACCACAGCACTTTGTGTATAAAAACGTGAAAACAAACGCATACTGCAGGATCAATTAAGACTGAAAAGCACTGCATCCTGAAACAAAGATTGAGAATTTCAGCCTTAGCGTTATTTTGCAAGCATAAACGATAGCTATAATGCTCAAATCTGGAAAGCAAGACTAAGTCCTGCAGTCCCCTGACTGACAGCTAGAGAATTTTGCTTTCAGAAAGACTGATAGTGCGCTCCCTCCTCCTCCAAAAAAAAAAAAAAAGATAAAAAGGAACATATGATGTTAGCAAATTCCTTTCTGCTGGAATGCGAGGTCTTCCTTCCGGTGCTCCCAGTCCAGCATCCCTCCCTCCCTCCCTCAGCTAAGGGATCACACACATGATGTCAGTAAAGGCAATAGCTGGAGGCCCCTTCAACGTTGTTCGTGCGTTATCCTGCTGGATATAACACGGAAGCAGCACTAGAAAATGGCAGATTTCTCCTCTTTGCTCTCCCAAGGACTTTGCATGTGATCCTAGGCACAACACATGACCATACAACAAAAATGAATGCTGAAGGGTACGCAGATATGATTTTCCTTGTTTTGTACAGCAACCAGCACTGCAGGGCCCTGACCCTGAACGAGGCCTCTCGGGAAGTATTTGTACCCATCACCCTTCAGTACAAAGAAACCTCCATATGACAGATCACTAACTCATTTGGCTGCCCTTAAAAAATTTGCCCCCAACAGAGGAAACTTCAGGTAGGAGGCTCTAGAAGATTTTGTCCATTTCTTACACTCTTTAAATTATTCCTTAAATTCACTGGAAAGAACTTTTCTAGTGACTCAAAACTGTTTGAGAAGCAATAAATATACATTCAGATGAATGTAAAAAATGATAAATAAGATACAGAGCAGGCACTCCAGCAACCATAAATTTAGCCGTATTTTTATTTCTGAGGCCTCTGTATCAGATCTTATCTCCTGTAGGAGACCAGTTTTTTTCCCCTCAACTCCCAAACACTCATCTATTGTTTTGAAAATGAAAAGCCTGACAGCAGAAGAGGACTTCCTTTTAAGAACATGTCTGATACTAGAAAGTCACAGTAACTCTGGTACTGCTTAAGATTCAAACCACTGTTACTTAGTTCAAAGTCTGCACCATTACTCAGCTTGTTGTACAAACCAGAGTTAAGTGTGCTAAATTTGGTCAAATTGTGACTAAAGAGGGTGTAGCAGGTCAGAATACAGGCAAGATGCAATGGATTTAACAGAGGGCAGTCACATTTGGGGGCACTGAATAGTTTTCTCAAGCAGGAATGAAGAATCGAAAATAATGCATGTTTTCTTAAGTAGTTATTTTGTAACCTACTCCTAATGTTGGTATGGGTTTGTGAGCTTCTTATAAATATAATGGTAATGGACTTCAAACATATTAAAGCAGATTAAAGTCTTTTGATTATTATCAATTCTACTCCGCAGCTGCTGCTTGTGCAAAAGGACTCAATTCCTAACTTGATATTCAAAAGGACAAATCTACTAGTCTTACCATTGAAGAGGTACTCACTGGTGTTTGCAAGCATTGCCTATTCATATTTTTGTATCTGGAGCACTATTGCATTTAGCAAAGTAGTTTTACCCCTAAAGGTATACATATGGATCTTAAAGTTCTCTGGAAAGCCAAAGCTATTGGGGGCTTCCTGAACTACTTGTTATCGCTTTGAAGCATCTGGCTCGTGGTCAGCTGTTTCATGTTACTAACTTCTACATTTGTTTCTGAAGAAATTAGCACAGCTTCCTTCAATGCTACATTCTGCAGCGGTTTTGGTTTTGATTGTAACATCTCGTTGTTCATCTTGAAATCAAAGTCATTTATGGAAGCTGCAGAATTTTAATGTTCCTCAGACTCAAAAGCATTTGTTTAACCACCACCAGACAAGGAGATGAATAAGAGAGACTGTCTGCTCTTGATTTAGTGGGACCAGATTTTTAGAAGAGCTCAGCAAACAGTGTATGTCTTCAACACACTAACTTCTTTGGACAGCCTGGGTATTTATTACAGTGTTTAAATGAGAACGACTCTCATGAAAACCATGACCTTAGTGAACTGGACAGTTAATACACATTATACATTCCTATATTTCCATCTGAAGGAAGGGATTTATTCATAACTTCAACCTGCAATTTAAAAGCAGCTTTTGATTCTCATTATTTCTCCATCTGTTTTATTGTTCACCCAAAAGACCTGTCTACACGATTGTTGAACTATGAGCTGTGTTTAAGAACCACTGCCTCACACAAAATGATATGCAGGACAAAAACAAAGAGACAGTATCTTCTTAGGTTACTTTTGTTTAAGCCCTACACAGAGAACAGAATAGATTAAAGCAGTGGGAAAATAAGAGATCGAGTCTTGTGATGTGGCATAGGGTGCTCCTTCCAGCCAACCGCACTTCATTTTTCTTCACTGATGCTTCCAAGTGGTTTTCTAGGATACCCCTGAGCAGAACTCATTGTAATAACTGGAGGAAATAAATTAATGGAGAATTACCGCAAGGTTCATCTAAGAGAAGTTTTGATAAACAACACTTCCAGGCTGAGATATTCAGTGCAGCCTGAGGAACGTGGACTTTCCCACTCCTGTTGAACTGAATGGGTATCTGTATGTCTGAGTCAAGCTGGGAAGTGGTTGCCACAACCACCAAAAGCAATTCTGCATTTCAGGTGCAATCAGAGATGCAGAAGTACCCTTAAAATGAAAAATTCTGACAAAGAAGAAGGTGAAACAAAAAGCATTTGACCTATCCAGCTGGCATCACTACCAGACTTAGTCTCATCAAGCAAACTCTCAAGTTGTAATCTCTGCGCTCCCAGTCTCAGTCAAGAAAATTGCACAATCTTCAGATGGAGAAGAGGAGACAGAAAAACGGACAACAGTGGAATCACAGCCCAAATGCCACCACAGACACAGAGAGAAGTCCCACACACATGCAAGCCAGAACGGAAACTTATAAAAATCTGGGAAAATTAAATATTAATCTTATTGCTTCTGTCTAGATCCTCCCCAGGCAAAGTCCCCCCTTGGCAAAGGGATAGCTCACCCCTGAGCATTATTTAAGTCCTTTCCAGACCAAGATTTAGGAAAACCTTAATTGGTGCATGGGCTTTAGGCTGGCTGGCTGTATGGACAAAATGTTTTCCACTTGAAATGGTTTTGAAACCACTGCCGACACCTATGCAGCCACAGATACATCAGGTACTTCTGTATCTTTAAAAAGCAACACACACACACACACCTGGCACTCTGAACCCAGATTCTACCTCATTTGTACCCATGGGATGCTGGTGAAGTCATCATGATTGCACAGGATAAACGAAGGTTGAAGTTGGCCTGTTTAAATTAGGATTTTTTTAAATTTTTTTTTTAAACCTGTATATTCTTCCCATTGCTAAATCTTTTACAGAGGCTACTAAGGCAGAGAGCTGCTGAGCTAATCCTCTTTGACTCCCTGCCATCCTGGCAGGTACAGCAAAGCCTAAGGTAAAGTGGAGCATCAAAAGGAAAATTAATGTCTTCTAACAGCAATTAGAGGAAATTATTTAGATATAAATCTTGTTTTATATCTTCTCATACTTGTTTTTCAATCTTTCCCCTTTGATTTTTTTTTCCTTTCAGGCTTTTCAGAAAGAAACATTTAAAATCCCTCCTGTAAACCAGTGGCATAATTAGCTGCATGTTACACCTGGTATTTTACTCTTCTACAGAGTAATTCCTTTGAGCTTTCTTTTTTACTAAGCCCTGAGGTCTCCCGAAACTGAATCTACTTGTTCTCTCATCTGCTGGCTGACAGGAGTTTGAGGGGAACCAAAACCCGGGCAGGGACTGCGGGGTGCCCTCCCACTGCCCGCCAGACCCGCCCCCGGCCACCACAGCGGGTGACCAGAGGTGCCGGGGCACCCAGGGCCTCCGATGGCAAGCAAACGCACCTCCCGGTTGCCCGCACTTGGCCTGCGCTATGAAGCAATGCATGTAACCTAATTGTACTCTGATAACATCAAACAAAGTCTCTCTGATCCAGCACCTGGCAAGCTGCCATCCTATCTGGGGTCCGATCTGACAAGCTTGCCGATTGATCAAATCATTATCTGGTAGTGTAGGTGTATCGTCTAACAAGAGCCAAATTCCTTCAGTTGCTTCTTCTCTTTTCTAGAGAGGATACAAGGCTCCAGCAGGCTCCTTCCCCCCGCAGTACACGACTGATGGCTTCAGCAGCATCTTTTACAAAATGCAGAGTGGCTCACGTTCACCCAAGGGAGGCTATGCTTTTTGCTTCCCAAATATAGACGACTTACTTTGCCCATAGTGTTATCATAGACAACTTGCAAAAACAAGGAAGAAAAACAGCTCTTCTCGGTGGCATGGCACAGCACAGCAACCTACATTTCCGGAGACAGCCAGGCACAGCTAAAACTGCTGACCCTTCCAGTTTTGCCACGTCCTCTAAGCTGAACTTGTGTTGTGCAGAAAGCGGCACTGGAACTTTTGGGCTCCCTTTCCACCTCCTTGTTACTACTCGTGGGATGACTTGTTGTCATTGATGTCTCAATTATTGCACCTGTGCAAACCTGATCTCCACGTGCATCCTCTCCCTTGACCTAGGCAAAAGGACATGCCTTTCCCTGGAAATATAACCCTGTTACTGCTCACAAAGGACAGGACCTCAATTCTACGCTTCCCTCATATAGCACCAGGCTTAAACTCTGCAGACAATTTGGGGACAAGATTTCCCTCTGAGCACGAACACCCAATGGCCACCATTTTTGAGAAGGCTGAATTGGCTATTTGTCTGGAACTGAACGACTACACCTAAACCGACCAAGACTAGAGGACTGAAGATACCCAAGTTAGACAAGAGCAAGGCCCACACAGACTGCAGATACTAGCAGACAACCCTTCATTTTGAGCAGCTTTGCTTTTGTTCCCACCAAGAGCGCGAGTAGAGCATGCTGGGGTCCAAAGTCTCAGATGGCCATTTCTCAGAGAAAAAGGGTAGAAGTCGACCGCACTGCAAAACTTTGCAGGTACCACTCATCATTAAGCTCACAGGGAAGCCATTCAGTTTGTGACATATGCCCCCCATCTAATCAGCCCCAAAGGAATGAAGACAACATAGGTGGATGTTTTTCCTAACAATGCTTTTCCTCCTTTTGTAATCTTCAATCTCAGAGTTAAAGAAAGGGCTTGGCAGAGGCAGGAGATGGTATACTCATTTTAGCACCACCGATTCAGGTCAGCATTTCATCTGGCCACCTCGTGGCACTTCCCGGAGTCCTATTTCAAAGTAAGCTATCCAAGGTAATTTATTTGGTTTACACGCTTTATTTTATCCACATAAATCATGAAACAAAGTCCATAGGGAACAGGCACTCTATACTTATCATAATATGTAACTTAGTTCCCCAGAGACTGAGTATGTACAGAACAGCTAATAAATGGTTCAGAAAAAACTGGGTCATTAAATCTTGTTTTATATCTTCTTGTTTCCATCAAAGTATGCAGGAGTGGAAATTCTCTTTCTAAGACAGGCTCCTACTTTTCAGCCAACTGGGAATAGAGCCAGCTGAAAAGAGAGAACCCCACATACAGCACTGACAGCTGCGCACAAAATTCATGAGCTCAAGAGACAGACTGCTGCAGAGACAGGTGTCCGAGATCTAAGTTTAGCTTGAAAGATTAAAACAGCATCTACAAAGAATGCATTTATTCTAATCCTCTCTGTGCTAGAAACTACACATGCATCACTGATGTACGCATCCTGGAAACATTTGAGATATGTCTTTCTTCTGTAGGATTTCATCCCATTGTGTTCAGGGATAAAATAGGTTAGTGTTAAGACCACAGAAATGCACAAACCAAGCAGAGAGAGATGTTCCTGCTGCCTGAGGAAGGGTTGCAAGCGGTCAGGATCTACGGTTACAGAGGAGGTAGGATTCAGGCTTGCGCAGCAATGACGGCTGCCCACCCTGGCAGCAGGCAACCCCACCCCAGATGTTCTCAACACAGTGAGGATGTCTTATGTAAATAAGAGCTGGGAGGCAGATCAGGTGTGGTTCTTGCAAGACAAATGTGCTTGGGAATTATGTATGATTCCATGTTTAGCTATCCTGGTATAAATCCAGAGTAATTCTTTTGATCTTAAAGCAGCACTGCTCTAAATATGCATTAAATGGAAGAACATACCCACTATCCTCAGAAGAGCCAAAGGTACAGGAAGACTCAGCCTTTGCACCTCCCCAGGGTAGCTACGGGTTTGAGAGAGGCTCTCTTCCCCTAACTGGGGTAACTGGATGAAGAATCAATTCCCTTGTAACAAACCATAGATACAGCACAGCAGATTTTGATGCCTTAAGCTTGTAGTCTCTAAATTAGAGACAGTCTGGAAAGGCAAGAGACCCAGTTTTTAGATTCACAAGGAACAAAGGATGAATCACTCATTTAGTATCATGTGATATAGTGCAGTTGCATATATAATTGTCTATCAATACAGGTAGAAATTATGATACGTTAATACAAACAGAATTTGGTAATCTGGAGGACATCAAAGTGATGAAGTCAACAACAAGACAGGCTTAATAAACTTCACCACCTTCACTCAATAAAACAAGGGGCAGGTGCTCACCTTCGGAAATCTACAGAGCAAAATTCCTGGGTTGATAAAAGATTTACAGATTCTTTCCCCTCTGTGATACAGAACATACTGAACCATAATGCCAGAATTTTTAGAACCATTCTTACTCTCAAAGAAACAAGAATAACAAAGGGCAGGGTATTTTAAAAGGGCAGAGTCACTGTTTAACCACAGAATTCCTCTATATATCTAATTTCCACAGATTCAAGAAAATTCCTGGGCTTTGTTCAGGGAATGGAATTTCACTGTCATGAAAATTTGCAAATACTTGTTTAATTCAGCACTTTCACAGGGAGACAACATATCATTTCTAAGATCTCATGGCAAAGCTGCTCCTAAGGCTATCACAGAGATTACTCAGTTGGCGCCAACCGGCACAAAATTATAATACGTGGCTGGAACTGCCATGCAATTCTTGCAAGCAGAAGTAATCTGTATCCTTGCATCATCAGCTCTACCTAGCAGGAGGTCATGTGATGGGTGCTCCAGACAACGTGGTGGAGAACAGATGTAGTGAGGATGCTTTTAATTTATGTATTTAACATATCTGTAATGGGCACCTGAAAACGTCTGGGAAAACCTCTTTGGGGAATTGGCTGGCCAGTGAGGGGATGCAGAGAAGAACAGGGTACAACTGCAGCCAGTAGATAAACTTACCTACGCGTGGTCACAACAACACACAACTGCCAAGTTTATAATTTTGAACATCCCCACAGCATGCAGAAAAACCTCTTCTCACTGGGGAGGAACTCCCCCATACCCACTTTACCCATCATTTGAGATTTGGACATGTTCTCCCACCAGTCCAGCATCCCAAACGTCTAGGAAATAATAATGAGTATTGCCCCTGCAAAACACCTGTGTGGTAGGGAAGCACTGGCTGTCCCTACTGTGCAGAGAGGGACATAGGGTGCACAGACTAAGCATCTTGCCTCAGACTTCCCCAGTATGAGTGTGGCAGACTTCCAGCATGTAGTGCTTTCACAGCAGGATCAGCTTTCCATGCTGAAGAATGGTTTGGAGGGGGAGCAGTGGGGAACTCCATGGGCTGTACGTCAAAGCCTCCTCCTAGGGCTTTCCCACAAGCAGATGGCAAACTGACT
The DNA here is from genome assembly GCF_900496995.4 of Aquila chrysaetos chrysaetos. Taxonomy (NCBI): domain Eukaryota; kingdom Metazoa; phylum Chordata; class Aves; order Accipitriformes; family Accipitridae; genus Aquila; species Aquila chrysaetos. Next base: position 35,346,556 of record NC_044013.1, read on the forward strand.
CTCAGTTAGCAACTCGTCACAAAATGAAAAACATCTTCCCCTTCCCTTCTCTTTCAGGGCAGGCTCATGTGTTAACTGTTTAGCTTTGTTTACAGGCTCCTTGGGGTTGGGCCTTTGGTTTTTTGCAGATTCTTGCCCTCATACAATAGCAGACACCAAGAAAAAAGAAAAATAATGATTAAAAAAAAATAAAAATCAGTCCAACACTGCAATTCATGAACATTGCTCGGGTTTCTGACAACCCAAGTGTTTTGGCTTTGTTGAGTTTCCTCAGTAATTCACAGCTGCTTCTTCCCTCTCCTAGCTTGCCCCCAGGATCCCAAGCACTCACAGCCTCACCACAGCTTCAGGACATAACAGACCCAGGAGGGGTCCCAAGCCTCACAGCAGTAAGACCCTCCAAGAAGTGGTTTCTTGAGAAGTACAAGACTAGAACTTATGGGGAAGGAGCACTAACGTTTACTTGAAACTGAGAAAACCAGACTGGGTAGCAAATCTAACAACTTTGTCCCAGAGTTAAACCCTGAGAGTCGCTCCACATCAAGAGCAAATACTTGTTTCTTCCTTCCAGGACTGGAGACACCATTACCATCCTGCTCCACCCATCCGATGTCAACACAGGAAACGCAGACCCAATCCAGCCACCAGACTCATTCTTTTCTCCTCCCACTCAGTAGCATATTACAAGGCCACTAAATTAAAAGGAATGCTCTTTAATTCTTCAGCTTTCAACCCTTCCCTTCCCAAGCAGTGCTTCTTTTTAGATTTCAAACCAGTTTGACAATATACGGTTCTTTTGGTGTATGTGTGGGTTTTGGAGCCATATTTAACAACTAAATCAGATGTACAAGTAAAATAGACACAAGGGTGTCTAGATATTAGGTGGGGCGTTATTATATAAAGGCAAGAACAAAGACCATTTATATTACAGTACGCAAAACCAGCATACAGATTTGTGCACTGGTACACTGGTTATAAGTGAACTAATAGCTCAGGCATTTTATGCAGCATTATTCATGACTTTCATATTAAGCTATCCGTATTCTTTTAAATTCCATTTTATGTTACCCATATTATTTTTAATCCGTGCCATTTACGAGGCCTTAGTGGAAGAGGTCTGCAGTTATGTTGTGGTGAAGCCTCTGTAGCGTGGCCACAGACGTGTGTGGTGCAGCACTGCTCCATTATGCTAAGCAGCCAGCCATGAGCGTATGCTCTAAGTACGAGATCATCATTGCTAGAGACAAAGCATAGCGTAGCATTAGCTCAGTGTCCTCATTGTTTGTCTATGTTCCTTGCAAGTAAGAAGTAGCTCACTGGCCAGAGGCCAGCACTCTTCAAACCAATCTGCAAATAGCCTAATCAGAGCTGTGATCTGTTCTGTATACTCAATTTGTTGAGTCACATCAATTTGTTGAGTTTCCTCTCCCATTAGAAATACATGCAAGCGCCGTTTTCTAAACCTACTAACTCTCTTCAGGCTATTTTGTTGTGTAAACAGAAAGACAAGTGACTAGGCACTGCAGTCAAGAAACTGATGTTCACCATGGCCTAAATTCTTTACAACTTCACCAGTTTTGTTACACTAGTTTTACGTATCTTTTGTTTCATGATACCATTTGGAGAATTATGCTCTGGCCTTTTTCCTAGACAACTCCAGCTTAACTGCAGTTATAAAATAAAACAATACACTATGCAGGGCAAGGATGCTCTTCAGTTAAATAAAAAAAAGTTGCACCTCTCTCAGCCATGCCCAAAGACCCACCCAATACCCAGAACGCCAACGGTATTAACCTTGAGGTTACCAAAGCCACAATTTACTAGTGGTCCTACTGTGATTCCTGGGACCTTTGCTCAATTACAGATCAGAGATCTTCCCACCACTGCCAGTCCTCCAACCCTGTGCTCCCCTGAACCATGTCTGGAGCCAGCACAGGCTCAGGGCACAGAAGTTAACCCACAACAGTCCCACCATTCCCACTTCTCACCACTCCTCCCCAGCTCTGCTTCTCTCTACTGCCCACGGGGAAAGACAAGCTGGCCTCAGAACAAGTCCTAGGAGGGCCCAACTTGCAAATTAGGAGGGCAATATAACTGGCTTTGCTGCAGGCTGCCAGAAACAACACACAGACTGGTTAAGGTAACTTCAAGGTCAACATCAAGTACTGCTGTAGACATACCCTTTCTCTTGAATTTTCCGCCAGTAGCTTCTGTCAGCCTCTCCCCATCACTTCTGTGAAGTACAGTCATCTTCTTGATCGCTGTTGTCCACCCCAGAACTGGCTTGTTTTGGACAGAGCTCTGTACACTGTTTGTGAATCAAACCATAAAATAGGATTATTCATAGCCTGCTGCTTCACGGGATGTTTTCCATGCCACCATGCACAGCTTGTACAAAGGTAAAGATTTTCAGATTTCTTCCCTCTGTACAGTAAAAACTTAAGGCCAATATTTGTTCCTTTTTTGTGTTACAAGATCACAACCAAGCTGCCAATCATCTGGCCAAGAGGGTTATGCAAGAGTCAGGTTTACAGTAAAGTTGTACAAATTTTATAGCACCACAAACACTTTAACTACCATGATGCTTAAAACTCAAGAGCATTTGGAGAACAAGGAGAGTTATTCAAGCTCCACACCATTTTGGCTGCATGTTTTCCAGGTGTATGATTTCACCACATGGAAAAACACAGCCATTGCCAAAGTGAACTCATAAAAACCTTTGATGAGTAAAGTTTGGATAAGCACAAATCATTTGAACCGACAGTTGGTCCAATTCTCAAAGGGGTTTGGCAGACATAATATAATTCGTGGTTTCACACACAGGCCATTTTTCCCCTCCCTACACCCCCCCCCCCCCCCAATCTTCACAAATTCGGAAGATGTTGTTCTAGAAGGTGCACTGGGTTGGGCTTGCTATGTTTTTCTTTTCCCCCCGAAGCGTTAGGCACCACGCTATTGCAACTCAAAGCCATTTGGGGCTGTGAGTAAGCTAGCAAACAGGTTTTCCAGAACTGTGTTTAGATAGTTGCATGATCTGCCTAATAGACATTAGAAAAAAAAAAAAGAAAAAAATTAAACTCTAGGACTCTCACCACCCATTTGCTAGCAGGCAGGTAATATAAGGCAAACGCTTTAACAATCTCTTCCTCTGACACATTTGGACATGTTATTTCAAGATGTGTGGCGTCATTTAAGGCTGTGCCATGAGATAACACAGTATTTACATCTCTGGGCTGGGAGCAATATTGCTACAGCTTTTAGACATTATTGACATAATATTTTCTTTGATAAACAATCTATCAGGAAATTGTCAGATTCATAACTGAGGTAATGCCAGGGACTAAGCAATCCTACACGGTCCAAGAGACAACTAGAAATAACGTTATAGAGTATAAACACAATGAAGACGACTCCTCTTCCAAACGGCTTTTGTTAAGCCCTGCTATGGAGAAAAGCATTCATTTACAGCTCATGAGGTCTCTTCTCTATCCAAACGGGTAGATCGGACAGACAGCAGAGGTCTTCCTGATTAATCTCTCTGTAAACAAGAGCAAAACTTGCTTGCTTCTCCAGAACTGGAGTGAAACTTCATCCCTTTAAACAGAAAATTTGAAATTTACCAGTAATTATTAAGTTTTGGATACTTGGATGTATTTGAGCCGTGACAATTCTGTGTTTGGCACTCCACAATGCAAATGAGGAATGGTTATTGATTAGACATTTAATTTCTATAGCATGAATTATAGTTCTCAGTAGAATTTATGCACCTCATCTTCAACAAGTCGCTATGTCATCTTACACCTATGTGAACAGACTTACAGCAAATAAGTAGAGCTTTTTCCCCATTTTTCATTTTACAGATTTTTCCACAGTTCAGAATAATTTGTAAACCGATGCTCGCCATTTCCAACTTCCTGACGTACACACCAAATCTAAAATACTCAAATTGCCTAAGGAGAAACTTTGAGTGGTCACATGAGGTGCCTCTGTCCCTTGCTCAGACATACATAAAAGAGAATCGGCTACAGCAACACAGCACAGATTTTTAAAATTCACTCTCCATGCAAGCTTTGTCATATTTCCTTATAAGCTTTTCCAATGAATGCTCCTGAAAATTCATGCCTGCAAATTCACTGGATGGAATAATCAGGGTAAGCGCATGCAAAGTGAGAAGCAAACTGAATTACCTTTTGTTTGCTTTTTTGAAGTTTTTAGTATTTGCACAATTTGTCACAATCCTCCCCTTCTTTACCCTCATAAACAAACACATTTCCTCCTACAGGAACTCCATGGATGTGACAGAAGTCGCCTTCATGCAAGTCAGAGGCAAAAAGGAAACAGAAGTATGCACAACAATTTCAAAAAATCACTGTCTTCTCATATCTGCCTACAGCAAGGTCCAGTTTTCCAGAGCAAGCACATATATAATGGTGTTACAATTGCCCTTCTCTTTCAAAACATCCATGTTGCTTGGGCAGTTCAGGCCCTTAAGTGTGCCGCTTTAACGTGTACATTAACCCGTGCCATAGCTGGCGAAGTTGCAAATGAGCTGGGCCTTCCTTCTTTCCATAGGATTTAATACTGACATGCTCCCCTTGACTTCAATCAAGCCCCTAAGTCGTAACATGCTTCCACGTTCAGCTTCTTGGTTTGTTTTTAAGTGATCAAGCTCACACAAGCCTAACGATTCCCTTCAGTTTTACAAGCATATTCATGTTTGCTGTCAAACGCATGAGTTAGTTTTCTGCAGGCTATTGCAAGAGAGCAACCATTAATTACTGCAACTGCACAAAATGCTTTTTTATTTAGAAATGTATTTCAGAATGTTTTTGGTGATTATACCATCACTCTCCCAAACTAGGTAGTCACTGGTAAACAGTTTATTTACTCTGAATTTGTAGAAGGTTGGTGTATTTTGATTTCCTACAAGAATATTCCTACAGAATAATATTTCCTCTGCCCTTCCCTTTCCCTTCTATGTAAGCTGATTTTTACCTTTTTTTTTTTTCACTCTGTGCCTTTAGGGGCTTAATGGAAGATTTCCAAACACAAGGAAGTACAAGGAATTGTCTTAAAGGGTAACAGAAATGCACATTTACTCATTATTGAAGCTTACAACACAATTTGTTTCAGCAGAGACAAGCTGAAAAATATGGCTTCCACTGAGAGCCCTTGGCAAAGGCTCTTCCCTTCATGTACTCATGATGGCACCAGAGCTGATTGCTCAGAAGTTTAGTTTGCAGTCGGATACCTCACAACTGCAGCTTTCAGAAAAGTCTCAACATCATTAAATGCTACTTAACATGATGGATGCTTTTGATAATCCAACTTTTAGTTAGCTATCTTAAATTGAGTTCTGAACACCTTCCAAAAAAAGCTCTACCTCTCTCAGAAGAGACCCCAGCTCTCCAGCTTTCTAACGAAAGAAAAAGTAGTTCAGGAAACAGAAATGCAAGTTTCAGTTCATTAGTTTCCTTTATGAAATGAAATTAATACAGATTTATTATAGGTAACATATATTTGTAGATGTATTTATATACTTACATTCAAATATTATATATGAATATAGTAAACTCATATAAGTTCTTAATATATATTAGAGAAAAATGCAACAGACCCCCAGTAAGTTATCCTTTCCAATGATTTCCATGTTTACACTCATGCCAGCTATTTCTTTGGACATCAGTGAGGACCGTCAATAGGACTTTTCCCAACATGGTAAATAATTACAGGCTCAATCCTTGAGTGACACCAGATTTCACAGATTTAGAGACTACATAAAATCATATTTCTCTAATTAGCTATTAATAAAGCGCCAGTAAACATTTAAACAGCTGATACCAGATACCCCTTTTAGAAAACTGCTTCCACTGGCAATCAGTGTTGTAAACTTTTCCTATTGTCCTTTTGCAAGAAAAAAATATTGTTATTGACAACAACTAAAGAAAACTTCACCTTTTCATCTGTGGTTGCACACAGGCAATAAAGGACCCTTTTTTCGGGGGGGGGGGGGGGGGGGGCGGGGGGAGCGCATGGGGAAAGAGGCTCAAAACTCTCCTGTTTTGCGTTTGAAGACTGGTTACTGGGCAAATGAGGCACCATTCTGACCACTGCTTAGAAGATGAAGGATGAAGACAAGCTGGAAATGGTGGCTTTAAGATGTCAGGTCTCCTGCATACTCTGCTTCCCCATGCATTTCTGAATACACGCTACTTTATTTATACAAATCTCCAGCTCATGTAACCTAAGAGAAGGTTATCTGGCTTAATCTGGCTTAACCACTTTTATGGACACTTCAGAGATGTACTACCACCACAGAAGTCATGATAACACCTTACATAGCAACCAGCTAAGCAAAATGGCTAACTTTGTTCAACACGTGCTATCACTAATGCTTTCTATGAAAATAATCCTGTACGTTTGGCTGGCCAAAGGGTTTTGAGCAACACCATACCTTTCAGTATCTTTCAATTTCACTTTTTGTTGGTTTGTGTGAATTCCTCAACCCTTACAGAGCACATACTGGCTTCCTGGGTTTCATTTCCATCCAGTTATTTGTCTTTTTATTTATGAATGAAAGTATCCTTAGGCAGAAGGTGTTGTCCAGATTAGAAGCAGGCAGAGTTTCGCAGCTGAAACTTTTATCCCTGCCCAAAGAAAACAGGCATATTTGGGTCAATAAAAATATGGCAAATTTATGTTGGATTTGTCACTTCAGCTGAAAAAATAAAAGTCATTGGCCTGAAAGTGCTTACACATTTTCAAACTGAAATTAATAAATTAATTTCAATTAACAAGAAAAGATTACAGGCACTTTAATGAAAGGAAGCATTATGCATCAAGTCAAACAACGTATTTCATTCAACCTGAACTGATTCCCTTTTTTGGTCCTTTCACTAGTATCATCATCCTCTCCTGAATCTGGGGGGCTTTTTTGGTTTTTAAGAAACATTTTCCTTGCAGCTTTTTGGAGCAGACTGTTCAGCTTGTTTTGTTCCCTGCAGCATTTCAACTCCTTCCTGCCTCTTCCAGGACAATTTGTGCCTACCAGTATCAAGACTACTGTTACTTAGAAACCAGAGGGATTCTTGCTGGAGAGAAAACTCTCCCATTTTCTGGTAAGATCAGGGACAATCCAACAGGTTGTAAGGCAGGGTAGGACAACGCTGCTCTGGAAGGTGGTTTTTGCCCATGCCCAGCCTGCCAGGACAGGAGTCTGTGAACACGCACCCTCCTTAGCCAGGAACTTTTTGACTCATTCCACCCAAGCAAATGTTCCTTAACTTAAAAGAAAAAAGGTCAGATCCCCGTCGGCCACTGTCACCCAAGGGTCAGAAACTACTTAAAATATATAGATGGATCTGAAGCAGTTTAATGGTCTGTAATGACAGATGCAGAGACCCTCCAGCTGGATGTCACAAAAATTAGAGTAGGCACTTTACAAGGAGATGTGGGAAGAGGGATCCCTTCACTGATTCTTCAACTAGATATCTAGCTAATTACCTGCCAGATGGATGCTAACGTGCTCAGAGGGGCTTGCTGAATTGAGAGGGGGTGTTTAACACACCCTCCCCAGATACCCTGGACTGATTAGTTGCTGTCCCCTGCCAGTGCTTCACCTTTGATTTCACATGAATGCTCAGGCTGAAGATGCCCCAGCTCTCAGCTAGGATGTGATATGGATACATTGACCATTTCAGCAACGCTCAGAGACATTTCTCCTCACTGATTTGCTCTCTTAGCAGCAAGGGACTGGCCAGTCTGCCCAGCTGGGCTCTGGCTTAATCAGAGCCCCTTCACAACTGCAGCCCTTGAATATTGAACCTTCCCTTAGTAGCCCCATTCTCCCGCACAGCCATAAAATGCAGCCTCTCCTGGTTGGCACAGACTCCAGACTTGGATACACAACAGAGCGGGACATGTGTTTGAGGAGGTTTGGCCCACAATGAGTCAAGGAGGGGGAGGATAAACTGCTAATGTCCATTCACAAGCCTTTTCAGCTTGTAACCCATGAGAAAAAACACAGGGCATTATTTGCTCCTGATGATTCTCTGTACCTCTCCACCTGACTACTGCCTCTCCAGCAGAACAGGTTGGGATTGCTTTCTTGGAAAGAGCTGGGAGATGCATGTCCTCTTTCTGCATACTGCAGTGACCACCTCTGAAAGAAAACAAGCCCCATTTCTGAAACATTAAATACAGGGACTGGTATAGATGTTCAGAACCGCATGAATGGTTTCTTTAAGGTTTGTGACCCTATGGGAGTATTCCCCAGAAACAGAGACTACTACAGAGACTTCACAGCATGGCACGTGATCAGACCAGCCATGGTGTAATCACCCTGGCAGGAGCATAACAGAGCATGGAGGAACGTTTGCATGTCAAGCACAGTTCAGGACAAGATTACTTGCAAATCTTATCTGTGTAGCCCTACTCATTGCTTCTCAACAAAGTCTCTTCATCAGGGAGAAAAAACAAAAGAGAGAGAAATTCTTATACAAGAAATATCTCTGGGGCTCATTCTTACCACTTCCTCCCGCCCTCCTTACAACCAACCCATTATCTCACAGCCACTGCTGCTGTGCAAAGCTCCATTACGCTCTGGTTTGTGGGATTAGAAGAGACCACGTGTGAACGCCAAAAAAACTCCCGCTCTTAATAAGCACCTTACCCTCTCACCAAGATGTGGTTTGGACTGGCAAATTTTGTCCTGTTAAACTGAGCAACATCACAAATTACAGTGTGCAAACATTAATTGAGACCACACCCTGGAAGGGTGAAGGGAATTGATGTGCAGCAGCGTGACAGAGCTGGACAGTGGCAGCAAGACAACAATTTCTATCACATGAAAGCTGCAAATCTGAGTTTAACTTGTCTAACCAGCCCCTCTACATCACATCAAGGACACAAATCTACCACCACCCTGGAATTTGTGCTCTCAGGTCTGCGTTCCTGGGTTGCCAGCATTTAGTGCATGTCTCAGGAGGAGCCAGCAAAAGCTCTTGTAAAATTGATCTTGGCCTGCATGCATAGACCTCAGCTGGTAATTCACCTGGATAATTTGCAAATGGGAGGTTTGAGGACTGGTGTGGTGGAATGAAATTCACTTCATCAGAATCTTCAGGTGATCAAATTCAGATACCTGTGCACAGTCTGCATGGACCCAAGGAAGTCAGTGGAATCGCTGAAGATTCAGGACAGAATTTGACTGAGGACAATAAATATTATTTCTGGAAGCAGCAAGTTTTCCTGGAATTCTACATAAAGCGTAACTTTACAAACAGGTGTTGTGGGACACAGAAGACACAGAAAAAGCAGCATGGAAAAACTAGCACGTGATGTCTCTCATACAGATACGACAGCATACCCAGAAACACACAGGAGGATAATAACCTTACTACAGGACAAAAGAAACTATTCCAGCCACACCTCATTGTTCACACTAGAAAGACCCTCCTTTAGCAAGGTATTGCTGACTAAACAGAGAAGTTTAAACACCAGCGATCCAGGTAGAGGCCAGTCTGGCTCAATGGCTCCTGATGTACTGTTGACCCAGAGCTAATTAGCCCATTTCCTTTTCAAGTGTTCTCAAATGCCACTTGGCCATGTCACTCCACACCAGTGAACTTAAGCAGACTAATTAAACCAGCAAATGTTTGATTGAAAATTATACTGAAACGATGTAGACTGCAAGAGGTTACCTCCCTTCCAATACAAAAGGCCTGATTCAGGACTCTGGGGCAGCTCCCCTTTAAAGTCAGTATAATTCTGCAAGTCCAGGAAGCATGGTAATAGAGAAAAAATAAACTTTTTTTTGGCACACAGGCCAGATTCATTTTGCTAGCAGTCCCCCTCTGATGCTGATGCAGCCCAAATGTGGCTGATGAGCCTGTTACAGCCTTGACTACCTCAGATGTGGGCAGGAGGAGGGAAACACCAGTGTTATTCTCCATTGGCGACAACAGCCCAGAGGCACAGCTCAGCGAGAATTTTAAGTAGCTAAAATGCTAAGCACCGAAGTGAGATTCTGTCCCAAAACTTCCTGTGGGTTACATTTGCACCTCAGTTTCTCTACCTGTAAAATAATAATTACCCAACACACCAGTTCTTGTAGGACTTAATTAGCACTTGTCAACCTCTTAGAGCTCCTCAAGGGAAGAGGAGCTATGCACCACAAAGTACTAATTAATGGAAGAATCCTTTGGAACAAAGCATACGATTCTGTTGTTGTCAGATCTAATAGAGTCATAAAAAAAACAGGGCTGGAAGGGATATCAAGAAGTAACCTAGGCTGTTCCCCTGCCCTGAGGCATGATCAAGTATATCTAAATCACTCTTGATAGATGAATACCCCTAAATCTTGGGATGCTCAAGCTGCAGATTAAAATAGATAAAGATGGACTCATATTACATATGCGTTGCACTCTGGCTCTGCTGAATGCGGATAAATACTCCCTCACGTGTGGCACATGCGGCCTCTCTTAAGTGCTCTCTGCACTGGCCCGAAAGAGGCTTTACTACCCCAGCAGTGAAAGCGTACTGTGAGACCTACCGATCTTTCCAACTCATTATTATTACAGCTCACGCAATAAAAAGCCCTATTGTACCATACAATCCCCAAATCTCAAAATCAGAATTAATGAGACACACAAAATGTGAAAAAGACCTCCAAATGGGGAGCGGAGCAGAGAGGTGTTAAAGGATAAGCTCATGGTTATGCGGGGCTTCAGTGAGAAGCAGAAATTCAGTGCAGATCACCCAAGTCTCACACACAGCTGAATTGCAAGACTTCCCTTCCATAATACCTTCAAATCATTTTTGTTATGCTTTTCCCCACTTTTCTCCCTCCTTTCCAACCCCAAGAGTCCATCTAAAGTATAGTTTGGCCTAACAGATAATTCAGATGTGGCTACTGAAGCATTGCATAGCCTTATGTTTAAAATTTCCTTTTCTTTTTTTTTTTTTTTTTTTTTTTTTTTTGAAACTGAAGTTAGGCAGGTCAGGCCTGGAACATTAGCTACACAAAGATTTTTAGAGGGGTTTTTTTAAATGCTTTAATTGTAAAAATGTGTCAGTTCAAGCAGTCTTTCCAAGACATACAGGCAAAGTACAGTAGGAGATACCTTTTATTTGATTAAGTTCATACAGGAAAGCTTTTGAAACTTATACTTTCTTCATCAGGCTAGTAGATAAAAGCTAAGCTAGGCAACTGATACAGCACTTCAGAAGTTTATTAAATTAACCAATTAAACTGAGGCAGTATACAATATACAGAGGGCCAAGGCAAACAATAGAAGGTGGAACACACTCCTCGGGCTGAGACGATAGTGTTGTGTCAGCATTTCCATTATGAAGCTACTTCAGAGTTATTGTGGGAGGTGTGCAACAAAAAAAAAAAAAAAAAAAAAAAAAAAGAGCTTAAACCACTGAATTCAGTCATTCTAAGGGATTCCCAAACATGCCCAGGCGGATGGAAGAGCAAGACGCAAACCAGTTTTTCACTAATTTTGTCACTTGAATTAGAAAGCAGGTTTGGCCTGGAGAAACAGGTTGGCACATTACACAGGAAACAAAGAAAGGCTGGTTCTCTGGAGCTGCACAGTGCCCAGCATAAGAGAGCCCTGTTCTTGGTTGCTTGAAAATACGGCCATAATGAACATGATTAATCAAGTACAGCACGTTTGCATGTTTGTGTGGGCTGAGACACAAAGCTTGCTCAGTAACAGAATGTCTTTGCGGTAAGGCTAGCATCTTGTATAGCATCTTACCCTCAATCACAGCGTCCCTACATGGCAACGTAATGCAAATTGTAAAACAAGACAAATCACAAATACAGCAAAGCTGTTTGTATCGGCACGGTTGAACCACAGAAGTGTACCTGACTTGAAGATTTGTCACTTCTTCAGTGCTAAACAAGAACCAAAGTGAATACTGTTCACAATAGGGAGAATCAAGCGTGAGCTGAACTCCCCCAAAATTTTGGGTGCTCAGCATCAGGTTCAGATCCCAATTTTGAAGGTTGTTCCTTCCCTGTACAAACAGTGGAGATTCTTTGGGTAACAGAGATTCAGTGGTTTCACGTTACATTTTGCAGCACATGAAAACCTTTTCATGAGGTGCAAACCTTTTCACACAGCCCCAGAACAACTCATTGAAGAAAAAAAAAAAAAAAAAAAAAAAAAAAGAGACCGATAATGGAAACACTGACACAACGTTTACTGTAACAGCATGATCAGCAGCAACTATAATTCTCCTTCAGAAAGTTACACCCACGATGCTTTCTTTGGCCTGTATACCTTGTATATTGCCTTGGTCTAACTGGTTAATTTAATAAGCTTCAGAAATATTTAGTTGCCTGGCTCAAAAAGTTAGACACGATTTAAAACCAGGTAGCCTGGTTTGTGACCACAAGTTGTTCTTGGGATGGCATATCCACAGTTCAGTACAGCATCCCAACTCTGCTCTAAGGGCAGTTCTGCTGTGCTCCATTTCCTCTCTGGAAACCTAACAAATCCAGCTCAGTTCCCAGCAACATAGGGCAGCCACACAGCTCTGGATACGAAAGCAGCTCAACAAACGAAGGTTAAATTGAGTTAGCTGAACCCACTTAGTGTTCCAGCTCTGCAGCAGAGTTTAAGAGAGGCTAGGGAGCACTTGGAAAGCACATGGGTGTTTTAGAAGAGACAGGATGCCATGGTGGGTAAGGACCAGCCTGGGACCCAGGAGACCTGCTGCAATTCCTGCCTTTGCTAGTGCCCTACCACATGACCCTGAAGAAGCCACTCCATTTCATGTGTTTTTCTTTCTCCTCTTGCCATTCTTCTGCTTTGATTATAGTTTTCCAAGTGATTGCATCATCCTGTTTGTACAAAATATGCATTTGCATAACTTCTCACACAACAAGGCCCTGATCACAGCTGGGGCCTCTAGACACAAGAGTTATAAAGAAAAATATTAGCAAATTCAATGTGTTTAAATGCCCATTATGGGTATTTTGTAACCAACATTTCTTCATTAAATATTCTACTGTGTTGTTTTGCCAAACGACACAGGACAGAAGAAGGTCCTGTGTGGAAGGTGTTGGCTGATGCTGTTCCTTGCAGGCAGAACCTGAGGGGCATCTTGGAGATGGAAAAGGGATGGACTATTTTGTAGACTAACAGTGAAAATACAACAGCTGCATAGCTCTGACAACCTGACAAACACATTTTTCCATCCTGAGCTCCAGTTTCACTAGCTGTCTTCACAGAATGTTGGTGCCTTCAAACCCAAGTTCATTGGTTCAGCCTCATGTGGACACACAACTCGGTCCTAATCTAATCAAAGACTGATAAAAAAATGCCTTTTGGATCATTCCCAGAGTTAACATTATTTCTACCCGGTGTGTATCCCCTTATACTCATCTCCAAAATGATGAAGAGCAAATGAAGAGAAAGAGGAGAAATTAAGACAAGTAGTGACCGATCTTCCACACCCCGGGTTTGCAGCTAATGACTATCTAACCAGAAAGCTGCAGAAGAGGCATCCGAGCCAGCAATAGCATCAGCAGGAGCTGAGCTGGAGCCTCAAGTTCTGGCAGTAGCAGTGGCAGTGCCCCAAGAACAATACTCAGAAGGAGCAAGGCCAGTGGCAGCAGCCCCTCAGGCTGTCCAACAGCTAGGATCCCCATCTTTTTCATTAGGGAAAGTGCAAGATTTCTAGGTGCACCCAGAAGTCTGGCCTTGCAACCTGGAGAAGGGAAGAAAACCAGCTGTAACCTTGATCCCCTTCCAAAGCACCACAGTTCTCCCAAAAACAGAGGCAGGAGAGTGAGACTGGCAGTACATGCTGTCTAACAGCAGGAAAGAAACAGCATCAACATAGATGCTGCTTTCCTACACCCATTCCCAAAGCTTGGATTTTTGACATTTGTCTTGTGAACTTAACATGCAAACTTGGTTTGAACAAGGTGATTCCACACAGACCAAGAAATAATAATGGACATGCAAGTTATCATCATCTACCTTGTAATTCCCGTGGGCCTTAAGGACTTCTTCTGCAAAGCACCCACCTGTACAGTGCCAAGAATACTAACAAAGTGCCAGGACTAATCCAAAGAGAATGAGATGAGCAAGTGCAAAGCAACTTGTTCAAGAGTTCATTAAGCCAGCAAAAGACCTAGGCTTTCTTAATCTTCACCTGGTGTTCTACATCCCCACCCTTGATTCCTCAGTGCATCCTGCAGCACATTGCCAGACAGCACGATTTAACTGAGAGAGTCAGTACTGACTAGCTCCTGCAGAGCTCAATGGAAATTCTGCCACAATTTCTGCAAAACATGCAATTTAGGTTCTTGCCAGCCAAAGCTGTCACATTTCCTACACAAGTGTCATAGCACAACTGCTGCATTAATAGCACTCACAGTTTGAGAGTTGGAGTTGTAACACATAATGCTGTGCAACATCCAGGTACTCCAGCCATCTGGAATAAACCCTTTCACATTGAACATTCTTTTTCTACATGCTCCAGCTGAAGCTGGATGTTCTCTTCTTGATCTCAGTACCTGGGTTTGTTTTGTTTTCTATTCTGAAATTCTTAAAATTAAAATGCAAGGGTTTGCCCTTTTAAAGGGGAAAAGGCTGGAGTGAGTAAAATACCCTTTCCCTTTAATGATCTGCTGCACAGCCGGCTGGGACCAAGTTGGTTATGATGTCAGATTCCTGGTGCTTTAACACAACAGGGCTGTTTCCCCTAAGTATTTCTCTAACTAAGCAGAACTCAAAGGTTTCCTTCTCCAGCAAACACCTGAGCAGAAATGACTCACCCACCGTGTCGGCAACTGGCGCAGATCTCTCAGCCCTAGTGCCAAGCCTACTTATATTGTTGAAATACTGTGAGGGGAATTTTCCTTCTGTGACTTCCAAAAAGGTTTGCCCATCTATGTTTTGCACAAAAAAGTAGCCTTATGCCCGTTTTTGTCAAGGGGAGGAGAGAGATGAGTTGGGGTAAAGCATATTTGTAAAACCAGCCATATAGCAAAGTCATTTTTTCAAGCTCATGAAACATTATAAGGCATCTATATCTAATCAAATAACTTTTTTTTTTCTGCCTGACTTCCTTCAAAAATAATGCATATATGATCATGGTGTGCATGAGCATGCATATCTAATAACTTTTGAATGAGTTGGTTGCTTTCAGCTCAATTTGATAAAGAGACAGGAGTTTCAGAGCTGTCATGTTGCCACAAGTTTCATGAAAATAGGCAACTGGATAGAAGAAGAGAGATCTAGAGGCTGGAAAGCCACAGCATGAGTTCACCCGTTGTCGGGCACCAGAAATGACATTGTAAAGGCACTGACATGCGCAATAACCTCAATGGAAGCTTACAGTTGGCCAAGAGATAGAAAGCCGCAGTACACCAAGTACTACCTGAATATGTATTTTGAAGGACATTGTAACAAAAGTCACCAGTCAAAAAACGATGGCCTTCAAGATACAGCACTCAAAAGAGCAGACAAGACACTTAAATACTTCAAAGGAAGCCTACAAGCAAAAATACTATTAATTTTAACTAAATCCTGGGCTGGACACTCCTCTTACACCCATTTAATCATTAGCTTCAGAAGAGCGACTTCTAATACACACCACGGTAAGTCCCAGATCATACAAATCCACTCTTTATTGCTTGAGTAGTGCCATTTAAAATCAATAGGATTACTCATAGTGCTAAAGTTAAGCACCTGTGAAAGTGCTTGCAAGATTGAGGCCTAAGGCCTGGTCTAGGCACAGCTTTTGTACTTGAAGAACTGGTTCACTTAAAGGTTTGTTTTGTTTTTGGTTTTATTTTTAAAGAAAACAACAGAATAATTAAAGCCATGCAACCACTTTAAAGTGGACACGTTTTTATTACTATAACGGGAACTTCCAACAGTACAGCCATTCCCAGGTCACCTATGTTGCTCCAGCTGCACTCACACTGTAGGGCGCTGCATCAATGCCATTAAGAGCAGCCCCAACTTTTGCACCTTGAGCAGCTCAACAAGGAAATGCTAGCCCACTATGTCTACTCAAAGCTCTCCAGGTAATTCATCCATAGAAAACACCTGATAGAACAAGCAACATGGGCAAACCCATGTTTGAAGAACATTTGGTCTGGAGTGTGTCAAAAAGTAGGAGGTTTTTTTTTTTTCCTTCCATAATTTTCTTCCCATCCTGTGCATGGGCACCCACAGGAAAAGAAAAAAAAAAAAAAAACAACCCCCACACCTAAAAAACTTTAGAGCTTAGAATTTCATGTGTGCAGAATTAAGGAAGGTGAAAAAGGTTAAGATTGCCTCGCAGAAGACAACAAAAAGGAGTGTCCATTCTAAGGAAAACACCCCAAAGTTTAAGGAGATGCTAGGTAGAAGAGGGGGTGGAACAGCAAACTAACATGTTTGGATTGCTAAGAGGTTAAAAAAATTGTCACACTTTCAAAGAAGAAAAAGACAAAAGACATTAAGAGTAAACAGGAAATTTGGGAAATCTATTTCACTCAAAGTAGCAAACATCTGGAATAAATTGTCAAGAACTTAAGACCATCAAAGCAAAGTATTAATGAGGTTAAGAGGCAGCTAGACTGGAGGAGGAGACTGAAGAATACAGTGACAAAGGAGAGAGGTGGAGCTGAGATAAACCTAGAGGCAACAGGCTCATTAGCCTAAAGGGCTTTGTTTCTCTCTGCCCAATGCTTCCTTACCTTCTCATTTCTCCAGAGTTAAAATGTTTTTTTTTCTGCTGCTTTTTGGTTTATGGAAAGGAAACAATACTTCACCCCCCCCCCCCCCAGGAATTCCATGCTGGGATCTGTGACATGATACTTCATTGTTGAGCCTCCAAATTTCTAAGTTTAACTCAGAAAAGTACAAGAAAACAGAATACACGCTACTCCTTCCACCAAGTAGAGCTTTCTTAAGTCTGGAGTCCTCATTCCTCCCTTTCACACTTCCAATTAAGAATAATTCTTACTTTTGTTACAGAATGTTTTTTAAAGAAGAAAAACCTCATCCCTTTAATCAAAAGGATTTAGTAAACATCTCCATGGATTCAAGAGCTGGTTTTTAAAAGATTAATTTGTTTTAAAGTAATTCAAACCAGGCTAAACAACACCTTTAAAGATGACAAAAAACAGTAGGCATAAATGAATAAGGAGTCTAAGAAGGAAATACTTAGCATGACTTATCCCTTAATATCCAGATCCCCTCTCTAGAAGGGATAATCAGAAAGCTATGTTGGCCCTTATTCAAAAGAAGAGAACGGTCTTCCATCTCTGCCTGGACTGTTATTAACTATATTGGTTACATTCATGGTCATTAACATCCTTTAAAAGATGATCTTGGGATTTCATTTTCCACCTCCCATTATTGAGCAATGGAATAGTCATAAAACAGTAGATGGAAACAACTCAGAAGAAAACGAAAAGAAAACCTCCAAGTTCCCATCTCTGCCAGTTAAACTAAACTGAAGATTCAACATGAAATTGATTCAGAAGCAGCAGTATATATGCACACACATTAAAAAGCACACTGGGGGGGATATAGAATAATAAAACATGCGCTTGCCTGTCCTCTGCTTTAATAACCGCATGCAAACTTCAGCCAAGCCTGTCAGAGTGGGAGAGGTTTCAAAGATATGAAGTTCCTGTGGGTTTCACAGTATAGGCAGCTGGGTAAAGGATGAAGATGCACTTAAGAGCCCCACTGAAATAAGGTGCTTATTAGACATAAGAGAATCCACATCAGCGTTCGTTACTTGTCTAATAGCACAGGGCCCGCTCATGCTGTTTGTTATCAGCCAAGCACCCACATCTAAGGAGTCAAAGTTTTATTGGGAACATCTGCTCTTGTCTTTGCAAAAGGCAGCTGAAGCTCCACTTCAACCTCAACCACTTCTCCATTAGCTGTTCCCAAATCCCTATCTGCACCTTTCTGGCCCAAGAGGAGCCAACAGGGCTGTCGTGGGGCCACCCCGCGCTGGCGGGGGCACAGGGAGGGCTGACTGGCACTCGCTTACAGAGCACACCCTGCTGCCCCCACAGCACTGGGGTTTTATTTTTAACCCAAAACAAAAGAAATATGCCTTGGTACTTGCAAGGAGCAATGAGTTAGAAGAGTTTTGAATGACTTCAAGTTACCCAAATCCATTGGTGAATTTAGCCACCAACTAACATAGTGGTCACGAGAGGAGGGGTGCCTTCTTCAGGAGCCAGTTCAGGCCTAGTTCCTCACTTCAGAGGTCTGAAGTGCCCTCTGGGCCATCCCTCACTAGACTGACAAAGCACCAAACCAAATACCAAACCAAATAAACAAAGCACCAAAGCCCCTATTCCTCACTTCAGCACTTCAACAAGATGCCATGAACACCCACAGCAGTTAAACTGGCTAAGGCCTCTTATTTTTCTCCCAGTTCTAACATGGAGAATCAATGATAGAGGGGCTTCAAGGCACTCCGCTCCATTTTTCTCCACTGTTTTTACCTTGCCATTAAAACATAACTAGAGGGAGCCATCTGGAAAAAACAGGATTAAAAGTTTGCTCCATCAGCCAGGTATGTGGACAGGCAACCTGGCCAGACCCTGCCAGTAAGAGCACGCTGCCCAGTGCCTCAGTCCCCAGGGCTTAACCGATACCAGTGTGATACGTGCAAGCACAAAACACAGGAGATCTTTAATACTAAAAGCAGGCGGTTGTTTTTTCAGTGACTGAGGGGTGCTTTAATGAGCACACTGTGTTGTAGTGGCTGGGAAAAGGTGATAAGCTTTATATGTTATATGAAAAGCCAGGGGGTTACTTTATATAATCAGACACAGCTGACTAAACAGGGCACTGAAAGTCATTCACAGCCAAGGTAAGACAAAACAAAACAACAAAACCCCCACAACCTTCCCGTCTCGCCTCCCCCAAAGAACCGGTTCCCCAGGCACAAGCCTACAGTTGATCCGAGGCCTCAAACACCCTAATTAACATGCTGCTTGGAAAAAAACCATTGGCTGACCTTGGCGTGTTGAGGCCTGACCTCCACATCGGTCGCGCAGGAGCAGGGACGGGAGAGCCAGGTCCCGCACGGATGCGGAGCAGCCCGTGACTGAGCCCAGCAACCTCTCCTTGTGTCCTTCATCTGGCAGCGGTTCCTGAGGGGCAGAGTGGAGCCCGTTAGCACTAATCCCCCACACCTGTGGGGCTGGAGGAGCACTCAGAGCTGCCCTCCCAGCCCCACGCAGGTGTGGGAAGGTTCCAGGTGTCAGCCATGCTCAGCAGACCTCAGCTTATGGCTGTAGCACAACATGGGAAGGCAAAACCCTGCTGGCATTTGCGGAGCAGGGCTGCCACAGCCACCGTGTTTCACCAGCACGGCCACGGCTGAGGGAAAACTCCGCTCCTGGTGCCTGGCTGAGCCATGTGCACTGCCAGCAGCTGGGCTGTGAGGGGCTCAGGGCTTTGCCCCGCTCTAGTTAGCACACTTGCATCTAGGTGTTTAACCCAGGAACAAAACTAAGCTTTTCCATCTTTTCAGCGTTACCTGCATGCTGCTGTTTGTACAAACTTGGGTGAACTGTAACAGCAATTTTAAAAGAAATCACTGATATTTCCTTAAGGCTTTTCACAATTCCAGACAAAATACGGATACTTGTACTGCTTCAGCACTTGATTCACACCAGTATTATTTTTCCAAGCATTAAATTCTGTCACAGCCTTTACACTCTCAGCCCAGCTGAGGAGAGCAGAGATCCTTGCTGAAACTAGCTAATTCCTGTTCTACAAATAACCTTCTGGCTGCTATTTAAACTGCATCCTTTTTACATATGATAGTTAAAGGCACTAGCTTACCAGTAAATTCATGGAGATTTATCTCTTTCTGGTCCGTTAGAGGGAACCTCCCCACCCCTCTCTCTCTGGTAATGAACTTCCTACTCATCACAGCTGTGGTGGTGCTTGCAACTTCCAAAACTTAAAGGGACAAGGTAGGAGAAGTGAAGTTACCTGCCATCCTCTCCAGTTTTCTGTAAAGCTTCTTCTTTTTGAACCATGTGAGCCTCTGACACACTGAGCAACACCAGTTTTCAGTACAGTGTGGGTAGGTTCATGCAGGAGGCCAAAACGCATACAAAGCAGGAATCAAAAGGCTTTCAGTAACACTGTGCAAGTCAGCTAAAGGAGAACCAGCTTCCTCCCTTTGCAACTGTGGAGTGGGATGCGGTTTATCTGTGCTGTACAGGTACATACAAACTGGCCGCTGCTTGAGCTTGGTGAGTACCATTCACAGCTATCCAAGTAACCACACTTCTTCTCCAGAGATGGCTTTTTTTTTTATGCTCTCCAGTAATAAAATGTGAAAAACTGTAACGCCTGCAGCAAATACCTGACCAAGCCTATCAGGAGATTTGTTGGGTGTCAGCTTGCGTGTACAGTTTTGCAGGATCAGCATCTGGAAGGACAACGTAACCAATGGATACTGGTCAACAGAAGACATGGCTGTTCCTGACTTTCTACCTATGTGACCTCAGCCAAGATGGTTCTTACCTTACTTTTTTCCTTCAGTCCTCTGGCTTTTGGATCTCCCTGCACTTGTGTACGTAAGTTCTCTTACCCCATGAAAGGGCAGCTACTGTCTTCTGATCATTATAATGAAAAATTCCTGCCTGGCCTAGCTTCTGAGCTCTGTAATCCTGCTGAAGCAACTGACCAAACACTGAGCTTGCTAGTATGTTTTGCAAAAAAAAAAAAGATGTTCTTCAGGTCAAAAGGCACATTAAGCAATCGTTTAAACTGAAAGGGACAATAACAAATGGCAACATTTCCCCAGATAAGAAATCATAGAATCATAGAATCATTTAGGTTGGAAAAGACCTTCAAGGAGGTATTGCCATGCTTCACCTTAAATACCTGAGTTAGCATTCCTAGGTCCCTGTGTTATGATCAGTGGAACCAGACAGATGCTTGCAGAAGCTGAATCAGAGGAGAGACGAACTTAAGTGCCCTGAAATGCCTATTCAAGGACCTCTCTCCCTTCAATCACTGAAGAGAAGTCCTGCAGAGATAAGCCTCCTTGAATATACACTAGATTTAATTGGCCAAAGTTAAGTCAATACGCATGAGAATCCCCCAAGTTACATAACTCTAACAACAATTTCCAGGTTTGCACGTCAGAAAACTATTCTTTCAAATTCTGTGCCCACATATGCTTCAAGGATCCAAAGTCTGGCTCCTTCAAAGTGAACCCCCTCTTATGCCTTCTGAAGTCTTGAGTTTGGAAAAGGGCATAATAGCATGTTGAAAGACAAGGGACCTCAGATGCTGCAGCTGTACAGACAGTTCTGCACAGCATCAACATGCCCAGAAGTGTTCCTTCACAAGTTGTGATCCCCAGCCATGTAATCAGAGCTGTGGGAGTTGGAGTCTGTTCTGGTGCAAGCCATGGGCTTGCCTTTAGGAATCCAAATGGATTTGCTCTTGCATATAAACCAGCTTTCTTGACGTTGGTTTTCCCCCATTCATAGTGGGAAATCCATTTTCATTGGGTATAAGCATTATCATAGGATGACTTAGAGAGATATGGCTGTCTGTGATTCATGGATAACATCTTGCTGATGACCACCTGAATTTAAACAGACTGATGGGGAAATTAAGCAAGGCCCACCAGTGAGAACATTTTTCTGTATAGTTGCCTACAGGCAGGTTAAAGACTGGTGACCTGAAGTACAGTTAAAAAACATGTCCAACATGAATTATCGCTGCTAAAATCAGAAGAGATTTCAAAGATGACAAGGGAGAAGGAAGAGGAGGAGACTGTCCTAGGGTCAGATACTGTTCAATATTAAGAATTTGGAGGGCAAAACAGAGAACACGTACAAAATTTGTGGATGATGGACAGTAAGCTAAGGCAACTTATGTGGAATTTGAAGGACAGGGATAGAATTCAGAAGAGCCTTAAACCAAAGGGGAGATAGAAAATCCACAAGAAGGAATTAAAGATCAGAGCAGATTGTTACATGTTGGAAGAAAGGCACCAGTAAAATTCAGAGAGTGATTGGTTAGGGTGTAGTTCCTCAGGAAAGGATCTGAGGTTCAAAGTGCAGCACAGACTGATCACATGTCAACCCAGTAAGAGGCAGGTGTTATTGGGGCTGTATTAACAATGCTGCTGTATGTAACCTCCCAGCATCACAGATTTATTGAAGTTGGAAGGCACCTCTGGAGATAGCCTAGACCAAAACTCCTGTTCAGAGCAGCACCAGTGGGAGCAAGTTTCCCAGGACGATATCCAGTTGGGTTTGGGATAACTACAGCGATGGAGACTCCATGACCTATCTGGGCAACCTCTTCCAATATTTGACCACCATTACAGTGAAGAAGTTTAAATGGAATTTCCTGCATTTCAAATGTGCCCATTGACTCTCATCCTGTCAATGGATGCCACTGGGAAGAGTATGGATTTGTTGTACTCAGTCCCATCATCCAGGTCATTAATGAAAATGTTAAACTGTATTGCCATTGTATTTTCACATAGAAAACTCATACTTCAGACAACCTGCACCTTTTTAACATTAGGGAAAATTCAAGGTATGTCCTTAGATAACCCATGCTGGCACATTACCAAGGTAACAGAGGCAGAGGGGAATCAGAAAGTTACTGGGATAGATAGGCTACAGAGGGATCAGAAGCAAGCACTTACTAAGAAAGAGTGTTCTGGAATAAACTTTTACCCACATTGCCTAGAAACATACATAACCTTCACTGCTGCTGAATCACAGGGAGGGGGGGTTGGTTGGTTTGGTTTTTTACAGATAACCAACCCCTGAAATATTTATTCCATTCTAGCTGGCGCTTGAATTTTGTGTCCAAGTTGGCATTCCATGTTTTAAGAAAAATATGCACAAATTTTAGGTAATCCTAAAGAGAGCAAGAAGAATTAGAAGTGTAGAAAAGATTGCTGAGAGGAAAAGTTGGAAAAAGAATGTTGAAAAAAAGAAAACTAAAGTCTTCCAGTGTGCTAACGTTCATTACAAAGAGGATGCAAAGGATGAAATTGGCTTAATTTGCAGACAGAAAGATTTAGGTTAGATGGTAGGGGGAAAAAATGCATAAATATAAGGCTAGCTTTGGACTTGAGGCTACCTAGAAAGTTTAGACAGGTCAGACAAACATTTCTAACAACGATCCTGCCTCCAAGCAGAACAAGCTGGGGGAAACTCATGAGAACCTTTCTCTGCCTTTTATGACAGTATATTTCAAAGGCTGCTCTACCCATTCACAAGGTTTCAGAAAGGTTTACAGGATTAAACGTTTAAGAGTTAATAAAACACATTATCAATTCTACACTGTTTCTTTGTTTTTTCCCATCCAAATAGTAATTGTTTGTGAAAGGGCTGACACTAAAGAGCAACTGCCAGGGTTCATGCAAGTTCAATTCCCATCTGACCATTTTAATGATGCTTGGTGAGAATCTGTTTTTGTGGAATTAATCTCAGCTCTTTGTTCCCTTTAGTTATTTGAATCTGCATCCAAAACCCATAAGCACAGCCCTATGTCCCCAAATGAAAATGGAGATTGGAATGAAATTGGGATTGATACAGGCTTATTCTAAGAATCTTTAATATTTTCATTATATTTATCTGAACATCTCTCCTTCCCCCTGATGGAAGAGGGGGGGTTACAGCTCCAAATTCTCTTGCATAGTGGTCCAAGATCCTAAGGTACAAAAGTCCAAATAAGCAACAAGCTTGGTAGTGTAGCCCAACCCAAAGATCTCTTCAAGCAGTCTGTAACAGGCATGTGTCTGCTGCACTGCCCTTGAAGTGCAGTAATTCTGGGGCAACAGATGGGAAAAAAAAGGGAGAAATGGATTTTGAACAAAGAAAAAAGTGCACCAATGAGGAAGGAGCAGCAGAGCTGCAAAAAACCTGAAGGAAAATAGGTAGAGTCACATGGAACTTGGGGCTTTATATAGCCCACAAACCACTTCAGAGTGTCATGAGAGCTCTGGGTGGTTGAGAGCACTCTGGTGGTGCACAAATGCTTGGTAGCTGCTGGAAGACCTCACAGCTTGCACCCTGGTTTGGTCCCCATCAGGAACTGGAGGGAATTTGGACTGAATTTCAAACAGAGCCTCTGGTTTAGCTTCCTTCAAAAAAAGCTACCTAGGTTGCTCAAGGTAAGTAGGAACAATCAAGTGATTTGCTTCAAAACAGCACTGCTCCAAAACAAATTGCTTATCTAAGCAAAGCTAGCTCAACCTAATCTGCACTAAGGTGGTCCTATTTTCCATCCTACCCACAGCTCCATGCTCCTGCTCCACCTGCAGCTGTTAGGGAGCAACTACTCCCTAAGGAACAGGGAGCCTGCAGCAGGGCATGGTAACATGGCCAGCAGGAAAGCAGCCTCACCAATATCCAAGCAAGGTAAGCCCAAAGGTGGTAGTCAGGTTCAAGAGTCCAGACTATCAGGCAAGTCTATGATGATGAGGCAGGTCCAAGATCAAGCTGAGACAGCAAGCTGCAGGTCAGGGTTACATCCAGTGACAGTTACTAGAGTCATGCACAGTTCAGTGATTGTTAGGCAGGTCCACAGCGATATGGAAGGCCCAAGGAGAAGTGTAGGTCTAAGACTGTAGCTCAAAAAAAGGTTTAAAGGCCCTGGGCTGAGCTTAAATGGGGCTCTTGGGCCCACAGACAGCAGGTGTGGGTGGAGGTTCCAGGTGAGGCTTGTCAAGGCTATTAAAGCCTATTAGTGCACTCAGGGCCCTGACAGTTGCAGACAGGTAAGAAAATTTAGGGAGTTGATGTGACTGAAGAGCAGGGAGGTTTCTTAGTCAGCACCTGATGTGTGTGTATGAGCTCTAGTGATGACCTGAGAGAGGAGGGAGGGAGGGGGCACAGCCAGGGGAAGGGGAGAATGGGGAACTGCTCAGACCAGACTTCCATCGGCCTAAGATGCCATAGAGCTGCACTTGAAGAAGTCATGTAACTAGACAGTAACAGATGAAAAAGGACCCATCAAAAATTGTGCATGCTTTGATGGAAAAATGTGACCTCATCTTTCAAAAGCATTATCCTCAAAGTTTTGGCCTACCACCTTGCATGAAGAAAAATAAACCTCTCTAGATTGAAGGCCAAAAGGTAGGCCTGTATGCCATTTTATCTAGTCTTCAGTCTCATTCTGAAATCTTTAAAGCACCATCTGACATTTGACGCCTGAGTGACTTCAGCTCAAATTAGTGGAACAGTCAGTACTCATTTGGTTGGGTATGTGATTTTGTGGAGCTTATACAAGGTAGTATTAAACTTTGCATGTGCGTTTGTGCCAAACAAGAGCATATACTAGACCTACCACTTGAGCAATTTCCAACTGAAGTTTGTAAATGAAACGTCCATTTTGCAGCCCTCTCACATAAGCAGCTCCTTTCCTTGCTGAGAAGTACTGTCACTTGTTTGGGTCTGCATAAGAGCCTAAAGCAGAAGCTCATAAATCATCGCTTCTACTGTGCCACCAAAAATCTTCTACCTCCATGACCTCCCATTGCTTATCTACAACCCCATCCCATAAGCAGTGGTCGTTCACCTATGAAGAAAAACACATTCTGGGGAGAAAAGAGCCATCATGTGAAACAGAGGTAAGAACTGTGCTTGTACAGGAAAGCTCAGCTTCTGGTGAATAAGCCATGAGGTGGAAGAAGAGGTCATGTAGAGTCTTGCCTTGCGTAAAGTTTTACTAGTCCCCAAAGCCCAGTCAAGCTCCCCACCGTGGTGGGAGGGATGGGTCTGGGTGACCATGCGATTTCAAAGGTTACAGGAACATATGGCAAGAAGTGCTAAAGCCCTCTCCACATCTTCAGCGAGATTCATGCAAGAAAGGGCTGAATTTCGCTTCTAGCTGTGTCCACTAATATTTTCAAGAGAGATAATTACTGGTAGATACAATTGGGAATTGCCTACTTATACTAGAAAAATATTGCTGTTACAGGAATATGCACAGTGCTTCTGGACATAGAGACAAGGGGTGAGATTTATTATATCAACTTTGTGTCTGCTAAGAGCCTTCTCATTCCAGTTGTTCCATATTACTGAAGTGCACAGAGTGCAGGGTTTTGCTGGAACAACAGAAAATGCAGGTGAGGGTAAATGTCACATCCCTGAGTCATGAAGATGCTGAAGCTTTTTCATGTAATTTCTGCCCCTCCTGATGAGGGCAGAATTTGACACCTTACCCTCAAGTTCTCTTTCTACAAAGACTAAGGTGGAAACAGAAAATAAGTGGCTTGTTACTTCCTTTCAATGTCTGTGGAACTGTGGAGCCAACAACACTGATGCAAAAGGAAACCATTTCCATTAGTTGTTGAAACAGCAGAAGCTTGTTTTACTTTGGCTGCAACATCCTTCTGACTCCCACGCAGGAAGTATTCATGCAATATTCCACATAGGCAAAATATGTCCAGTTCCTAGAAGTCGAAATACAAGAAACTGTAGCCCATTTTAGAAACTAGGCTGATCTTAGATTATAAACGTGAGAGGTAGTCTGCTTTCATGTATAACCCTGGGCTACAGTTCCTGAGTTCTTTTCTTGTCTTTGTCCCTAGACTTTTGATAATCTTTGGCAAAGCACATCCTTCCAGTGTGTGCCCCACCTGTAAAACAAGGCTAATGGCCAATGGGTGAAAGACTAGGCTTTATTGTTACTTCATGGACAACCTCCTACACATAAGAAAGGTACCTCTGAAAGGGGAAATTCGTTATTACTGGTTTCTAAGTGTGCCTAGGTAAATTTTACTATAAGAAAAGTAGCCACTATTCCACTATTTCTGTTCTTTTGCACCAAAGCAAATGACCCAAGTGGCTTATGAAACTGGCCACATCACTGAGACAGAGAGGGCATATTGCATATTCACAAAAGCTTAAGATTGTTTTATTTACACTTTCATTGCTAGGGGCTGTGAAATGGAACAGAATTCTATTTACCAAATACTCTTCCTAGTGCAGTAAGTTAGATTTCTCAATTAATACATGGAACTTATGTATAAAAGACAAGAGGTTAAGCAACACTGCAGTGCCCAGTGGACCATCTGGTGAACATTAGGATTGCCAATAAATCACGAAAGCACCAGTTCATCAAGAAAATTCCATTTCAAACCACTGACAGAAAAAAAAAAGGATGGGAAAAAACTCACAAAATTGGTATTTTCATCTTTTATAAAAACAGGAGCATTAAATAACTTTAATCTAATTTCAATTGTTTTATTGGTTCTCTTCTGATGACCACATGGCTTCACATACTGAATGTTTAGCCCTTTGTCTTGCACACAAAAGCATTATGAAATAACTTGGTGCATCGTCACAGGAGAAGCTCATCTCTTTCCTCTTAGTCTTTCTCCTCACCATGGGTGATAACGTAACAGAGGTTCTTATAGTCAAGATTACCAGAGACATCTGGAGGGAAAGCAGCAAACATCTGCTTGATCTGCCAAGCAAACAGGAGATAAGTGTTATAAATGTAGGACTGTGGGACAGCAACACGTACTGCTTTTCATTTTCAACCCCGTTCAGCTCCCTTCTGCCTTGATCTGTTAACCGCTATGGAAGATTTTTCCTTAGCTTCAGTAAAATTGAAATAGGAATTAGGACACAACTAGTTAATACAGTCCTGCTAGAATACCAACAAGTTCCCTGTTGAAAAGAGCTCTCCCTGAAAGCCAGGTAAGCCCTGGCCAAATAGTGTAGTATAGTCTGCACTCCAGTCTGTTCTTGCCACGAACCAACTCCACTCAATCTCCTTTTCTGAAAATAAAGTCCCTCTAAATTCCTCCCAGCCAGCAGAATCCATGTTCAGTCTCACACAAACCACAAAGTCAGTACCTCATTTCAGAATTCATTTCAAATTTCAAACAAAATAACTCTCACAGAAATGGAAACCAGATCACAGTCCCCACCCAAACCCACTTGAACTCTAGTAAATTCATTGCCCAGCTCACCATAGGAAAGAACAGCAAGAGATAGGCCACGCTTACACTTGGATGGAAGTCCAAAGAATCTGTCTGACTTTGATTTAGCCATGGAGCTATTCAGAAGAGATGCTTTGAATTGTTCCTAATTGCTAGAGCTGGCATCAACCTTCTCTCAGTCTGGATTTCAGCTGAATTCATGCATTTAAAGAGGGGCAAATACTTATTGCTGAATAGTAGCTGGAGATAGATTCCTATTTTGAATAAAGAAGGTCCTTACCTCTTCTTGACTGAACCGGTCTGCCTGTGTCATAAGCATTTCTTTGATGCTGTTCAAATAAAACGAAATAACCTGATTAAAGGGTGATAATGGCACATGACAATTCAGATGGCAAGATCCCTCCTGAAGTTGCATGAGAGAAAATCTGTGTGACTGCATAAATTAGAGCTGTTAATCCTTACGTGATATCGTAAGAGATTTTCTGTGGGCACCGTCAGTGTCAACGCCTCGCTCTGCCAACTTATTTTGCTTTTGTGACATTTTATAGAGGTTTAAAATTGTTTAAGGTTATTACTCTAATTGAAATACAGCAATTTTGTATGCTTATCTTAACCTAAAATGGTAGGTTTTCTCACTTGCTGTTTAAAGTTTGGATCACTTAACAGAACCAAAAGAGAATATTTTCTGTAAAATCTGAGGATGAAAGGAACAGAGCATGAAATGAGAAAGAGGACTTGAAAGAGAACTCCAACAGCTATTCCGAATCATCATCTGAGAACCCCTTTATTTGCATGCAGTCATTCCCAGAGGAGGCTGTGAAACTGCATGAGACCTGTTGTATTTCACGGTACAATGTCTTGATCTGGAGTTACAGCACTGTAACAAGGAGCTTATCCCACACACAATCTGCATCCTATGCAATTACATCAAAGAGAATATTTTGGGGACAGACTCTCAGCTGATTTACCCTGTGTTTTCAAACCCGTTGTAGGAAGTCAGTCAAGCATGTAATTCTTTACCTAAGTTCATAGGTGAATAGAAAAGCCAGGAAGAACAATTGCAGTTTCTAGTCTAACCCCTTTAGATAAAATATCTTTATATTTCACCCAGTTACTCATGTGCTGAGGGTAATACATGCACAATGTGCTAGAACATCCACCAGTACGAACTCAGTTATAAACATCCCTTTCACTTGCACTAATAATTTCCCCTTCCTGTAGAAGAATTCCTGTATTAATCTTGAAGAGTTTGCATTCACACTGAAGGGGCAGAGTTGTGTCCTTTTGTTACTACCAAAGGTATTTATATATTATGAGGATTTTTTCTAGATCAGTAAAACAGACTACAAACCTGTGATAACAGATGAGCAGTCTGTTGTACAAAACCAAGAGCTGAAACAAGTATAGAAATCTGTTTTAGTTTGTAGATTTGAAAAAAAGGCTGCTTTTTTGAAGAATTTGTTGGCGGAGGTGAGAGCAATAGGTCTTCTGGAAACAGCCCTTTCTGCTTTTTAAAGTGAATATTTATTTCTGCTTTTTAAAGTGAATATTTAAAACTAACTATTTATAATAGAAATCATGCCTGCACAGGAACGCTTCCATATGAGCAAAATTCACCTACTGTGGATGCAGATGTTCAGGCAAAATAGTAAAGCTTCCCTTTCTGCTCCCATACACCATGCGTCTTGAGTGAAAAAAGTCACACAGATAAAAGTGTAGTTTTGATGGCAAAGCTACAACTGTACTTCCTCATATCTCTGACACACATACTGTTTTCCAGTAAAAGGCTACAATAAAGGCATATCCCAATTTGCATAAGAGGCATATGCACTTTTGAATCTCTTTCTTGTTGATGTGAAGGGCTCATTTGGAAAGACAGAAAGGGAAAACTGAAAAAAGAAGTTTCTGGGTAATGAATAAGGACTTTACCCACAAGGACAAGAGTTAAAATATCCATGCAAGTCTGGGGAAATACTCTGAAGTCACAGACAGAGTTTAAGCTATTGCATATATTTTTCCTGCATTACTTTACTTAGCAAAGTCTTTCTTCATCTCTTTCTCTCATATTGCTGTTTCTGTTTTGTTATCCTGGCCATTTGTTATGTGACTGCATTTTTTGAAGTGGAATTCGCAAATGATCAGTGGGTGCAAGAGTAGAGAGATCATTCTTATCAGCACAAATTGATTATTGGATATATGCGCACTGGGGTGAACAGCGTTAGCAAATGTAAATAGGAAGTGTGATACAGGAAGGAGCTTGGTGAATAGAAAGAAGCACTTACAGCAATTTTGTCAGAAGTCACAAATAAACTTCATCACAAACAGGACTGAACTAAAAAGAGATCTGGGCACTATGTGTCTTCTTTTCACATGTTTAAAGTATTTAGGGGAAAAGAAAAGATCAAATATCTAATTATAATCTTCTGATGCACAGCCCAGTAGGCTCTGGCACACTCATAAGGAAGAAGGACTCAGTTAAGGATCTAAGCACATTTTCCATTATTTATTTTATAGGGAAACAAACACTCACAATTTCCAAAGCTAGAGATTATGCACTCTTTTCTTTGTGTATCTTGTTTTCTTTTTTAAAGTCTATTCGCTTCTCAAAAAAAAAAAAAAAAAATCAAAGTTGTCTGGGCAAAAAAGAATATCCATTTGCCTTGACGTAGGAGTCTAAATGTTATCTCTTGTCCTGGCTGACATCAATTCCTCCTACAGTTACAAATACTTTGTTGCATTCTTACATTTTCAAAACCTTTTTTAAAATTATCTGTGAAATCTCTGGGACATTTTGGTTTTCCACTGGGTTTGCCCTTTCTACAGTGCTGTCTTGGAGAAAAACACGTGAGTTGAAATGAGCAGTGCTCTACAGCTATGATAAGAAAGATCATTAGATAAGTCAAACTAATCTCCAAAGGTCCAGAATTCATGTAAACTCCCTGGGTCCATTTTCATCTGGTACAAATCTGAAAAGTTTTGTTGGCATCAACACTAGACACAGTTGATGTTGGCCTGACTCACTTTGTCCAATGAATGGCATTTAGGACTGAATCATCTAACCTTTCCAAAAGCTATGCCAGTTTATACCAGCTGAGAATGTGACCTAAAGCATTTTCTCTTTTTGACATCATGCTATAGGAAGGATTTTATGTGTGGTATAACGATGCAGACAAACAAAGTCTGTCACTGAGTTTGGAATTAAGTTGTAAACTCCTGGAGCTTCTGGAAAGGTTAGAAGACTCCATCCCAGCTACCATCAGATGGACTAAGTGAGTCATTTCCAGACTAGAGGTGAAAACATGCAGAGGGAAGAGACATAAAAATCCCCAGAAGGATGTTAACTCTATGAACATAAAAAGAAGTTCTGATTAAAAGGTCAACATGGCTGGTTTTGGAGAGAAACATTCCAGGATTTTTTAATATGGAGAAATATTACTTATTAACATTAACTGTCATATTGAAATGGCTGTATAAGCCAACATAAAAATTATTTCAAAACCTTCAAATGTCTAAATTTTGGAAGCATATGAATAGAAGTTAAACCTCAAAGACATTCACGGAATTGATTTAATGGTTTGTTCTGTAATGATCAACATTACCCTCGGGTCTAATAAGTAAACATTATGCTCTGTTGTGGTGATGAACTAAAACAATTGTCTAATGTTAGCTGTGCAGTGGGGGTGGGGACAAGGTTGACCTTTTCCATCAAGGAAAAATAAAAGTATTTCTCTCTCATCTTCATTTTGGAGTGTGATACTGCATTCATAATTTGCCCCAAACTCCAACTGGCTTCCAGTGTCCAAGGAATGTGGAACTGGACATAGGGTGGCAAGCCACAGATTTTGTATGCAGTATATTGTTACAGATAGTGGCGGGAAATATAACATTTCATGAGTTTTGTATTATCAGAAGGATGTATTTCGTGGTTGTGATTTCACTACTGTGTGATCTGGCCTATTTGGCAACAGGCTACATTTTATTCTGATTGTTTGAGTCACTTCTGATGTGTTTCTCTGACTGTTCCTCCCAAGCTGTTTGGTTAATGTTAACCCCAAAACAATCAGGATGACTGTTAACCCTCTGTTTCTTCTGATTGTTTGCTACATACACTTGTGTTTTAATTAATTTGGAAGTTCTTTAGTGAAAAGACTGTCTCTTTGTTTTTATTTTGCACATTGCGTACCACAATAGGACTCTCATACCCACTGGGGTACTGTCATAGAAAAGCGTATTGGTAATGGAAAGAAATATTGTACGTGAATTTTGTATTTCCAACTAACTTTCATGAGACATCGATAATTGCAGATAATGTCATGGAAAACTCCACCTTAGAGGTTCTGGTAAGAGGTCTAGTTTTCATTTACCTTATCACAGTATTAGCAGAATTAATTGATGCAAATACAATTTTGTAACTCATGGTTCCATAATAAACTTCCTATATATATTATGCTTTACAAAATCTACCTGAAATGGCTGCTACAGTAAAAGTATAGACCCCAAATTCACCAAGGAATTTAAGCATATGCATAAATCTAGGCATATAAAGCATTTCATTGGATCCATACATCAGACCTCTTCATCCACTGCCCTGATTTGATATCACTTATCTCATTTACCTGAAGGCCTGCTTACACTGTTCTGGCAGTGCAATGTACATTTTGTGCATTTTGCACATTTGTGCAATTAGTGCTTAAAGTCCTTTTACCTTGCTTTGTTGGGTGTAACAGGTTATGAATACAAATTATGTCCTGCCTCCTTGTTTAAAAAATAGCCGTATTGACAATAATTGCCATATTATTAATAGTATTATTTGGTTTGGCTCCCACCATATCTAGGAATTTTACAGCAAATTATTGTCTAAAAGCAGAAGGCTCAAACAGTAAACATGTAACAAGGAAAATGTCCTCATTCCCGGAGTTAATTAAATTGATCACTGTTTTTGAAAGGGGACTAGCTTTCCTGTTTTAGTCAAGCACTCTGAGAGTTAGGCACCAGACATTCATTTTAATTTTACATATGGAGTTAATCTACACAGAATCATGTGTTGATTTATATCCAGACCTTCAAAAAAGGCTATCTAATGGCCTACATGTGATTATATTTCCGTTGACTCTTGCAATGTCTGAAGACAATAACATCTCTTTTTGGTATACAAATACATGCATACAATAGTCCAGTCTTTTAACTCTGGCTTACAAAGCTAAATGTTTCTCTGCCTGACAGTTCCTCTGTCTCTTAAAATACTGTGAAAAATATAGCTTTTAAGCAGTTCTTTAAACTTGTGCAATTATCATTATTATTATTCTTTTAAAAGGATTTGAAATAAACTTACTAGTCTGCCTTTATGTGGCCTTTTCCTTCTGGGTCGAAAATCTTAAAAGCATTCAGAATGGTTTCTTCTGGGTCTGTGCCTAAAATTAATGAAATATAATTTAGAAGCCTGGATGTATTTCTATAGCTGCTGAATACTTGCTAAGTAATTGCATTCACTTGAAAACAGTGCAAAATGGAGAATTCTGCAGTTATAGGTTTGAAGACAAAGGTTTCTTAAGTCGGCAGCATTTGTCATGTCAGATAAACAATAGAGGTGAACAGTTCAATGCTCAGAAGCTTAAAAATAATAACTCATATCTATTCTATGTCTGCAGGAGAGAAAACTTCCAGGAACTGGTCTCCAATATCAGTACCCAGAGGATTAGTGGCTTTCAGAAATGAAAATATAACAAACTGTTTCCCTCACTGGCTTCCTTTAATCTTGTACTGTACGTTCCTTGTAAAAACACTTTTTGATGTTACTTGTTCTTCGCTATATAGAGAAGAGGTTATTTCCCTCACTAAAGGAAATGGAGCTCATCATAAAATCAGAATGTCAGTGGAATGCAATGGAAACAGGATGATCAATGTAAAACGGTGATCTGCACTTATGTTCTGTAGTGCACTTCCACTTAAGTATCTCTTCATTAAGTGTTACTTATAGAAACAGGATGGTTTAAAGCACTAGACTATGGTTCCAAGATTTTGCTTCTGCTCTTAGCTGGGCCAGAGACTTTTGGTATGACTTTAATTTCCCTGCTCCTCTGTTCCCAGCAGTAAAATGATAGTAATAGTCTTCCTTTTCTTCCACCCTTTATCTGTCCCATCTATTTAGACTGGAAAAAATTTGGGTCAGGGACTAGCTTTCACAGTGCCTTAATCTTGGCTGGGGCTTCCAACCATTCTGTAATACTGCAGATTCTGAGTATACTCGCTTACAGTCAGTGTCAACCCACACCAAAGGATATACTATATACTCTTTTTCTGACTATTCCCCAGTATTTCAAAATATTACGGTAGTATATATAATACAAATCATTATTTATAACTGTAGGAAACCAAATTTACAAGCAGGTAGACTGACCCATGGACAAATGAAGCTACTTGGGATGCTGAAATGTTGAAAGCGTGATTAAAAAAAGGTAATAACATGAAGAATTGCAGTTTCAAAGTTTGTTTCAAAGTTTGGCAGAGATACAACCAGAATAGAACCCAGTCAAGGTTCCCTGCTCTAGTGATTCCATATACTCCTGATGCCGCCTCAGTTTTCTTTGCTTAAAAGGTTTCACAAGGATTAGCAGTAGTATCTTAGTGGATATAACAGTGAATAAACCTAAGGCTATATGGCCTCCTTCTTGTCACACACACTGGCCATGTGTATTTTTTTGCCAAGCTGTAGGCAGTGTATTCAAACAGCAATAAACATATGATCAATACAAAAAGCATTGGTATTTAATGAGCGTTTTGATTGTCCCATGAAGAGAGACATCTTCCAGCTCCAAGGAAAGGTCTGCATTTTAAGTAGTCACCACTGTGTGGGGGATTTTTTTTTCCTTACTGTGTTTTACATTTTCTACCCTGTCATATCCTTGGACTTTGGCTTTGAAGAGAAGCAATGCAGCAGGCATTCTTTATTGATTAGCTGGTAAATAAAGTGGTTTCTTTGATGTGCGGCATCTCTGTTTTCTGTACAAATTGTATTATTCTGACTCCCTGTAGAAACAGCTCCATGTGGTTGGCATTAACATAAACCGAGTTTTGTTAGCTGTTCATCTGGCATCATAATCTCAATATATAAAGCTAAAGCTCGTCCTGAAAATCCCAGCTTCCCCTTTATGACAGAAATCAATTATAGCACAACAAATTTTACTTAGAAAGCACCTTTCACCAAATTCTCTGAGTGGTACTTAGCTAATAAAGAGTGTTGCAAAATTGCCATATCCACTTCCTCTAGCCCTTTCTCCCTTTCTAATTGCACTACAAAGGCTCTTCATCCCAATTAGTTTTGATTGGGAATGTGCAGTCTTTTGGCTCTGCTTCCTTTGCATGACAAACCCAACCAGAAGGGCATGACAAGCACAGCTGTGATTTTCCCTTCACCAAATGGAAATTAAAAAAACCCTCCTCCTCTGCTAGTAGCCAACAGGAAACCTGCAGACAAGAAGGGTATGCTTTACCATTCACCTTCCTGTGCTGGCTCTGGTTTTAGGCCACACAATTGGCAGGGCCAGACTCTTTGCCAGCTTCAGCAATCGTAAGAGACAAGAGGGAAGAGGGAAAAGGAAGAGGAGCTCATTTCCATGCTCTGTGTGGTCATAAGCATGACAAATAGCCAGGAATGGGTAGCAGGGCACCCCACAAGAAATAGTCACATGTCCCAGAAGGAAGATTATGGAGAAGGGCACTACCTACTCTGCAAGATGACATCTGGAATGTAAAGGTGGAGGCATCACTGTGATCAAGACAGATTGATGTCTGGGTAATAAAATCCCCTCCTGAGTGTCAGTCTACAGCCTTCTCCATCACCTCTTATGCTTTCCAGACATGGTGTGCTCCTTAGCAATAGTGTATTTCTTTGAGGACTAGCTACATTAATTCTTTCTTTCAGACCTCTCTGTTTTCTATTCCAAGCATAGAAAGCCCTTCGCTGAAATTGTGCTCAGCAATATAAAGCCAGAGTCCAGCAGCAATACAATAAATGTTTTTAAGAAGATAGGATCAGATTTTTCCATTTTTCTGTTCATTAGTTATTTTAACAAACTTCTGGAACGTGCTTGGCTGAGGCCAACCTTTCTTTGAAGGTCAAGGCTTTCATCTATGTCTAATGCATATAGGAAGATGACTAGCGGTTTCTCTCGGCCTCACACTCCCTCTCTTGGAGTTTCTAGCTATTAACAGTATAAGAGAGATGACTAAATTACCAGCTAACAACAAATTTAGTACCCACATTTTCCGAACTCCCTACAGTGATCCCTATATATTCTGTGGCAATGGGCAAAATCCCTCTCCCTCATCATTGTAAACACACTGAGATTAAATTATTTCAGTTTATCCACTCCATTAAGACTTATTCAGCAAAATCTTCATCCAATGGCAAAAGCACTGTTGACCTCAAGTGAAACCAAGGCTGCGCCACTGAGTTAAAACTAATACAGAAAATGAGGGAAAGCCATGTTGCTCCTTCACGCCCTATAACTGCAAGGATGGTGCAGAGGTCATGTTTGCATAATGAGCCAAAGGAGCACAGAAGGGTTTTTTTGTAGAAATACTGAACATACTTTTAAACCAGCTAACACTGGGAGTGATACCACTATAGCATGAGCAACAGGCTTCAGCCTAGGAACCTGACAGTTAATAACTCATCTACACTCTGCTCCAGGCTGCTGTGATTTCATTACTTTCTGGACCTCAACTCACCACTTTCATGTTAGCTTATGCAAGCTGAAATCACACCTTTGAATTGTCCTCTGGACCGTCCCTTAGCCTTTTCATACTTCAGCTCTGTCTGCAAAAATGGAGATCACTCCTTGCCTTTAAGCATTGTTCTGTGGATACATTATTATAATTTGCAAGGTGCTGAGATATTTCAGTGCTGAGGATCTTTGACAGATACCTCTCCAACCCCCCAAAGGTACTTACCTTTCAGCTTTTCCCCAAACATAGTAAGGAAGACAGTGAAGTTAATAGGACCTGGCGCCTCCTTCACCATGTCTTCAAGCTCTTCATTCTTGACATTCAGACGACCTGCAGCAGAGATCATTTTTCATAATAAATCACAAATTGTGTTTCAAAAAATGATTCCCATTCATCTCCTCCCACTGGGGAGCTCAGGGCTCTGTGCAACTTTGCTAATAACATGGTAGAACACAACTCCAGAATACCCCAGTGTAAAACAAATTGGCAGAGCTGGCTCTAAGATCAAAGGGTGACTGAAGGATTAAGAAGGATAAATAATATGGACGTGGCCAGCAGTGGACAAAAGAAGGGGCACTTCTAAATAAACTGGGGGGGGGGGGGGGAGGGTGGAGGGGGGGGGGGGTGGGGGTTTTTTACCTCAGGTGAAATATGGGCCCCACTGATAATGTAGCAGACTTCAAAGTGACTGAAGTGAATCCAAGGTCTCAGTCTTTGCCCTCCTGTATATTGAGATGCCTTTCTGAGTAGAGGGCAGATGGACGAGTCGAGTAGTCCTATCCCTTCCCCATCTTTGCACAGTCCTATTGATGAGAATTTAGATCCTGGCAACTCTACTCAAATTGAGTGGTAATTTGCTGTGACTGTACTTTATAGGCATTGAAGGGCTTCACTGAACAGGAAAGATACCAGAACTTGGCCTTAGGAAATAAATATTTCAGGGTAACAGTAGCTACAGGCCAAAGTTTGCAAACCTCGTTGTCACAATAAAGAGTTCAGGAGCTTCTGCTCTTTGCACTGACTCTGCTGGCGTCTGATTCCACCCCAGGGAGCACTAAAGATTCTTATCAAGCTCTTTTTAATAAGATCCAGATGGCAAAAGCCCAAATGCCTACATCACTGTTCAAGCCTCAAATGTTGCAACAAGGATACAACTCCAGGTTTGGGATCATGAACATTTTGATTTTTCCTTTCCTTGGGAAGATTTGCTTTAATCTGCTTGATATTATCAGGATTGTGATGCGCATGGAATGGACAATACCTAATCTCATGACATGCACATTCCACCCCACATAAATGCACAATAGCACAGAACCTCACATGAAGTCCTCCTACTTTTGTGTGGGCAGAGGGGCAGCTAGTCCATGACAACAATGTTAATTGGTAGATATTGCATGGCTCCTAGATGAAAAAGGTGCAGCCTGTGAAGCCCGGATTCAGAGGCAAATCAGAAATGCGTGGCATGGACCCCTGCTTGGGTGGGCTTTTTATGAAATAGTTGCAGGGGAGGGATCAGTGCCTTTGGAGAGCTGCCAGCTGCACAGCTCTCTTGCACCCGCCACTGAGTCCCAGAGAGACCTTCATTTTGCTTCTAAAAGAGGCTGCTCAGGAGACTTTCCAGCTGGAGCTATGTATTAAGATAGCAACTACCATAAAGGAGGAAGATCAAACTGAACAGGTTTCCTTTTGCCTCATGTTTATCTCATTACTTCCCCCACTGTAATTCTAATACAAACTTTTCTTATGTGCTTGAAATTTAAACTGTATTTCTTTTAAGTATTTAATTATTACTACCAGTTTACCTAGTGCAGCAAATGTGTCTCTCAAGTCTGCTTTGTCAATAAAGCCGTCCCTGTTCTGATCCATGATGGTAAAAGCCTGTTGGAAGAAAAAGGAAAATTTATTGCCATTGCCATGTTGCACTGGACAGTGCTACAATCACACATACCAGTCCAGGGGGTATTATATTCATGGTGTAAAAAAGAATATTTAACTTCCTTTGATTCATCCACATCATGCCACATCATTGCACTTTCCTCACTTTCAACACATTACTGTATCTTGGCAAGAGGCTTAATTAAACCCACCCAAACTTCTTCTTACTAAATTAGTGCTCAGTGCAGCGTGTAGCTGGGCGGAAGCCAATGCTGGCAGCTCCAGCCATTCAGGCCTTAACCCATAAAAGTTTGAATTAGGGAGGCTTTAGTTAGGAAGGATTTAGTCAGTGGTTACTCTGTGTGTTTTGTACTTTTCCCATACTTTGTTCCTTTGTGCAGCTATCATATTCTGTAAAACATTTAATTACTGTAGATATCTGTCTTCTATCAAGCTAAAGTCAATTTCTTCTTGGCCTTAAAATGATCCATCATACAGAGAAAGCTGAATTTTCAAAGGTACAGAGAAATATAGGTTTCATAGTGTTATTTATTCAAAGTTTGTTTCCCTTTCCAATAAATTGCATCCTTCAGACTGTACCCTGTGCTCTGACTGACCTTGATGTGTTGACCTTAAATACTTCTTGTCAGGCAAAATTTAACTTTTGATAGAAAAAAACCAGTTACTTTTCTATTTTCAGCTAACACAGAATTTATGTACTCTAACCATTATTTACCAAGCCAGCTAACTGCCTATCTATCTAAGTACCTATTTGCATGTCTGTCTATTCACTGCCATCACACTTTTAATGTTTCATTGATTTTGAAAGATTTTAATGACCTGAAATTCCCCTGGTCATACAATGGGGAATAGTAGAACCAGACATATCTCTGAAGCTGGTTATCTGTCTGACATATACACATCAATATGAGAGTGTATCTTTACAATGACCAGGAATTATTCTCACTTCAGTATTATTACGAAAGACTACATTCTCCTGAGAATACAGCTCATTGCAGCTGCAGTAACTTGCAGAGTTTTAAAGTCTACTGCTCTACGGGGTGCACTTCTTTCCATGATCATATTATATCAACATATCTTCATGTAGTTTTACCTCCAGTTTCTTACAAAGCTCCCCTGCTCACATTCCAGTTTGCCCATGTGATTACTTGCAGCATGCATGTTCATAACCCTTCATTTACCTGCCAAACCATCATCTTCTAAAAATTAAGCCCAAGTCTTTAGAGTTGTTTTCCCTCCTTTTGAGGGGGGCTTGCTTTAAATGGTGATCCCCACAATTTGGAAGCAAAACAGAAGAAAATATGAAGAGCAAAGCAGAGCCCAGCAAGCTCACAGAAAACGGGAAGAGAGTTAGGTATGTATTGTAATGGGTGAACTTAAAATAATGTAGTAACAGCAATGCTGAAACATTTTCTGGTGAGCTGGTTGAAATCTGTAGATAAAAATGTTCTGATCAAAAACAGCTTTTCAGAAATATTTGTCCCAAGTATGCAGTTTTCAGACACAGCGTGGTCTTGGTTTTCACTGGACAACTCCACTGCCTCATGCTTTTGGCATTATTCTGCCACCGTCCTCCCAGAAACGCTCCTAGTATTATTTAGAGTAGATCACATACAGCATTCTGACCAGTTCTTCTTTTTATTGGTACAACTTCAAAAAGTAGTCCTTGGAGAAAATAAGACTGGAGGTTCATAGGATATGGAGAAGAGGTGGGAGAAGAGTGTTAAACATCTCCCCATTAACTGTAGGGAAAAGGTTAGTGGTTTCAATTCATTTACCTGGGCCATATTCACAATACTTTGCATGGGTTTTTAGTCTCACTCACACTGAACTTCACTGGTGGGAATGCTCATGAAAAGTAAAGTTGAAAGAAAGCCACATGCACAAACTATGTGCCACAAACAGTAGCTATTTATCCCATTGGAAATTGCCTTGGAGGTGTGAGTTAGCAAAAAATGGGGAAAAAATGAATAATTTAAAATTACAAACCAGTGCAAAATGTGATGGCCTCACAAACATTCTAGAATATCCACTCAGAAAAAGAGCATAAACTCATCAAACAAATTATCTGTCTTTAATATGCTTAAGCTTTTATGCCAGCCCATTAGATTTACCTCCTCACAGGTAACTGGTCGAAGAATCTACAGTGCATGGTAATACCAAATTCTTTGGGAGCTAAAAGATGCTTACTTAGTTAATCTCAACATGTTGTTTTGTTTTATTGGCATTTATGGAGGAAGTCGGCTGAGGGCTTCTTGGTATTTTTGTTTCTACTTTGTGGGCAGTATTAGAAGGGCATAGAAGAATATTTTCTATTGCTATTGTGGAACAGTCCACTAATTAAAGCCCTGGTTCAATAAGGCATCTCTATTCAGGATAATACTTGAGCACGTAAGACTATTTTTATTTAAAATACCACTTAAACTTAACTTTAAACATGTGCTAAAGTGTTTTCCTGAATCACGGCTAAAGTGGATGAGATGATACTTTTCCTTTATTTTGGGGTGGGGGCTTGGGGGCGTTGCAAATAAGTCTAGGTCTTGAGACAGGAGAGTGAGGGAGGGACAGAAAGAAGGAAAGAAAGAATGAAAGAATGAACGAAGGAAAGAACAAACAAACACACAAGGAAAATTATATACCAGCCAAAACCACAGAGATGATTCAGAAAACAACTGTGTGTTCTATTAAAGCAGATGGAGAATTGAATAAGGATTACAAACAAAACCTATGTTATTCATTAGCAATGACAGGAGCCTATAGAGAACAGCAGAGTAGTGACCAACCTCTTTGAACTCCTGGATCTGGGTTTGTTCAAACATAGAGAATACATTGGAACCACCTTCTATCTTCTTCTTTGCCTTTTTTGGAGCCTGTAATACAAATAAGAAGATTAAATATATATTACTTTGTCTGTTAAGCACCCAGGAAAGCGAATTCCATCTTTAACAGAAGGTAAAATATATACAGTCAAGTAATACAAGAGGATTGTGTTTTGTTATGACAAGGTTTTTAATTCAATCATATATATACATATATATATAAATGGGATGAAAAATGCTGCTTTAGTAACAGATTAATCTCTCACTGAGGCTTTTTGCCATTCTCTTGCTCTGGCCTGGAACCTGACAGCTCAGATAAACAAGGACGGCTTGTCACTGTGCTGCCTTAAAAAAGGTGAGGGACTCAGAGTGTGACTCTGAATATCACAGCTGGTGCACTGCTTGTTTCCCCAAGGAACTGCCTGTTCCTTGGGTAAAGTCACCTATGCCAGACCATTTGAAGCAGAAGACTACTCCCCCTTCTGCCCTGGCTTTTCAGAGCTCTGTACTACAGGAGGAGTGATGTAAGCTTACAGACTCACTTGGAGATGTAAGCTAAAATTCCCAACCTGCTGTTCTCAAGAAATTCAAGCAATTCACATAAGTGGCTACAGGTACTCCTTCTTCCCAGTTCCCAAGCAGGGACAGGCAGTCAGACTCAAAATGAGGCCCTACATGAAGACTCAGTTCAGGAACTATAACGGGAAATTATATCATTTCCTACTCACATAGAAAAGTTTAGAAGTCTGCTCTGTCTGGACCAACACTAACTGCACAGATTCTTCCTATGTAGGAACACCTTCTACACTGTAGAGGACAGTCTATGTTCTTGCACCAACCTATGACACTACAGTACATTGCCTGACTAGTCCATATAATTTTAATATTCAAG
The DNA here is from genome assembly GCF_900496995.4 of Aquila chrysaetos chrysaetos. Taxonomy (NCBI): domain Eukaryota; kingdom Metazoa; phylum Chordata; class Aves; order Accipitriformes; family Accipitridae; genus Aquila; species Aquila chrysaetos. The sequence goes on from NC_044013.1 coordinate 35,388,838, forward strand.
ATAGTCATCTTAAATAAAAGGGCAGGCTGGCTTTTATCACTATTCTGTAATCTGAAGACTGAGACAGAGAAAGATTGGGGAAAGAGCTACAATGATATCTAAGAATCTAATGCTCACTAAAAATCAGTCAGAACTAGACTTTATTATATACCTTTGAATAAGGGCCCAACCAGCTTGCCTAAAACAATACAGTTCTTGTTCTGCAGTAAAGAATAAAACGTGTGGTTCCTAAGGATTACAGAAATGTTTTAATCACAGCATTATCCTTACTTGGGGCAGGATAATGAGCTACATTGCCTTTTGAGTTCCCTTCTAGACAGATTATTTTTTTCTTTATCATTTTTACTTTTAAACTTCATCATCATAGTCCCACCTGGTTCTCATGTCATGGAAAATTAGTCTTACTTAGTTTGGGCTATTCTGCATGAAACAGAAGGCAACTTCTACTGTCTCCTTTCATCAAAATAAAAAAGCCTGTGAAAGTTCAAATTCAATACTGATTTCAAATATCCTGAGGAGCAGAGCAGCTCAAGGAAATATTCCCACTTGACTGTGTTTGAAGTATACATTGTCTGATCAATTTAATTTGCCAGGCAGATTTCCGCACTCAGCCACCCTGTTTCAGATCCCAGGTTGAAAATTAGGGCTATGGTAGACACTCACTCACACACCCACACTCCAGACCTGTCAAGCTCAAATCAGCTAATGCAAAGCACTAAAATCTGGAAATGGGAATGGAAATAAAAAGAAAAATGTATTTGCAGTGAGGATAAAAATAAGGATAGAATGCCACCACAGGCATGGAAAAAAAAAAGTGAATAAGTGGAATGTTTAATGAATGTAGAAATATTGATTTTGGAATAAACAGATTCCCTCCTCCTCCTCCACATGAAATAAGTGTTATTTTGAGCAGTAATGGGCAATCTTCCATGTAACGTGAGGTGCCTGGTGGAGGTTTTCAACACTTCCAGATCGAATGGAAATATTAAGAACAATCCTACGTATTTACATGTATTTGTTCCCCGAGGTAAAAAGAAAGCAGATGTTACCCAGCGGAATGTATTGCAAGCTGTCTAGGGGAACTGACCACAGGGCACAAGGCTGGCCTCAGCATTTTTGGATGGGGTAGTAGAACTGGTTCTCCTGTGCTTGTGTAGCTGGTCTTTATGAAGACAAAACACGCTTTACCATTCTCATGCTCTGCTCTGCTGTGACCAAATACAGCATCCATATTCAGCATGATAAATATTCCACACGCTAGCAAACTATCTGCATCTTTTTAAGCTAGCACCACAATGAAGGACAGAGGGCTCCAGCCCCAGGTTTTATTAAATTTAAATGTTAACCACTGGCAATACCTCCATTATTCCTCAGTTTAATGGGTTCTCTGTGCTGTAAGTTTTTAAGCAAGGATTGTAGCTATATGAAAAGATCAGATAAACCCAAAAGCTGTGGCTCAGTATCTATTAGAAACAGACCAGCAACACAAAAAAACACCCAAAGTTTCTTTACATTAATGAAGTCCTATTCGAGGCAAAAAAGGTTGAAGACTAGTTATCCAGAGAGCAATCACTGTACTAGGAGAAATTCATCTTAGCATGGTATTTGTTCAATGTTGCTCTCTGGTTAGTCACCTCCAGGAACGATAAAGGAGATCAGTGCCCATGTCGCTCAATCTATCTTTAGTTTTTCTGCTGAAGCTCTGGGTGTGGATCCTTTTTATGATCTCCTCACTTGTGGAATGGGGCTGAGACCACCAATACATTTCACAGGGGCCAATGAACAGCTGTTGCATGGGAATGGCTTTCCATCACCAGTTTCAAGCTCAGACTTTTGGCATCAAAAGTATAGAGCATCCTGGATTACCAGTCTCTTGGGTTTTGCCTATGCAGTGTTGGGAATGCAATTTATCTGCTCTGAAAGGCTAGGAAATACATAATCACAGAAAGAAACTGCACCTTGATTTTGCATGACTGGTGGGTAGGCAGGCGCTATGAAGAGGAAGGCTGAGAGATAAGTAGGTGGAGCAGAAACAGAATACAGTACATTGTTACTGTCTTTCTGGTGGGTAAATCAACTTAAAAGGCAGCTCTAGGAGAACAGAAATAGGTCTGTGCTGCTGTCTGACAACTCCAAACACTCCAGAATTTTTTGATGAATAGAATCAGGATTCTGACTCCGGAGTACCTCTCTGAAAAAATGGCATAGTAAAAAGAGCAATACAGAACTGAGCAAACATATGGTTTCTAAACTGTCAAGGATTTAGTAGGTGACCTACAGAGGAGCAAGTGGGTGACTGACACATCACTTCTGTCTGCCTTGATTTCCCCATTTGTAAAATGCAAAGTGTGCCGAGCTGCACTTTGCAAAGATAGCTGCTCTATCTTTGCAACATGTGCTTTGAGACTGACATACAAAACGTGCCAGATGAGAAACTGAAGAGCTGAGAGTCCCCTGGGCTCGGATTCCGAGGCCTCAATAGCACAGCAGTGGGAAGAATGTTGCAACAACTGAACAAGCCTATTAATATTCCTGCCTGAGTGTATTAATCATCCCATTGTGAAGAAAACAACACTTCACTTTAGAAGAGAAACCACAGGCTTGTCGCATATCACTCGTTTGTCTTACTAGTGTTAGCACTCTCTCAATTAGCCTGGATTTTAAAGGGTCTTTTTTTTTTTTTTTGGTTGGTTGGTTGGTTCTTTGGTTGGTTTTGGTTTGTTTTAGAATCTTTAAATGAAAAAATGGATCCATACCAAAATCTGGTCCCAAGAAAACTCTGTTGAACTAGCCATTTGCTTTGAGCTGAGTTTCCCTCACTGAGGTTCTTTATATTTCTCCTCTCTGGCAGCATCAGGGAGCCAGAGAGAACAAGGATAGTGCAGTGACACAGGCAGGCAGAAACAATGAGTGTGCGCTGCCTTTGCCTCTCTGGATATAAGAATAGGGATTCATTTTTTATATGTTGCGGATGGGGGTGTATGTTCAAGTGAATCAGAGTGAAGAAATCTCTGAATTCAGGGTGACCTAAAAGAAAAGGGGCCAGGGAATCAGTTTATATCTCTACATGCAAAGGAAGAAGGAGCTGAAAATACTTGGTTCTTACTTCAGAACGCGAGGCGTTGTTTACCCTGATAAATTCATAAAAGGCTGGTGCTAGAGCAGGTTTGTGAGACCAGAGATAGAATGGAAGTGATGCTGGATTATTGCAGAACTTCATCATCTCAGCCCCTCAATGAATTTTGCAGGCAACCAAGAAACGTATGGTAAAACAGACAAGTTGCTGCAAGATAAACAAAGGCACAGCTCCATAACTGGTGCTACTCTGCACTGACTGCTCGGATGCACACTCCTACCCTTCAGTAAGTATGAAGTTAACCAACCTCTACTTAGCATTTTCTGCAGAGCAAGAATGTCTCCACAGGCAGTCAGGCAAAATGGGCAGCACTCTGCCAGAAGCCACATTTTTGGTTTGGTTTGGGGAGGTCAGTTCCCTGTTTGGTCCACCATGCCTTAGAACACTCAGAAAATACTCTAAATAACTAAAGATGACACAGTTTGATATTCCTGACAGCCAAAGTTAAAACACAAGCAGAAACACTTCCCCACTCAGTGACTTATTGTGTCTTCTTTTAATTTTTTACCAGTGAAGACACCAATGGATAAGCAGGTCTCTTGTGAGGGAGTCCTTCAGAGAAAAAGAGTGGCATACACGTTTAAGAGCCTGATTCTGTGGTCTTGTACCCTTATGTGTTCATTCAGCTCAGGGCAAACTAGCCATAAGATACTACCAGCTTTAAATTGCACTGTTTCACATTTTATACTTCCTTCCTCTGCAACTACATCTGTGACTACAGAAAAGACAGAATCATCCATCATCTTGCTCAGGTTCTGTCCCCTACTGTGATCCACAGTATGATGTTAACTCTGAGTTACTATAACTTTTTCATCCATCACAGCCTCTCCTTGTTTTTCATCCACTCTGGAATCTCAGTGCTGACATTTCCTGTCTTTGAATTTTTGTTATCATTGAATCCAACTTCTGAATCAAAAGTTACATCTCAGGCCCATCCAAGGGATTTTTGCAGCACTGGACAGGATTTTTGTTGATTATTGTCTCACAAGTTTGCTCTGCTGAGATAATTTACATTGCATCTGCACCAAAGCTCCCAGCTATGGACAAGCCACCCCTTTTTTTAGTGTGGTTTAGGTCCTTTTCATGGCAGGTGAGCAGCATAAGGCCAACCCAAGTGCATGCTTTTGAGGCAACAGTCTAGAGGAGTAAGCAACATAAACTGCTCTAAGGGCACAATTTGCATTTCAAACAGGCAACAGCCTCAGATCATTCAAATAAAAACCCACGTTATCAGAACTGAGAAACAAGATCTTTTTATTACCTACTCTGCACTCACAAACAGATCCCTCCCTTCTCATCCTCACTCCATTTTATACGTAGTCCCAGCCTCCCACACACCCACACAGACACACACACCTTTGATCCCTGCTAGATAGAAAAATCTGTTGAACTGCATCCTCCCTGCTTCACACTCCCATACACTAAAGCATTCTCCTTTGCCCCACATAAAATCCCTTCCCAATCACAGTCTTCTTTTTTCTCTTCCACAGATATACAGAGAGAATGCATTATCTCCCCAAACTTATCTCGGAACAGCAGATAACCTCTCCAACTGCAGACTGCTCAACCTCTACGACCCAAAATCCACCAGCTGCTTTCCCCACCCAACAAATTGTCTTCTCTGGCATATACATGTCCTCCTCCTTCATGTAAACAGATGAACAGTCCCTCTCTACGTACACAGTCCTCTATGCTCACAGACACGCACATATGTATACACACATGCATGTGCAGATGCATACACAAACACTTCAACAGTTAAACAATTGGCCACATTTTCAGCTAGTGAAATCAGCATTGCTCCACTGAGGTCAGTACTTCTTTCAGTTCAGGTGGTACATTCCAGACAGTTAAGCAGGCTGCAAAACACATTTGATCAGAATGCAATCTATTTTTGGGTACAGAGTTCCCTTCAGCATACAGAATTTGCTACAAGGTGTCACTCGAACTGAATAAACACAGGAATGTTTTGGGAATAAGAAAAAGGCTTCCCTCTCCCTCTTTCCACCTCTCTTCTTCCCTTCCTTCTCTCCATCAGCACAGAGCATGCAGGGAGACATCACAGACCCAACCTCACTGAAATTCCCTGGAATTAACGGAGAGCTGCAGACAGTTCTCAGAACTCCATTCCACAGCACTTGTGTGGTCTGCTCTTGTTAGAAAAATTATCTCCCTGAACCCTGCCTCTCTCACTCTCATCAGCCCTGTATGTCAGAGCCTAGTAGCACTGGCTGACTTGTAATTATTTTTTACTATGCTGCTTTGTCTGCACTAATCCTTTGAAAGTAGCTTTACTGCACATCTGAAATATTATGATGCTATAAAACCTCTGTAATATTTATAAATCCCTTAAGACATCATAAAGAGAGAAAAAAACCTCCCCACAGAGTTCATCTAGCATAATTACATATACATTTCCCTCTGATTAATAAAAAATGATCACTTCCTTATGTAAAGATATTCTTCAGCTTTCTTTCATTAAGGCTATTTTTTTCTTTCTATTTTAAATCTGTTTCATGTGTCCCTGTATAGTAAGGTACCTCAGAAGATATTTTCCCAAAACAAAAGGCACAATGAAAAGAACCACCACAGAGAATCATCAGTTGAACTGGGAGTGAGGAGACAGAATAGTCTCTCCCTATATTTTCATATCTCCTAACTTAAGCAATTTCACCATGGAATGTCCTGAAATGTCTTCAAACATCAAGCAGTGTGGTGTGTCACTGAACTAAAAAGGAGGGAAGAAAACTGGTAAATAAAATTTGAAAAAAGAGGGGAAAAAGAAAATCTAAGACCCAGCACTTGCCCCCCATCACACAAAAGGGCTGGCTTAGACTTTAGTGAAGCTGATTAAAGGGAAACCTGTAAATCCACAACTGAAGAGGTGTAATCAGCACAAGGCACTGCTCACTTCTAAAACAGTGGTGAAGAATGTGATTAGTGGCTTGCATGCTCAGTGTGAAACCACTGACACTGGGCTTGCACTGACTGAAACTGGAACCTAGTTTTGTGCGTGGAGTTTAGAAATTACTTTGAATGCGGTTTTATTCTGCTCAGAACAGCAGTTGGATCACATTCATCACCTGCTTAAATGGGATCAGGTTTGAACTAAGCTTTGAGAAAGCTTTTCATATACAGCTACCCCTCAGGCATTCTCCAGAATCAAATATTCCATAGCCCCAGGGAGCCACTGGCCAGCATTACTTTAAGACAGCCTGAAAAGGACCTGCAAAAAGGAGAAAATTAAGGAAAGAGAAAACCGTCAGCTTTTTTTTTTAATATTGTTGTAGTCATTCCTCTGAATTTGCAGAAGACAAAGATAGAGCCCAGTCTGCCCACTGGTCCTTAGGCAGAAGTTCTTCTTTTCTCCTTGGAATCACATCAGGTGCACTTTTGGTGCAGAGGTGGCTGTTGGAGTCCCAGAGCTAAAAGCCACCAGTGAGCAGGGCAAAGAGAAGACACAGAAATTTCTGCCCTAATTCCTACTTCTCCTCTCAGTCTCAAGAGCAGCACAGTTACCATTATAGAGATATCCCTTCACCTCACTCCCCATCACACCATGGCAGACCTTAGCACTAATTAACACCAGCCATGCCAGTCATTGCTGCCCTAGTGTATTAGTCTTGGAACGAGATGCACAAGCACTTCCCTTCAGCAAGTACATCTATGTTCCCTACCTTAACTCATTTGTTAAACACATGCAGAAAAGTCCTTGGAAGTTCACAGCTTGCTTTATGGGATATATCTTCATTCTGGATGTGATACTAAGTAAGTATGAGACTTCATGGGGTCCAGTGTGATCATTAGTGCTCTGTTTGAATTGTTGAGTCAGAAAGAAATACAGGCAGAGATAAACAGACAGACATGGGAAAGAATAAAACCTACCATACTGCTGCTGCTCCTTCCACCCCTTCTCTGCCAACTAGTCAGCCAGCAAACTCAATGCCAATTGTCTCTTTATATAGTGTCACCAAAGAATAAAAATATGCCTGCTCCAAGTTTAGACAATAGATGTAAGGTTGGAAAAGTGCAGTAATTGGATCCCAATACATTCCAAGCATCTGTTCCATGCATGGCTTTTGCTTTCACAGGAATAATGCCTTAGGTAAGTAGAGTAGGCAGTTGGGATACAATTGTACAGCACTCACAATAAGCTAGAGCTGAAGGGGCTTTCCCATGTACTTCTAAATAATGAACACAGGGCATGCACTAAAAAGATTTTAAGTGGACATGGCATCCTGAAAAAGCAAAAAGAGAAACATGGTCCTTGAGAAAATGCAGAGGAAACTAGCAAAAAATCTGGGCCACTGAGATGTCTGGTATCTCCAGAGTCTGGTGCATGCATTCAGAGCTCCAGAAAAATGACTGAGGTTCTGCATAGGTGCATCTATAACTGGGACGTATGCTGGAAAAGCACTGCTCTGCAGATGGCAATAAAGTGACTCAGATCAGGTCTGTTTTCCCTGAATCTATCACACATGCCTGAAGTCCAGTGGCCAGATCTCAAGCCTCTGCAAATTGATGGAGAGTCATGGACTTCAAAGCATAAAAAAAGAGATGTGTAGTAATGAATATGGTGTTGAGAGCAGGAGAAAACAGAAGGCAGCATAGGAACCACAAGGGCTGCGTCTCCTGGGGAATGCTCATTAATGCATACACATTCCATCCAATTCATGAATCGTGTTTGGCATTATCACAATGGGCCAAAACATTAACCACTACAAAATGGTGTAATTCCACGGACATGAAATCATATTTCCTAAAGGTCTAATCTGTGTCTGTGAGGGTGTCTATACAGGAACACGGATGCATTAAAAACAGCAGCAGCAATAGGTTTTTCAGGAACATACACTAGCATCTGAAATACTTGTCTACATCAGTCCCACTAACCTTGAGTCACGAAAGTGCTTAACCAATCAACTGAACTTTGAGACAGACATACATTTAAGTATCTAGTTGAACAAGGACCTTGTTCTTCCTCCAGGTCCAGCCCCTTGCAGTGCTGTCATCTCTAATCTTAGATTTGACTGCATGCTCTTCAGGGCAAGGACTATTTTAGCTGTTGTGAAGTACCTCGAACACCTACAGGGATAATTAAGTAATAAATAAGCATAATATAATTCATCTGGCTTTAGCGAAATTGTCGTGGTTACAAGCTGGAAGTTAGCCTAGTGTTCATTGTTCTGACTTCAGTGACATTATTATACTAATACCTAATGTAACACAGCATAAAAATAAGTCCCTTAGTCCATTTGCCTGCAATGGCCTGCTGGATAGCAGACCCAGGTTTGTATACTAGATTGAGTATGGTAATCTGAAAAACTCAAAGTAAGGTTTTTCAGGAAAATCTTACATAATTTCAAAGGTTCATTGTGATAAAGACTTATCACGTTCGCTGGGTTAGATCCTGATTCAGCAAAGCTGTTAAGCATCTGCTTAACTTTAAGCAAGGAATAGTCCCACTGAAATCAATGTAATAGCTCACATACTTACATTTAAGAATATGGTTACTTGTTTTGCAGGATCAGTGCTCTCTAATTCTAACAAGACAGCCAAAGGAGCAGTAGCTTTGTCATTGAGTTCACTAGGTCCAGGATCCCATCCTGTGAATTTTGTGTCCTTTTTTGGAAGAATGCTTATCTTTTCATCCAGCCATTTCATGAGTTTGTCCTAACAGCTCTGTTAACAGATGCTTTGTACTGTTTCTTTGGAAGTTTTGCTTTCTCTTACCCAGTATATCATCAATCATCATTATTATCATCAATTTGCTCCTTAGTTTTCTAGCTTGATCTGCAGGCATTTTCCAATAGTGCTTGTATTTTCTACATTGATCTTTGTCTTTTCAGAGTTTCTACATTAAATGAATTCTTCCAAGCTGTTTTTAAATGACATGACATGTTAGGATAAAACCCACACAATACTGTGTGTTTCTAATGCACATGTCCTGAGAGACCAGAACCCTCTCTGCTTAGTCTATAAAACAAATCCACAGAGGAATTAAGGGAGACATACATCTTGGCTTTAAAGGTCTGCTTGCTTCTGCAACTGCCTCCAAATTGTAGAAAGGCTCCAGACTGGAGAGGGGAGGGAGAGAAGGGGGGAATAACATAAGGACTGGAAAAGAAAGGCTTGAATTTAATTGCCCTAAAAATTTCAATCATTCAATCTGGTAATTAGAGAGCTGGCTGATTCAGAAGGCAATTTCATTTCAAAAAAAAAAAAAAGAACCCAACAAGATAATTGATGCTAAGTGAATATTTTACCTGAAATATTAAATACCAAACTTAAGTCTGCCTCCAGGGCCCTTTCTGCTACCCCTTTTTGATCTGTCTTTCTACTTCTTTGTATTTTCCTCTCTCATGACTCCACAGAACAGGACACTCCTTCAGAGAATCAGATTGTCACAGGGACAGGTTTATTTGAACTCTCTGTGCTGTGATGGAGACAACATAATGATTTATTAGTAAAGAAAATAATAATAGGAAGTCTCCTGAGATCCAGCCTGGCTGCAAATCTCAGTGAGATTTTCCAGTGTTGAGTCTCCGTGTCTGGCCATAAGCAAAGTTTGATGTTCTACCAAGGGTAACAGCTTTCTTTATGAGCTTATCAAGTATCGGGTAACAGCTTTCTTTATAAACTTAACAATACTTAGCAGAATGTTTCATGTTTATGCTGGACTCTCTGATGCTGCAAAATGATACTTAAAGGTAGATCTCTGTAGGCATGCAGAGCACTGTGGATGTCAGTGTCACAGGGGTCTGATTGCACAGATCTCTTTGCAGGATGGAGAACAGAGCTGGTTTATTGCACACTGTTCAGAAGAAGTAACTGCTAATTCTCTAATATTTAATAGCCTAATGAACAAGGACAGCATCTCATACACATTTTAAAGGAATGTTGCATGCCTGGAAATTAAGTAGATATTAATTTATACTCCCTTTATAGATGGAGAAATTATAAAGAAAATGCCTGTGACACACATGGGATTCTGATACCGTGTGCTGTTCTAACTGCTCATTCATGCGCCTTTTTCACACAAAATGCTACACTCTATTCCTCTTAGCAATATTAAAATTTAATCTTAAAACACCTTTTTAAGTGAGATTCCACATCTATTACTGCTCAGGAAGACCACATCAAATGTATTCAGGTGTCTTTGCAACTTCCATCTTTGAGACTGATCATGAAAATGTTTCTGATCCATACAACATTCACTATTTAAAAAGATGCAGATAACAGGACTTTGTGATAATTCTTGTGGTGAGATGGGATGCCAGATGGGATGCCAAACAGAATGTGGACTCTTCTCCTAGTTCAGTGGGGACAGAAAAAAGCCACTAATGCTGACTATGTTACACGGGAAATGTATAAGTACCTTTGTAAGTATTCCGGCTATTGCAGGCTGAGTTTTAAGACCAACTTCATACCACAACATTACACTTCTTCTGCACACAGATAGTTTTCCTTCATGTCTTTGAGTGGCATGCCTTCAAAAGCAGACATGTGATACTTAATCATATTTGGGAACTGAAACCTTCCATATCCTGCCAATAGGTTGGGACAGTCCCCAAACCTTTAGAAGAGATGAATCACAGCCTTCATACCAAAGGACGCCACTTTCTATGCACTGACCAGGCTTGATGTCTCTGTGTAATATCTAATTTGGTGCTGAGGGTAAAGACAAGGCCAGTCCTTACCTAAAAATAGGACTCATGTGAACCCCATCCTGGCACTCTGCATTCTGGCAAAATGTACCTTGTGGAATTGCCAACTACCACTGTTCTCTGGCCATGCCATTTGTTTTCTCATTGCTATGTGCTCCTAATATCCTCTAAGTCACAGATGTTCATTTATTCTACAGGTAGGGAACAGGTATACTCAGTGATTTCTCCAAATGTAAAAAGGAATTAAAAGCAAAGCAGCAAACTGAAGCATTGTCTTGCAAGTCCCGGCAGGTGTGCAAACTGTGGATTAGGAGTATAGACCAAGCGCCTCTCAAGTAGGCACTAAAGTGAGAACACCAGCTTAGTCCAGCAAAGCCACCAGCAAGAACTACCAAGCTGAGCTGGATTTCAATTCCTTCAGAGAAAATTAGCAACTTCCCGTGAACCACCCACTTTTCCTTAATGACCTTAAATTAATGAGGCTCTCCCCTTCTTTTCAGAGCCATGATGATTCCCTTTTCCTTTCTCCCTACAGTAGTTTTCTTAGCAGCTGATTAAATTCTTGATACAAAGGACATTGATACCTTGATACAAGTTAACCTTGTAACAAAGGTTACACAGCGCTGCTCAGAAAGCCCAATGGCTAAGCTTGGTCTGACTGCTGTATTTTGGAGCCTGGCAACAAGGCAAGGCTCAGGGAAGTGAGTCTTATGTTCACTGTATATGGAGATCCTACAGCTCAGGTACAGAAAAGAAAGAGCTATTACAGACACCTCTGCAGAATTTTAAATAAATTAAACAGTGCAAATCCCACTGAGAATCTTCTCTCTCTGTTGAGTGGAGACACATACACTTATTTGGAAACAGCCAGGGCTGCTGTAACTGTTAATTAAGTTCTGTGCATTTGTTGTTCAGGACACTGAATCCAAACCTCCTTCTCTCCTTCTCTGAGTTACCCCTCCCTGTCTGAGAATTCATAGCCACTATCTAATCTGACAAAAACTGTGTTCTCTTTTATACTTGGAGGTCACTTTATGTTACTTACAGTGTGTTGCATTATGTCAAAAGGCATAATACAACATAATGAAAAGCAGACTAATATAACTCAACCTGACATCAATGACATAATATGATGTGGCTACTGAAAAATGCACTGTTGTCATTGTTTTGTGTTTTCATCTGATACCTACTTGCTCTTCCAGCATGGGGCATTTGTTGCAGAATTTCGAGAAGAAGGTTATGGACTGAGCATGCCTGATTCTGCTGTGGCTCCCATCATTTTTGCACTAGAGATCACTTCGTTGGCTTTGCTGGGGTTCCTCCTGTTTTACTCTAGCAAGAATCAGGCTCTAAAAAATCATGACATAAAATGCAATTACATTAAGAAAGCCATCAAGTTGGAAAATGCAGCTCCTGGGAGGAAGGAAATGACAACACTGTTATAGTCCCTGTAACCTTAGCTCTGCCCTCTTGGGCAGTAAATAAGCCTGCACTATTTTTCCTGCAGGATGTCATTTCATTTTGTAGAATTGTGTAGCAAAGCAGCTGTTCAATATTTCTCTTAACTTCATCATGTAGTCTGTGGTCCCATATCTCATTTGCTGCACATCAACCAAATCCTTTTGTGGGTTAGGTACTTTTGTTCTTCCTGGTTTTATTTGCTTTTGTATTGTTTTAATTACCGCAATATATGTGTATTTCAAAGCCAAGGCTGAATCAGTCTTCCCAACACACCTGCAAGATTGAAACAAACTGTTATTCCTTCCTTGCTCCATAGACAGAGAGCAGAAGCACAAAACTGTATCTTACTATAGGCCCAATGGGAAGACTGTTGTAGGCAAGGCTAGAATGCAAGGCAGCAAAATCCCAGCCTTTTGCATTAATTCTTTATTTTTTATTCCCTGGCTACTATATACTGCTCAGTTCCCCAGTGGAAAAAGCAGACATAAGCCTTATTTGTAAAAACCTCAAACAATAATAATAAATGAAGATGGAATGTTCCAGTGATGGTTTGAATCCCTATGCAATGGCTCTGCCTTGTTCTCCATCCAGCAGAACCAAACCAGAAGACCTGACAGTAAGAAAAATAATTGAGCTGATGGATTATAATGAAATCTATTGTAATTTCCACCAGAGTTTTACGGATGAAACAATCAAAAAACCATCTCCAGCCACCTCTCGTCTAACACAGGCCATAGCATTTCATGCATCAGTTGCTGTATCAAGCCCGTGTCTTCTGGTTGAGCTACAACAGATTTTTAAAAGTTGTTGTTGTCATTAGAATTAGAATTAGTATTAGTATTAGTACTATCTTATGCTGATAGCAGTTGGCCAAGTCAACTCAAGCCATGGCATCCTCTAGTGACAGAATTCAGCTCCCACTGACTTTGAGACAGTCTGGTTAGTGGACTTGTCCTCACTGTTCCACACTTTGTCACGTCTGCAGTTTACCATGTCCTCCACACCCACCTTGGACTGCTTGCCACACAAGAGGTGTCATCTGTACATGGATGATTTGGGAGTCACTGGAAGCAGTGGGACAGTTGACAACATTTCTGCTGCAAGATAGGATTTGATGAGAAAGTAATTAGTTTCTGCTGACAATGCCTGTTCTTTCTGGCAGCAAGATACCCTGCTGAGTATTTAGGGTTTAACAAAGCAGAAGTCAGGAATTGAGAGAGGCTGGAGAAAAGCTAAAGAGCTCTGGGAAAGCAGGTGAGGTTTAGACATCTGCTAACATTTTGGCCAAGGATCTTCACAGAAAGACAGGGTATGTTCATTTAAAACTTTGAAAGAGTGCAGGAACCAGCCCACCACTCGACAAGTGGTTCTCCCTGTCAGAAATTTTGCCTGAATGTTTCTGTCTTTTATTTGGCTTTTGATGGGATCTACTGTGCCTTTTTCTGTTAGGATAAAATCTACTTTTCTAAATTAACCTGATGTATTTGTAGTTTCTGTTTGTACACACATACATGCATAATTTCTGAAAATATTTAGAATATGTATGGCACGGAGCTTCCTAAAATTCCAGGATAAATAACTGGAACTCTTCACCTAAGATCTAACTATATCAGGATGTACTAAAATATAAGGTTCTACCTCTTCTGTCAAAAATCCAGCATAGCAAAAGCCAATTTTGTTTACAGAAAATAATATCTGAATATTGACCCAGTGGCTAAATGTATTTGTGGTTTAATTGCAGATGAATCCCAGAGTATGTTGGATCACATCATACTGAGGTTTGGAGCCACTTATGTTCCACTGCAGGTTACAACACACACACAAGGGAAGAGAAGATAGGCAGCAATACTACCTCAGAATACAGCACAGATTTTAAGCTATGCCATCCACAAGAGCACTACAAAAAGGACTGCCAAGTGAGGGACAATTCAAGAATTTAAGTGCAGTGAAAAATGCCAGCTGAAATAGTCACTTTGGAAATTATGAGTATAGTAGCTTGGCATTGCTTTGCAGATGTTGAATGTGGGACATGGTAATAGGGCCATATTCTACCAGCACAGTAGCTGTAAAAGCTAGGAACCACAAAGGCATATAACAACTCTTTGTAAATGTCACAAGTTCCTAATTCAATCCTCTGGCACTTTTCTGAAAAATCATTATGGGAGAATCATCACATGGCATAGTAACAAACTCTCATGTTTGTACTAAAGAAACAACCCACACTCATAAACTTGGCTTAAAATTATGAAAAGGAGCACAGCACATAAGAAAGGTGCCCTATTGTCACCTCACAAACAATAGCATAAATCCATTGTCACCTCTTAGAATGAGTGGGATTATCTGGGACTGGCCATCATGTGGCTGAGGACAGAATCTGGGCCAATATAATTTTTCTTCATAGCATTCGTAGAATCATAGAATGGTTTGGGTTGGAAGGGACCTTTGAAGACCATCTGGTCCATAATGCAGGAAACTGTGGTTCCACTGTAGTCCAGGAGCTGTACATGAAATGTGCAGGAGGGTGGATTGTACTGACAGTGGAGGCTCAGTTCTCATAGTGAGTGACAGTGCATCATGCCAGCATAGGAAGTCAAGGTGGGACCCAGCCTGGCCAGACAGTGAACACCTGTGAGACAAGGTGAGCACCTCATGTACCAATCTTCCAAAGGCAAGCAGACACGTTCACAATGATCATCTTGAATCCTCAGATTGACTCACTTGGGACTTTGTTCCTAAATATTTTGGTGATTGTGGATAGAACCTTACAGAACTGGGACACTAAGCCATGTCTGAATGTCTTTGCTCCTGTCTTTGCCAGTCTGTGGTAATCTTTACTCTGAGCTGAGACTAATCAAGATCTTTTAACTTAGGACCCCCCAAGCTATCCTTATTCTGTTGGATGAATTATACTGTTGTGACATGTCTCGACCTGCTGTTCGACTCAGCTAGCTAACCCATTTTACATTCCTGGCACTTCAAAACGCAGACATTAGTTATGTATGCATGTGAGCCAACCCCAATGTACTCAGAAATGCAACACAAAATCCCATGGTAGTTTGAAAATACACAATACAGTCACTTAAACAGGAGGAAATGCAAATGCCACATTCAGAGATATTGTCATATTCCAATATACTCCATATAAGTATGCCCAAATCATGAGTCAACACTCCAAAAGTCATGTTTTAGAGGACACAAGGTTTGAAAAATTAATAATAAATTGTAAGAATTGCATCTCAGGTGGGCTGAATCACTCCTTGAGATACTAGTCTTCCTTCCTTGTCTGAAGGAAATATCTTTAACTTGAGCTTTTTGGTTTAAAAATACATGAAAGAAATCTGGGCCATGAACCCAACATCTTGGCTATACAGAGAGACTCCCTAAAGCACAAAGTCAGATATCAGACCATGAGAACAGACAAAACTGAAATGCCCTGGATGCACAGAGTTGAACATGTGTAAGAAACAAACTTGACTCACATTGTACCTTTCAGTAGAAGTCAAGACAAAGGCTTCTAGAAGCCAAAATCTTTCCTGAAAGGAAGAACAGCAAACTGCTCATGGTACCTCCTTTGCCAGTTAGTTGCAGATCAGACTATGCATGTGGCGATACTGCTCTACAGACTGTCTGTTGTACCCTCTGCAGGCATGAAAGCTGCTCCCTGCTGAAGAAAACAAACGCAGGAAAGAACTGCTGTTGGCTTATCTCTTCCACTGAAAATTCAGGCAGCTGTAATGTCAGCTCAAGCCAGGTTCCTACAAAGGGGTGAAACTAAGCATACAATCTATCCTCAAAATGAACTTGGGTCAGGCACTTCCATGATACTGCTCAGCATAATCATGGGTGGATATCATGTACCACCTCATCGAAAAAGTACAGAGCAATGCAGTGAGGAAAAAGTCCATTGGGAAGGGAAAAACATTGGAATCTAAAGTGGAAGATGCTTATCATTAATAACTGTGGCTCCCAGTCAACCCTCAACCTAACTTCCACGAACAAATGGCATATAAGTAATAGTAGCGACTGCAGAGGTAGGGCTACCGCAACTTTCTACAGCAAGCCAAAAACTTAACAAGCTCCACAGAAGATGGAATTAAGGAATAGCCACTTTTTTCTATTTTTAATTTTCTTATGGGGAGTGAGCAATGCTCCCCCACCAATGACAGATATTGAACTCATGCTGTATTAGAAGGAAAAATGTATAATAACCCAGGAAATTCTCAGTGTTCACTTTCAGACATAAGGATGCCATTCAAAACTCATAGATCACATGTATGTATCAGTCATAGAGAGCACAGAAAAAACCAAAGTCCCTCAGGAAAGATTCTGCTGTGAACTCCTAGCCTATGTTTTTTCTCAAAATATGCCAGGCAGAAGGAAATCCAATTTTCATTAACCTCATTAATCCAGACACTCTTTTGCCTACTGAGTGCATACTTCAGTGAGGCAGGTAAATGTACAGCCTGATTAGACCCTATTTTCATCTATTGTTTAATGTGTTTATATATGATCAAGTCTTCTTCATTCATTTAGCCACTGTAGTTGTCCACTGTGCAGAAACTCATGTAGGTAAATGTGGGTTAGTGAAGAGAGGTCATTTGCATTTTGGTATTTGTCAGTGTGACATGAAAACAGTTAATGTGCAAGGAGGCATCAGCTGCATGTCATTCTGTACTTTGCTTTTAGTATTTATAATTTTTTTGTATAAGGAAACATACAAATATTCAAGGCTAATAGAGGTGCAGAGAGAAGTAACTTTAGCAAATCCATGAATCCAAACTTTAGCAAGTCATCACTCCACACTTGCGGCTTAGTCCTGGACAGTTTGCCTGTTTCTTACCAGTAAACTGACAGACCTTGGAAGATAAGGACTCCCTGAAGACAAACTATGGGTAGATTACTCCTATGTTACCCTACTCCAGCCTTTAGGTCAAGGAATGTGTTATGCATCCTGAGATTTCAGTAGGAGCTCTTGGGTATTCAGGGTTTTTTTAATCAACTCACTTATCTACTTGACAGAATGTAGAATGTAAGTTTCTCATGTATAAGATAGGATGTCTAGGTGTCCTGCAATGTTAAGAGGCTAAAGAAAACCACCCCAGAGCTCTTCAAGTAGCTCTTTCTCATTGTAAACCATGCTTGACTTCCTGATTTGTTTGAGGAAAAAGCCACTGAGTGTGTAGATGTCTTTTATCCCTCTTAGCCACAATTCCTTTGAGAAATCCAACAGCGAAGGTGGATACAATTATTGTAAATAATGTTGGATAGAACCCAGAGCAGATGAAGGTAGGAGGATACAGCTCAACAAGAACAGAAGTGGTTTCTAATGAGAGAGGGAATATTTCACTCTCAGCATGGCTATTATTATGTCCCACACATTAATTCAGCTGAGAAGTCTTGAAGTAGCAGAATGAGTTTCTATTCACTGAAGTGGCAGGCAGTGGCATAGTTGCCTTCATTTCAAGTGTTACAGTTAATACTTTCCTGATTTCTCAGTGAAGAAGTATATAATGAGTTAAGCACTGTGGGGCACTGGGCACCTAACAAGGTCTCAAAACTTGCACTGAAGGCAAATATTCCAGTAAAGTCCATTCAAAGCAGTACTTATTTCACTTTCAGTTTTATTTTTATTATCTTCTCTATTTTTATTAGAGTTGTGGGACAGGATTTATCTTCTTGAAAAATAAGCTCTAATAGTTCTAGCAGAGGTGAGAGCTCTTCAGCTCAGGAACACCCACGGTTGGATATTTTCTTAAACCTTCCCCTACATTTCTCCTGGAACTGTCCACTTTGCTCTGAACTGTCCGTTTTGCTGGTGAGCAAACAGCATATGAGCTGGTGTAATGGTTTACCTTAAAATCTAGAGGTCTTTCTCTATCTTTCTTTAAATCCCTGCCTCTTCACTATTCTTTAATTTTCTAGACATTCCTGACTTCTGCACAGGTGGAGGTCACTAGTCTTTCCATCCAAAATGTGAATAACTTCCTTTTCTTCTTTCCCTACTGATGTCCTGCAAGGACTGCAGGGCAGGATTATTGTGCTCTTTATGAGGATGTCTTTTCATGCTGCTTCCCAGATGTAGAGCTGACAGAAAAGGAGGAGAAGGAAGACAGGAAGGGTGAGGGGGATTATTTTCATGCTGACAGAGGTACCTGCGAGTAACTTCTTTGGTGGTGGCACTCTAAGGCCTCCATCTCCATATAGGAACATTGCATTCCCAGATCAGCTAAAATCCTGAAAGTTTAAAGTGGAATCCTGTTACAGTTACATTCAGGAGTTATTCTTTAAGTCAAATACACCCTGAGTATTTGGTTCCCTAAAGGGTCTAACTATAAATCATATATCCTTGTGACATCTCCCATATCACAGAAGGAGCAAAAATGTCCCACACTCCTTTTTCTGTATAGTTTTCTTGTCACTTGTCTTACACATACATTTGCAGCTCACCGTGGCAGGAACTGTTACTTGTTCTGTAGTTGTACAGCACCTAATACAATTGAATCTGAGCCCACAACCACACTTTGTAGGTGGAATTGCAAGGCTGATAAATAAATAACTGCAATCAGCAGTAAAAGCTGCTTTTAGGCAGCATACTACTGAAAATGAGAGCAAAATTCAGGGAAGGGCTGAGTGCCTGCAGTTCTCATTGACTCCAGCCCAGGCTGTGGTAGCTCAGCAGCTCTCAGCATCTCTGAGGATTTATTCTGCAGCATGTTTGCTTTTGCCTCCAGTGTGCAATGTGAGGAAGCCAGTAGTGTGACTGAAAACCACAGCTCCCAGCCACTTCTCCCCTCAGCGTTAAGTGAGAGAGTGAAAGCTTGCAGACTAGCCGTTACCTTTCTCGTGCGGGTGTCGCAGCGGGAATAAAAACAAAACATGGACCTGAATTTATTTCTAGCCAACGGAAATTTCATATTGAGGGTTACAGGCATCCTGTGCCTCTTAAAAGCAAGTAATAAAATGCTGCTCTCAATTACAAATTGTATTTACATTTTAAACCCCCATATGGTTTGGTGAGGTAGAGGGAGGTTTCAAATGCATTAGCAGCAGCACTGTGCCGTGATTAGTTACAATTTTTTGCTCTTTGTAATGCACAGTTAATGCCTCCACCTTTTTTTTTTCTCTGTCTTGCAAACTAACCCTGTGGCTATGCCAGGTCAATAGTCAGTAGACAAGACACAACTCCTGCCTAACTCTATGAACCAAAACAAGCAAATGCATTGAAATGACCATCTCTAAAAAGCCTCCTGTAATAGGATTCACTCGCTAAGTACAAATTCAATAACAATTGATTTTTTTGTGTAACTTCCTGGGCTAAACTTTTCAAAATGTAGGGACATTTAACAGGAAAATGCAAACACGCATGCAAATGTGCACAGCTTCATCTTCCTGTGCTACAAAAGTCAGATTCCCTTCTCCTTGTCCTCAACCAATCAACTTAAGCAGTGATAAAGGCAAAGCACTCATTGTCTTACATGATGCACATGTCTTGTGGCAGCCCCTTGGCTTTTGCAGAGCCTGTGTGTGTCACTCAGTGTCAACCGTTGTGGTGAAAGCATGTTTTCAGGTGCAGTTCTGAACAGAAATGGCAGTGTTGAGGAGAAGGACTTGGTTGATGAGAAGCTCAACATGACCAGTCAATGTGCATTTGCAGCCCACAAAGCCAACTGTATCCTGGCCTGCATCAAGAGAAGCGTGACCAGCAGGTTGAGGGAGGTGATTCTGCCCCTCTATTCTGCTCTCATGAGACCCCACCTGGAGTACTGCATCCAGCTCTGGGGCCCCCAACATAAGAAGGCCATGGACCTGTTGGAGTGAGTCCAGAGGAGGGCCACGAAGATGATCAGAGGGCTGGAGCACCTGTCCTATGAAGACAGGCTGAGAGAGTTGGGGTTGTTCAGCCTGGAGAAGAGAAGGCTCTGGGGAGACCTTAGAGCTGCCTTCCAGTACCTAAAGGGGGCCTACAAGAAAGCTGGAGAGGGACTTTTTCCAAGGGCATGTAGTGATAGGACAAGGGGTAATGGCTTTAAACTGAAAGAGGGTAGATTTAGATTGGGTGTAAGGAAGAAGTTCTTTACTGTGAGGGTGGTGAGGCATTGGAACAGGTTGCCCAGAGAGGTTGTGGGTGCCCCAGCCCTGGAAGTGTTCAAGGCCAGGTTGGATGGGGCTTTGAGCAACCTGGTCTAGTGGAAGATGTCCGTGCCCATGGCATAGCAGTTGGAATGGGATGATCTTTAAGGTCCCTTCCAGCCCAAACCATTCTATGATGTGATTTTATGAACATTGCCTAGAAGTCCTCAAATATTTCATGGACTCTCTACTCAACATTTTAGAAAACCTGCTCCAGATCACTGCTCTGACAATGTTTTTCCTCTTTAACCAAGCTAAGCATATACAGGGGATCATCTCTAAAGATCCTCGAGACCACCTATCATCTGATGTCATGAGCTGCCTTCTCAGAAGTCTATATTAACAACAATGTCAAAAGGTGTTCTGATATTGGCAGGTGTTCTGTAGAAATAATCAGTAGGTCCTGTTCAGCTT
This sequence comes from Aquila chrysaetos chrysaetos, assembly GCF_900496995.4. Classification (NCBI taxonomy): domain Eukaryota; kingdom Metazoa; phylum Chordata; class Aves; order Accipitriformes; family Accipitridae; genus Aquila; species Aquila chrysaetos. The sequence continues at coordinate 35,409,643 of NC_044013.1, forward strand.
TATTCAAAATCTGACATGGATCTGATAGAACAACCCTACTCTGAGGTTTGTGGGAGCTCCTGATGTGAATAGGAACATTTCCTCTCTATGGTCATAAATGTATGTCCAAGTCACTGGTCCTGACCAGTAATACATATTTGCACCTAATGATACCCAAGCAGTGTAAGACTATTTCAGAGGGTATAAATGGGCAGAGTGTCTTTATTAGCTATGGAGTCAATCCGCAGTTCTACTGGGAATGGGTAAGATCCCTGAAGGGAGCAAGTCTAGAAGCGTAACCAGTAAGAAGAAATCAAAAGAAATCAGGAGAAAACTCAGTAACAATGCTATGACATAGAGAACAGATGGTTATCACTTATTCCATGGGGATTACTGATGACAGATAAGAAGTAATAGGCTCATATTGCAACATGAGAGATTTTAAGTTAGGTACCAGGAAGAATTTCTGTCTGGAAGGATAGACAAGCAGAAGAAGATTGTCCAGAGAAGATGCAGAATTTGAAGGATTTTGCTAAACATTAGCTAGTCTGGTTCTGCTTTGGTTTTAATGATGCTCACACCCACGTTTTGCTGACCAAGCCTGAGGCCTCAGAGGTGAGAGGATGTTCCAGGCTGAAAGTGAGACAACCAGTGCCATACTTTACAGGCATGTCTTTTCCTCATATTTATCTCCAATACAGTAGTGAACAGCCATACTGGAAAAGGCTGGGCCAGACCCACCATTAGTATAAATCACCTTTACAATCAGTAGAATCATAGAATCATAGGATAGTTTGGGTTGGAAGGGATCTTTAAAGGTCATCTAGTCCAACCCACCTGCAATGAGCAGGGACATCTTCAACTAGACCAAGTTGCTCAGAGCCCTGTTGAACCTGACCTTGAATGTTTCCAGGGATGGGGCACCTAACACCTCTCTGGGCAACCTGTTCCAGTGCCTCACCACCCTCACAGTAAAGAACTTCTTCCTTACACCCAATCTAAATGTACCCTCTTTTAGTTTAAAACCATTACCCCTTGTCCTATCGCAACAGGCCCTGCTAAAAAGTTTGTCCCCACCTTTCTCATAAGCCCCCTTTACGTACTGAAAGGCTCCAATAAGGTCACCCCAGAGCCCTCTCTTCTCCAGGCTGAACAACCCCAACTCTCACATCCTGTCCTCACAGGAGAGGTGCTCCAGCCCTCTGATGATCTTTGTGGCCCTCCTCTGGACTTGCTCCAACAGGTCCATGTCTTTCCTGTGCTGACGGCTCCACAGCTGGATGCAGGTGGGGTCTCACCAGAGCAGAGTAGAGGGGCAGGATCACCTCCCTCAACCTGCTGATCACCCTTCTCTTGATGCAGCCCAGGATACGGTTGGCTTTGTGGGATGCAAGCACCCGTTGCTGGGTCATGTTGAGCTTTCCATCCACCAGTACCCCCAAGCCCTTCTCCGCAGGGCTGCTCTCAGTCCCTTCATCCCCCAGCCTGTATTGATATTGGGGGTTGCCCCGACCCAGGTGCAGGATCTTGCAGAACTGTGAGTAGAGCTGTGTCAGTTTACCGCAGCTAACCTGCCTTGCTTTTATTTATAAATAATACATTTATGACACAATGGCTATAAATAGTATTTCATTAATTTTACTGCTTATTTAGATATTTCCCTAAAGGGCTAATACACAGTTACTGTTGTGTTACTATTTCAGCTTCTGTTTTTCCAAAAGTTTAGTTTACAGCTAAACCATACACTCTACTTGGAGCTGAGGCTAAGCTCAGCAGCTCGGCTTTGGATGAAGAGCACATTTGGTGTAATTAGATTTGTGGGTTTAGGTGTTTTGGGTTTATTTTTTTAGTGTATAACAGTGTAATAAAAAGAAATGGCTGTAATTTATAGCCCAGCATTTGGCAAGTGGCTCGTCTGGTCTAGGACTATTTTTTTTAAATGGCAGAAATTTTAAATTTAGGTTAGAATTTCAAAGAAGCTTAGTACCCACAACTAAGGCAGATGTTCAGTGCTGCCAAGCTCAAGCATTCAAAAATCATGAATCAGGCATGAAAATACCAATATTAAAATAAAATAAGAAGACATAGACACAAACTCAAACCCATATACCCACATGGATATACAGGCACCTTTGAATAAGGCTAATGTTTAATTTTGTATCAAATTTACTCTTGATGTAAATTTACTTTATTATGTTTTCATATAGAAGGTGATATTTGTGATATCGAAATGAATCTTATAAACAAAAACATTTTGATGTTCGATTAAGTATCCTTAAGGCAATAAAATTAAAAATACTTTTATTTTGCTTAACAAGCAGCAATTTTCAGTGAGAACCTGGGCCTAAATTATTCTCTGTGCCACAATATTGCACCAATTTAGCTTAAGACTTTGGGTTCCTTTTTTTAGCGTTCTGGTATTTGCTTTCCATGTGCATTTATTTCCAAGCTTTTCTCTACAATAATGAAAGCTCAAAATTTCCTATTTTGAGTTTCACACAAACTAAGATTCTCTAATCAACTAGCTTCAGGGACTGTAGACTTAAGAAGAACACTACACATGATAAGAATCACAAATGAATCAGGAGAACTATGAATAAGGTGTGTTGTTTTTCTTTATCAAGAAAGCTCAAACTTTGCTTTCTTTGCAAGAGTTCAGTCCGCAGCATAACAAATACCTAGTCAAATACTTTAGTCAAAACCTATTATATGAGTTACCATGTACACTGTACTCTGGTACTGTAAATGCTTATGTTTAGACATTGTGAAAGAGGGGCCCCTTTGAAATGGAGTACTGACCCAGCTTAATCCAAAGCTATCCAGAAGCAATGAAACAGTGTGCCACTGACTTCCACTGAACCTTGGATCAAGTCCATGGAGTGTAAAGGTAAGCATATGACAAAGGTTTTGCAGGACTCGGAAGCCTTTTGAGACCATGTCTTGCATTCAGGCACAATGTGAAAAGTGCTGATTGTATCCCACTGTCCCAGTGCATAACACTACTGCATATACTGACTTACTCTGTTTTCTTAAAGCAGAAGTCCACTTGTCTGTGTTATTGTAATCCAAAGAAGTGATGCCTTGGTGCTGAAATAAAGAGAAGCAATGGCACATTAACACCATGTTACTGGAATACATCAGAGCGATTGTGCTCTAGTGCTCTATTACTTACTACAGGGCATCTCAGTAACAACACGCACAGTAATGCTGAGTACTCCTGCTGAGGTGAAAGAAACATCTTAATGGGAGACCCTGACATTTCTGCAGACCCATCTACATTCCTTCAAATCAACACAGTGATTGCCCTAGCATGAGGTCACAAAGAGCTGTGTAAAAACATTCAATCACAAAAAAGTCCAAACCCCAAGTCAAAACATAACTCACAGGAGTATGTGAAATCATACTGGGCTTTGAGCTAACTGCATTAACTTTGGAAACAATCAGGGGTAGTGAAAGAAGGGCACAGAGCTCTTCAAGAAAAGCCTTAACAGTATTCTACTATAACGATTCAAAAACTCAAAAGTCTACAGTGGTCACAGAGCAATTCATTTGGAAGAATTCATGCAAAATGTCATTTGTTCTGGCTACTGGATCTGAAGCTACCAAGGCATCTAACTGTTTATTCAGGTTTTAAAGCAACACTGATCCTCTAGCCAGGCCTGGGAAAATTTCAGCAGACCCTCCAACAGAAAGAATTACTTATACAAAAGAACTGCACAAGATAAACTGAAATACTAAAAAAAACTGCATAAGCCTGTCATAGAGATTCTCTTTCCAGTTCCAGTGACAACCTGCTGTTCATATTGATTTTGTATAAGTATAGCATCAGCTAGAGATTAAACCTTGCGCCACCATAGCTCGAACACTACAAGTCTTTCTTTTGTCTCAAAGCTCAGTCAGTGTAAAGGGTCTACAATGGCAAGTTTGTGCAAAGTAAACCAGAATGTAATTACACAGCAGTCATCATGTAGAAATTCAAAATGAGAACTAAACATACAATAGCCTACTCTACTTCCAAAGCTTGTAGTTTGGGAAACAACACATACTAGCCAGTTCAGTTTAAATTCACATTCAAACAGCCTCTGCACTGAAAGCACCAGAGATTTTCAGTGATCTGGCCTTTAAAGTGCAAAAGCATTTATATGGGCAAGGTCTGTCTTTCATCTGCAACAGAAGAAAATACAGATTTTATTCAGAACTTCACATGGAGGTTTTGGATTCATTCTGCTTTTAATTTCATTTCAACCTAAAATATTTGGGCTTGATTCTTACAGCTTGTGAAGTCATTTACATCTGTGCAGAGTGGAAGTAAGAAGCTTCCTACCGAGAGTGGTAGGTAATCCGCATTTACCTTTACATGTGCGCAATGATTATACAAGTTGTATATCCCAGCGCCTGCATGTTGCTGCCCAGTGTCTCAGTGCAAATCCACCTTCATTGATAATGCAGGCTAATATGCCAAACCGCAAACATGAATGGCTAATGTGCTGGCACGTGTCCTGTTCTGCCATCCCTGCCACGAGGCATATAACCTCTTGCAGACAGGTCGGACAGACAATGCAGAATATTAATGTCTCAAACCACTTCAGTTAGAGCAACCAGAGTTCATCTCTAGAAGTAACAGGACCTGCTCAAGGTCTCAGCAAGCCAGTGACAAACACTGACAGTGGAATCTCTGTCTTCTAAGTCCCAGAGACCAAGCTTTTGCTGCTTGTTAAAATTTTATGTTACTTTCATTCATTAGTATTTTTGCTTAAGTGCTCTGCTAGAGGTAGACATCTACCTCTAGCAAACTTGAGACAATCTCTTTCAAGTAAACCTGTGAAGTTCACAACAATCTTTTTGTATTTAACTGGGATTTCATGGAAAAGTTGTGATTTCACTAAAAAACTGCAGAATATCTACAATGCTTGTTGTAGATTTGGTTTGCTGATGGTGGTTTTGGTGAAAAAATTTGTTTGAGTGAAGTCTGATTAATCAAAACAACCCTGTTTCTGAAGGAAGACTTTGGATGTTTTCAGATTTCCAGACTAACTCAGAAAGAGATCAAATTTTCTGTCAAAACATGTAAAAATATGACAGTTCGTATTTAAATGTCAAAAATAAATATTGTGTCAGTTTGTGAAGCACTGAGCACAAAGTAAGCAGTAGCAAAATGTGAAAATCTTATCATAAAACACATAAATATTACTTTTTACCCAGTTACACAGTTCAGTCATCAGATGCTACAACACAGCAACAGATTCAATGAATGTGGATAGGAGAATTCCATCAGCAAGATGCTTGATCTTTAAATATTGGAAATACTTCAAATGCCAGAGTGAAAGTATAAAGGGCAAACAGATTTAGCAAATCATGCTGATTCCAGTTCTTCCTGAAAAGGTTGTAACATCATCTGCAAAGCATCCAAAAGAGTAGTTATTTCTGTTTTTTTAAGTGACTGCACAAAACTTTGAATGGTATGTTGCTGTTTTTTTCTGTTGGAAACTGTTTTGTTCTGTGTCTAAAGGGCTATTCCCATCCAGTGCCCAACACACAGCAATGAGGTTAAATTGGTTTGGATGATATCAGCTATATGTAATTAAACCAGCAATCCATGTCCGATCCTTTCTGTGACCATGTTAGGTGTTAAATTAAGGTCTGAGTAAGAGTGCGCTGCTGCAGTTAAGGTCAAGGACTAAAGATCACAAGCTTTGTTTCATCTAATAACAATAAAGACTGTCTGGCTGCCAAATACCACAACAGCCCTTGTTCTCCTATCAGACTGCTGTCCAGCTAGAGGGATCTGATTTCACTGGTATCCCTTTTTAAACCCTACTTCTAAGAGGGTTTGTAGCTATTTCATCTGTATTAAGCAGCACTGTGTTACCCGAGGCTATACGGTACGTTCTATATGATCAAAGTAGAAATGCAGCAGCTTCTGACGAAGAGTTATCGTGGCTGAGGGGAAAAAAATATCAAGGAAGGAGAAAAAAGATACAGCACTACAAAATACCAGGTCATGCCACCAAACACCCACAGGTAAGTTCATAACATGAGACCCCACAATGGTGGAAACTGTGCACATGTGTCTGCTTGGAACAAATCACAGGCATGCCCCACCAGCAGTCAGCAGGAGAGATGTGTCAAATAGGATAGATGAGAGAGAAGAGCAGAGTGGTGAAGACAAAAACCAGCAACTTATTTGTAGGATGAAGACAAGAATCAGTGCATAAGAGCTTCTCCCTGCATAAGTGTTTTCCACAAAGACGGGTCAGGAGGCATTACCAGAGCAGTTGCCTGTTATGAGAGAACAAAATTCCTAGTAGCCCAACAAAGTGTTCTCACAAAACATGCCCATATTAATCTCAAATGAATACAGGGTGCTGGGACATGTTAGTTTCCTGAAAAGGAGGGTAGAGCAGAGTAAGAAACCATATGGCCCCAAAATAATCTCTCACAGCCATACTTTTTCCATACTTGGGGTCCAATTTCAGAGTAGATACTGATTCGTTTTTCAAGAGTCATCTGAAGTGTCTTTCATTCGCTCCTAGTACTTGATAGACTATTAATAGAGCACTGTTCATACCTGGGAGGACACTTTTGCTATTCTGTGAGGCTGCACACAGAACACTCATCATAAGGACACACTAAACACACTAAAACCACTACATGTTTAGACAGTTCTTTGTGAATTGCATTGCACATGTGATCAAAAAATTTCCTTGAGGTGTCTTGATGCTTTGCATTTCAGGATTTGAGATATAACCTCTCTGTTTCCTAACAAGCTCTGAGTGAATCCCAAAAGATTCAATGATACAGTTCAACATGGATTAGCTTCCAACTCCTTATTGTCGCCACTGGGCTACAGATCTCTGCAGAGCAGGCTTTGCTGTGGGAGTTCCCAGACTTCCTGGAATCTGAGTTGTGTCAGAAATACAGTGAACACCACAAAATAGCCAGGTGTGAAAAATGACTTCTCCATGACAACAGAAATATGTTCACCATTGGGAGTCAGTGCCTGAACTGGAAAGCAACCTTTTACTGAATTAGGAAATTCCTGTACACCTTATTTCCCACCTATTTGTGAAAACACTATGACATTGCCAGTAGCATTGTGTGCTAGTCGTGGCAGAGTCTATCTTTCTAATGATAATAAGAAACTTTTTCTGCCACCACTTAAATCTCACACCAAACTTAAAAAAAAATCTAATCAAAGTAAAAGGGCAGGTTTGGTTTGGTTTGGTTTGATTCACCTCCTGATCATTCTTCTTGCTAAATTTTAGAAGCAAATATTGTACACAGAGAACCACAGGTTTATTTCAGTGTTGGAGACTGTTGTCAAAATATTTAAATGCAAAGGTTTAAGACATATATATACATATTATCTAGATGACAGTGCTGAGCAGTCCTGATTAACTGCTGCTCGTCAAAGGAGGTTGCTTTTGAAAGCGATCATTAGTTTTGAAAATTGAGGCACTGTTGATAGGGTACTTTGCTATTTTAGATACCTAATTTAGGCACTTCCATCTGGATCCAAATAAAATCAAAGGCAAAATTCAGTATAGGTGGCAGGTCAGAAAAGCGCAGCTCAGCCACTTGCTCTAGTAGGGGAGCAATGTGATAGCTTTGTGTCCTGACATCTTTGACTTCCCAGGCTGAATGACCAGGGACCCAGTCATAAGCAAGTGGCCTGGCAACGGCTCTTACCATAAATCTGGAGTTAACTCAGACTCCTGCTTTTGACCCTGAAGCTGTTGATAGAAGGATTGCTTTTGAAAACTTTCCAGCCTTGTCTTGGATAGCTGCATTATGTTATCTCAGTATCTGCACTATTCCCTAAACTACACTTAAGCGAGTATAAGAGGGATTGTTGTACATATTATGGTAGTGTCATTTATTTATTTTACGCAACTGGAAAATTTAAGGGCAGCCACTTCACTTCTGTGCTGTGTAGATTGGAGTGTTCATAGTAACACCTGCTTACTGGACAGACAGAAAAAAAGCCCTTATATTGCTTCTTTATTGCAATTTATTATTATAGCTTGAATGGTTCCTAGTGACTTCCTAAGATTAATGTTAATATTCTGATCGGAGTCTTCCCTCTGGAGTTTTATTATGGGTTTTGAACATTCATTTCATTTAACGTACACATGGGAGCAAGTCTGGTGGTTCCAAAAATATTTGTAGTTGGAAATCACAGTGATTTTTTGTTAGGCTCAGTGCCAAAGAAATCACAAATCAGAAGTCTGTTATAAAGCAGTTCCAATTTCTTGGCATCAAAATTTCTCTTTATGTATATGCATAGTGTGATGTTTTCCCTAGCTGTATGGCACTGAAGATTTACTGAGAAATGCATTGCTTATCTATTTTTCAAGGTTTCTGGTGGAACTAGAGAGTTTGTCTAGCTGACTGGGGATTCATAGGGGTTTTATGGATTTCCAGTGTGAGCCAGAGACTGCCCATTGGGTATGCATCTTTCTCTATCACAGCTGGTGTTTTTGAACCAGAGTGTGGAGTAGAAATTTCATCCCTGATTTTTTTGGCTGGATCAATTGTTTAGTCTAGGAACTCTCAAGTAGACTTTCTAGGTGCTGGAATTCCTCTTTTTTCTTCAGTCAGCAGCTGATGTTGTATGGTGTACATCAGAGTCTAGATTCACATCTTAGTGAGCAAAGATTTATGTTCGTCCTAACGCTCCTTGACATTAATGAGTATTACAGACATGTATCCCCATGGATTAAGTTGAGAACATACCCCAGAGTGTGTGTGGAGTTTGTCATTAGGGCATCACACTATTAAAACCAACAGAGAAATTCCAAGGGTAAGAAGGCAATTGGATCTCTTCCCTTCTCTCTGCTGGAGCACATGTAAGAGATACACTTTAAATCTTCTCATATTTCCAGGCCTCTCACACCAATTTCTGCATTCATTTTTGGCTGTTAATAACTTCAAAGAAGAATTGATTGCCACTGTTAAGACATTTCCCATAACAACATTATGGGAAATACTTTGCCAGCAGAGAATGTTTCTGTAGCTTTATAGTGCTTTCTAATTAAGGAACTTCTATATAGCTGGGGGAGAGAAGAGAGTATTTTTTTTTTCCTCAACTAGCTGTTTCAGGGATTGGATCAATACAATGGGATGACCCTGTACACTCCATTGTCAAGGGTTTGTGACTCCTCAGTGAAACGTTATGGATCCTATGGGATGTGCCAGAGACCGTGGCACAGACACACCTGATGACAGCAGTGCATCAGCTACCAAAAGGATATGCTAACCCTGGCTGCATCGGATCAGTCTGGTTTCTGCAGATGTGCATGGACGTGTTTCCTCTCCACTGCCCATTGGTCCAGGTTTTGGGTATATTTCCAGTGCAGGTCTGCATGGGCACATAGTCAGCTATATTATCAGTATCTTGGGGACAATTCAGCTGCAAGCCAGATAAACCATACACAGAAAATAGACTCCAGGATGTCATTTCAGTCTCCCTTAAAGCCCCATGTAAAACTGACCTGTGGGAGGGACTCAGTGCAGAATTACCACACCTCCGCACCCTCATGATCTACCATCTACAACAAACAACTCTGGAGTCAGGATTCTTGGATTTTCTTCACAATATCCTAGCCATAGAGTGGAGATAATTACTGTGTGTCTGGTTGATAGAAGTTTTCTAGGCTAACTGTCATCACACATGAGGTTTATTAGCCTTGTGTAATCCTGCATATATCAGCTAACTGCAACATGGAAATAAAACCTTTGTTTTCCCTCAAAGCTACTTGAGATCTTTCGGAGAAAATTTTCGTAGGAGAATTCTGATTTATCTAATTTGAAAGCAGTGATTCCTGGATCAGTCATTTCCCTTGAAACACACCCATTTCTCCCTCAATAAAAGAGGAATAACAATACTAACAGAGATTTACCAAAATACTTTGAGATCTGTGAATATAAAGGGCTGTCTGTAAAGTGTTTAGAAAACTTCAAAAAAAGGTGCTACATAAATGCATATTTATTGCAGTGCTGACATTCTTGTGGCAGCTCTGAATGCAGAATCAAAAGCATAGGGGGCAGAATATAAGTCAGAATAAGAAACTGTCAGCCTTTAGCCTGTATCTTAAACTGCTTTGAAACATTGCAGACATTCAGAGAATCTAGTTTGCCGATATTGTATGTGCTACAGTAATTACACCAATCTGGAATATAAATTTTCCTCCCCCTTCTGAGAGAAGGCAAAGCTCTTAGGGATATACACAAATGGAGCTCTAATCCTACAAGCTTTAATGCCTGTACCTAATGTTAGGCAGCATAGTTGTCCCACTGATTTCAATAGCTCTACTCAGATGCATGTGTGGAAGTGTTTGCATGATTAGAAGTTAATACTAATAAATGCACAGTTCATACAAGATCCTTGTGTAAACAATCTATTTCTGCATGCAAGTGATGATTTTATTGCTGTTCTGTAATTCTGTGTAGTGGCTTTGTGAAGAAGTCTTATATTTTCTAAAGCAATAAAATGTTTCTGATAGTGTTTTTCATTGCTAGCTCTTTGGGGGCTAATTAAAAGAAATATCTGTTAAATTTATTCATTGCTTGGTTCCTTGATAGCAAGAGGCACCTGGTGCAAACATTAAAAAGAAAAGCAGGCAGCAGCCAGACGTCATCAAATACTAGATGCATTAGGACATTTTATTCATAAATATGACATTGGTTTTAATGATTTCAAAAGGAGGAAATGCCAGGAAGAGCATAATATGAGCAAGCTCAGTAAAGCTGTCATGAAGATGCCTAAACCCACAAAAATCTAGAAATTTTACTTGCTCCCCCATTCTCCTCTCAAATAGTAAGTGGCAATTCCAGCTGCAATTGGCAAAAATGTACATAAAGAACTCCAGGACTAACCAAAACAAGCAGCAGATGAGATGGAGCATCCAAGAGCATGTCTGCACAGAAAGCACCATCAGTGGCTGATCAGAAAATAGCTCATTTATACTGAGTTGACTGATTCAGTGAAACAAATCCTGAATTTTGACTCGTATGATTTAATGCAAAATGCTTAAGGATGAGAAATCCATCCTTCTTTTAGGACAACTTTTAAGCAGGCACTTAACATTAATCATATGCTTTACATTCACTTGACTTTACTTTCAAAAATGCTTTGCAGTGTTTCCTTCTGTTCCCACTACAGGCTTCAATAAATCAGTAATGAATAGTGACTCAATACTTTATAACTAAGCATGCATTCAGCACTGTCCCAAATAAAGATACAATAAATTCATTATCAATAGACTAACAATATAAGCGAGGAATAACAATAATTGTCCTGAAAAAGTTCTCTCTTCATGAGGCAAAAATCTATCCTCAAGATAGATTTCATCTTATGGTACTTCATTGTAACAAGGCATATTCATTCACACTAATTTGATAAAGGTATTTCACATGAGTAAAATTGATGTTAGTAAGATCATTGTCCAGGTTTAGTGGGACGAACCACAGCATCATTTCTCATTTAGAGAGCTGAAGTTTTGAGCCAGGTGTCATATACATGACTGTGTCTAAAGAGGTAGAAAGATTTATGTTACAAGAAGAACTCTCATTCACTACGACTTGGAAACTTAGGAAGTGCTAAGCAAAAAAGAAGTTTGACCCAAAATGATTAAAGTACAAACTGATATTAATAAAACAAGAATGAGGACTTCATTCTAAGGTAACCTACTACGTGAAAATCTGAGACAAGCCAGAGACTGTATCAAGTCTGCAAAGGACTTTCCTACTTAATTTGACCTCTTCTAAGAGACACTTAGACACAATTGTCCACACACACGGAGTAATTGCTTTAATCCTGGTTCCGATGAAAAACCTTTCAGTAGTTGTTCTCCTCCTTGCATGTAGCAGAGAACAGTATCTAGACAAGCAGAGTGAGAAAGGTAGGTAGAAGTTGTCCCACCCATTTTGAAGCCTCTTGCATTTTCCCAGGTTTAGCACTGTACAGACTGATCATGTGGGCAGGGGATGCAACTACATGGCCGTAGTATAGGAGAGAAATTAGGAGACCTGATGCAAGTTTCCTCCAGAGAAACAACATTTCTTTGCTCTGCCCTGAAGAGGTTTTCACACTGTGCCAACGGAAACCAGAGGCCCATTCACGAAAGCCTTGGGCTACCTATGACCCATAATATTATAAGGGTTGTTTTAGCTCATGCTGTTACTATTGAAGGAGGAAGGAGCACAAATGGAGGTGCTGTTAGTAGCTAGCACACTTAAACTGTTTTGGATGTGTTTCATCTGTAAACCTACTCTGTGCATAACCTATAATGACCCATCACGGTAATCAAGCTGGTGTCTTTGGCATGTAAAGGAGGAACATTATTCACATAGACAGCAGGGCTGACTCTCCACTAGCAGCAGGGCTATAAAAGAATTGGGCTTTTGTAGGCTAAGTTGTGGCCTCCTAGAATACCATAGGTGTGATCTTTCCAAAGGGTCATTTCCCAGTTTTAAAGAAGCAGAGTTTTGTTGACTTCTTTAATCACATCAGAGGTGCCTCATTTCTAGGGCAGGAACTTTTCCTCATGCCCTCGCAAACAAAATAAACAGACATCAGTTTTCCATCCTGCCCTGACCTCTGGAAGATGCCATCTCTGCCAGTACTGCACTCTCTGGCCCTGGAGAGTCTTACCAGTTCAATCCTGGCTCTAAGGGAACTGAGCCACCTACTGAATCATCATCGCACTTCCTGCAGGCTAACACCTGTGTTTTCCTTGGAGGTCACCCCATCCAAGAACTAACCAGGTCTGACCTTCTTTGACTTAGGAGATCCAAGCAGCAGAATTGTCCAGACCTCCAAAATTAAATATGAAACATACCACAAAGCCTCAGAGGAGTCTGAGAATAAGGAACTGCAGCCAGGGAACACTGTCCCAGCTCAGAACTGCTGCTTGCAGCATACAAGTACAGTATGCTGTAGCATGAATTCTCCGTTCAACGTTTTAAGTGACTTCAGTGACAGGACCTTGCTAGGTTTAGGATGAGAACAGGTCCAGACGAGGGGGAGCAGCAGAGACTGTAACTTATAAAATGACTCATTCCTACCAGTCCTACATATGAGGCTTCTGCTTCCACCAAACCAGGTGACATTTAACCACAAAAATATTTAACCTGCTTTTTACAAGGATGTGCATCATTGACTATGATAAAATACAGGGATGTGGGAGAGTCAGGATGCAGCTTTTTCAGTGCAACTCCACATAAAGAAAAAAAAGGCAATAAAAAGGAGGTACTGACATAAGGAAAACATCCCAATGAAATCCTGCCTTTTAATCTCAGCCACGATCTCTCTCTCATCATCTCCCCTGCTTTTTAATCCTCTGCTGCACTTAAGTTTTTTTATACTCATTCACTTTATCAACTTCACCTGTCTCAAAAGTCAATAAAAGCAGAGGCCACAGTTTTAAAATACAGGCAAATGAACTGAGGCACCAAACTTCTCAACTTCTCTAGAGGTGCTGACTACTCACAACTGTCAGTAACTTCAAAGCAATCTATGGGTGATCAGTGCCTTTAAAAATCACTTAAGTTCTTGAAAAGGAACATAACTCAAAACCACAGAGGATACTACTTTCAAAATCTTCTGATTGAAGAGTCAGTATTTTACTTTCAGAAGTGATTTAGGCACTTGGGAATTCAAGAACTACTTTAAAAAAAAAATCAAGTGTCTTCTGAAATGTGTAATTATTTTTGTGAATGGTATACATACACCTCTTCTGGTAACATACTTACCCCGAAGTCTTAGGCCCGCCTCAGGGGGAGAGGGAATCAACATTGTGGATTCAATGTACCTAAATGCTAGTCCAAGATTTGTCACACTGTCATGTACACAAGCTCCACCAACACTCTGGTGGAAAAGTAACTTCCCATGTTTATTGCCTGAGGAAAACACCGTTCAATAATGACCTAAACAACATCAGACTGATTGCCGTTGAACAGCCTGAAGAAAACTCTCCTGCATTTTACTAACGCCTCTGCTAGGTGGAAGGCCTCATAAAAGAATACTTTTTTCAGACTTCCTCCTGCTGCCATTTTTTTCTTGACATCTGTTCATCACTAAGCCACCAATAGATTCAGTGTCCCACCATGATGTATGTGAGCTTCCAAAACACTTTAAGAAGAAGGAAGAGATTGCTAAGCGTACAGAGACAGGCAGTCAAATATGTCATAGCTTAAGCCAGCTTGTTGATAGAGGAGGTTTACAGCTGTCATTAGTGAAATGGAGAAGAGGGCCACTACCATAAACTCACACCAGTGACAGCTATAGATCAGGAAAAAAATCTCAACACATGGCAGCATTTTACTGCTGAACTGTTGGCCTGAAATTCTGTTAATATTTATCTAATGTGCTGAACTTTAACATTTGGATTGCTCCTGGTAGCAAATAGTCAAACCAGCCTGAGGTCTTCACAAGATAAGTGTGTTGACTGGACAGAGTCAGATTAAAGCTTAGCAAGTCCTCCTACCAATAGTTTAAAGGCATCTGGAGCTAAAGGGGTCAATCAACTTATACCTCCTTGGTTTGAGCTATCTGGATTCTTTAGCAGCTACTAAAGGCAGTGGGGATGCCAGGATGCTATAGATGTGGTTTGCATATATCCTACATATACATTATGAATTTGGTCGATGTCTTTGGCACATCTTGCCTCTGGAATAGAGGCTTCTAGGTCACTGCTTTTCAAGCTCCCAAGAAGTACTCTGCCACCACCATTGCTACCCATCACTGCACACTGAGCTGAAACAGTTAACTATGAGCACAGTGGGGCTAATATCTTTGAAACATACTGGTTTCAAGCCTTGCTCCTCCTTGGCAAGACACATTTTTAATAGAAAGGTACACATTACTTTCTCTTTTAGTGTCTCTAAAGAAGAGGAAGGCTCTCTTCCCTCTCGAGACAGTTTCACAATAGCCTAGCTCCTGTGACCTTAATGAAGCTATCCTCATACTGTCTTTAGAAGGAAAGAAGATTCAGAGCCACTAGGAACTTAGAAAAGACTGCTGTGTATTAGATCTGCAGCACTAGTCTGCTGCATGATGGTCAGAAGACTGACCTCTTTCGAGCTGTTTTTTTCATGAGTCTTTGAGTAGACTGAATCCGGAAATGGTGACAGCAGGCAGTGCTGGCATACCGGACAGTGCCTAGCATTCCAGACTATAATACTGGTCGGAATCTTAGATACTATGATACACCTAGAGAGAAACTATTCCAGCAATTGCAATTGATTTTTCAAGGTAAACTTCTCATTGCTGTGCCCATGTTAAGCTACAGATTAATTTTTTAGAATCTCTTTTCTTTGATTGAGTTCAAGCTCTTTCTTTGGAATAGCACTTCAGTTTTCCTTCCTTAATTTAGATAAGGTTTGAATCACATATTTTACTGCTTTCATTTTTCTTTGGTTTTCTTTTGCATGGAGAACCTGTTAGGTTTCTGTTCTATAATACCATACAGCACTCCTAATACGATCCTAGCAACGTACCTGGTTAAATCCAAAAAAGTTTTTTCTCAGTTTGCCTCCTGGCCTGAAGTGCCGCTTAGATCTCCTCCACTGCAAGAAGCCTTCCCTTCTTCTGCTATTCATCACAGCAATTTCACATGCTCTCTTCAGCTGTTCTCTCCATGGGTTGGTGAAGCTGGTACGGTTATTATCCTCTTTATCCTGCACAAAGTGGGGAAAAAAAAAGATTATTTATGGATAACATTGGAGACCACCCATATAGCAAGAAAAATTGAGAAAAAACAGTTCTTTTCATGCTTAGGGCAGTTATAAGCATACATAGCTTGGATTAGACAGTCTTTCCCATTTGACTTCTGTTCCTCAGTAAATATTTGTAACTTTGCTGATAAAGCAATGCTGGATTTCTCAGCTGGGTTTCCGTGTGGACAATAAGCTGTGGGACTGGAGTATGGGATCTCATTCTGTAACAAGCTTTCTTGAATAGTCATTTGTTCCATTCTCTATCTTGGTGATGAAAAATCTGCTCAGGAATCAAATGGCAGAACAAAATCTCTAAATACAGCTGCTTTGGCTTTATTATTGATTGCTTCTGAGGCCCATGGCAATAGGTTATAAGGGCTCAAAGGCATTAAAACATTTTTTTATTGTGACCTAAATGCAGGCAATTCATGTATAGAAAATAGGAACATTGCAATGTTTTTTTTAAAATATTATATGATTTCTATTTAAAGCACATTATCTTTGCTTCAGTCTTGTTTTACTCATGAGCAAAAGACATTACTTTTTTGTGCCTGCCTGGTCTATGCATACTAGAAGCTTCTGAGGATAGTCACTGCATACTGGGGTAGTTAAGTGTTATGACAATGTAAACAAGCACAAGCAATAATAACCTGAAGGAAGGAGTAGTGTAAGTATGTGCCCATGATTGGCCAGCCTGGGGCTTTAAAGTACATGGAGTTGAGATGTAGCTCAAGACAGCCCTCATGCCAGGATAAATTGTGACCAGCAATGGGACGGTTCTGGCACAGGGCTGCTGACTGATCTGAATTCCAACTGGGTAAAGGTGCTTACTCTGAGGTCGGCATCACTGGCTTGCCTCTGACCCAGCTTTCCATCTAGCTCAACACATTTTGCAATGGGACACCCAGAGGATCATCACCATCTGTCACCTGTAAATTACTTTCCAAATACCTGCATACACCTTCAATGCACATAATCTGCATCTTACAACTAAGCTACAGGAAGGTTTGATTCTTGGCTCAGAGATCAAGACTGTTGGCCACTTCTAAGTTCACTAGTTTGCAATCACTAGTTTCTTCCCAAAAGAAAAAAAATTCCCTAAGAGGAAAGAGACATAGAAAGATAAGGAAGACTTCAAACTTCAGATTTACAGCTTTTTTCCTTTCTGAACTAGTAACAACCCGAACACATCCCCTTTGCCCACAGATCTCAGAGTGCTTTACAAAGGCAACAAATGTCATTGACACCACTTTACAGCTAGGGAAACAGGAGCACAAAGGGGAAAGTTATTTGTCGGAGAAAGCTTCAATAGACCAACAGCAGAGGTAGGAATATAAATAGTAATCTGCTGACTAGGAAAGCTGCCCCACATACATGCTGCCTATAGTGGTTACATTTCTAATGCCAATAAAATCTTTGTTTAGCATTCCTTGTCTTCTGCTAGGGACAACACATGCAAGAGCTGTTTAGACCTCTCTGACCCCCTTATCTCTTCTTCCCCTCCCTTCTCAACATACACATTCCCAGTTAGTCTTCATCTTACAGTGAAAGTCCCTTTGGGATGTGCTTAAGGGTTATATTACTGAAGTTTCATTTTCCAGATCTCTTTCTTATGGTATTGGCTCTGGTATTTAAGAGATAAATTTTATGTTTTGTGCAAAGCAAGAAGCTTAGGCATGTGGGAGGTTCAATGTGTTCAATAGGTAGTTGAAACAACATCTTCTATATAAAGATTATTTCAAAATTGCACCCAGTGCAAGTTGCAGTTGAATGCACTGTTTAAATGCAGCCTTGGGTTTTTTGCAATTTCCTGCCCAGAAGACCAGCTCTCTAACTGTTTCGAAATAAAAAGACATAAATTTTGGAAGGATGCAAGTGGTCAATTGACCTCATCGGTGCTCAGGACTGGTGCTAGTCAGGAATTTTCCAACAAGACTTTTGGGGGGGGGGGGGGGGGGGGGGACGGAAGGACAGAAAATGCTGATCTCTCAAAACTGAATTTTTGTTACGGGAAACACATCAGTTTCAACAAACTGCTTGCTGGGAAGAATCCTCCAGCCCAGCTTGAGACTGATGGACAAAACCTGATTGGGAAAGGATCCCAGCATAGCCAGCAGCCCACTGGTTAGCACATTCCCTGGTGATGTGGATTTATACCATGTGATAGAAGAAAGATTGAGTTGGCTCCAAATAAAGCAGAGCAAGGATTTGACATAGTCTTCCCACAGTCATTGCAAATACTCCAACCTCTGGGTCATCATCTCTCCTCTGCCCCAAGGAAGGGGACTTTCATGAAGTCACAACCAATCCAAGAAGAGCAATTGTACTTAACAAATTGATCCTAGTCAAGGAGGTGTTGTAGACAATAAATATGAACCCTGGTCTCTTACATCTTATAGGAATACCCTCAGAACCAGGCTTTGGCATACTGTGAGCTGAACCTCTGTTCTGCTCACTTGCTCTCTCTTTAACAAGTGGTCTGATTTTTATTTTGATGAGAGAAAAATTCTAAGACATCCACATTTTTCCTAAAACAGATGTTTTGCTTTTTAGCCAGCTTTACTCAGCATTTTGTAGAAGGGAGCCCTTGGTCTGATACCAGACGTTTAACATCTGCCCAACTTAAGGTTTTCCATTGCAACCATTTCTAAAAAAGTGACCAATAACGAGAAGCATTTTCTACTAACTCAATAGGCTGTGAATCAGACCCCAAATTCTTTGACAATTCCCCAAAGTGTGTTGCTGGGTTTGTTTGTTTGTTTAATAGAAATAAAAGATGTGTTCTTTACAATAAAACATCATTTAGAGAAGTATGGCAGGAGACCACATTGGAAAGGTCAGTGGTCTGCTGTTTTGCCTTCTGTACATTACTGTTTCTTAACATCTGATTTTTCTTTTCCTAGTCTCAGAGAGAAAGTGGCAGGAATTGTGCAAGATCCTTGCATAGCTAGAATCAGATGATCTCTTTTCTACAGCTCTGTAGCTACTGGAGAACTGGTTTCCACTCTCTTCAGCTACTGACTGTTCCTCACTATGGTCTTAATTATTGCAAAATAATGTGGGATGTATTAGGTGAGTGAAAATAAGTGACATGTCATCAGGAAAGGTTTACAATCACTGACACCCCATTTTTGATAGTGTCACATTTTCCCCAAAACATATAGTAAATAAATTCAGAAAGAAGTAAAAGAACGGAAAAAAAGGAAGGCGTAATCTGCAAACGTGCTAAAGAATACTGTGACCTCCTAGTATTGAGGGAGGCAGTGACAGCTTTTCTCAGAGGGCCAGAGAGGTACCTATGCTGTAAAAAAGGATTGTGAAATACAGACTTTTATATCCCTCTTTTTGGCTGAGGCCAATAATTAGAATCCTCTTTCTGAAACTGCTCAGGCACATAGGAGGAATGATACTGACAATTGTTTCTTTAACCTGCCCAACAGTTTCCATTTGGAAAGAAGCTCTTTTCCAACCCTATCAGTATAAACTAATGCTTTACTCAAAGCTAATTCTTCTTCTAAATTAGGATCTGCCTTTACATGTAAGTAATTGGTAGCGGGATGACAATCTAAAGGAATATTAGCTGAAAGGTGCTGAAGAATAATAGTATTATTCTATCATTATTACCAGAAGAAAAGGAAACTGTACATCACATGAAAGACTGACCAGCTGCTAGTATTACATAATGGATGGGTACATTGCTGATTCAATAAATGCTAAGAATACAGAAATTCATCTATAAAGTCAGATACTCTCATGTCCACATTAAGAGTTTACTAAAATGAATGGCACAAATATACCACATATTTCTTGGTTATTTCTCTTTGCATGCTGGTTTATTTCCTATCTTTTTTTCCCCCAATAATATTTTTCAAAGGCACTGAAGAGGAGGGGGTGGAAATAAGTATTCTAGAAAGCAAGCACCTCATCTTACCAACATAACAGGGAAAAAAAAAATCATTTCCAGACTTGACAAGAGCTAAGCTATGCACAGCACCTACTGAATCTGAGTAAGATTTAAAACTTGAATACAGACAGCAGGCACATCACAGTCTACCTTCAGAAATAGAATGGCTGCAGCTGAAGGGGAAACTCAAGCACTAATGATTGGTTAAGTACTCGATTACTTCTGTCAGTAAAGTTGCAACATACCACAGGGAAGATGCACAAAAAAACTCCTTAGACAAATTCTGAGTAGACTGACAAAAGAAGAAAACAGGTCTCGTAAAAAAAGTCAACATTTGTTAAATAAAACAAAATATGGTGCTGAGACTACAGCTCAATTCAAAGTGAAGCTAGGCAATTTTACAGGTAACTGGAAGAAGTATTGGGAGAGAGAAAACTCATGCTTCAGACAGACATCTGGTGATTACAAATTAGAACTGGATATTTACTGAGGTAAGATTACCTAACCCTGGATTATGTTTCATTTCTTGCCTCTTCCTTTGCAGAATTTGGTTCTGGTTGCTGGGGGTATAAAATACTGTACTATTACATCTTCATTTGGAAAACAGAAACATGAGGAAAAAGGCAATCACATCTGTTAAGGCAGGTAGGCATGTACATATATCTGTACATGGATATGACTACATGTTGGGCAAACACTGAATGTAGATGGAAACTTTGGGTTGCCAAGGATGGAAGCAGGGGCCTGATAGTTCTTTAACAAGTAAAGCCTCTATACAACAGTTATGCTCGAAATGTAAATAAAAATAAGATAGCATATAGTAATGTACCTGTGCTCTCTAAACTGTTTCTAGTTTCTCTGCATGAGAAACACAATTTCCAAGGGTTCAGCTCATTTAAATAGAAAAATAGACATCCTGGTTTTCCAGAGATTATGAAAAATGCTATCACCGCTCTATATCCTGGAGTCTATCAGCATAGCTAACTGTATTTCATTTGGAGCAGCAGAGCTACATCAATTTGCACTAGGCAGGGAGCTTCTGTTTCCAAACAGACCATGAGGAGAGTTATGACCTGCAAATCAGTCCAGAATATCCTTGGCTCTGTTTCAGGATGCAAATACCGCTTTTTCTCTTAGAAATATTAAAATTGAATGATCTAGTGAGGAGGCCTTTCCTACCTACTTTGGTTATGGGTCTTTTGAGAGATTGTTTTGACTATCAAGTAGCTTTTAGTGGTTATCAGTGACCACAAGATCAATTTACACTCTTAGAAAATAAATACAATTCTTGCTTACAATAAAAAGCAAATGTGCAAGTAGAGAGGAAAAGAAGAGAGAACAGGATTAATAAATTACAATTGTTAGCAGGCACTAACATGTATCGAAAATGGCAAATTCTCTGGAGTATAGCTGAGCTTCTTTTATTCAGGTCAATGACTCCTTTTCCGATTCCCTTCTCTAAAAAAGAGCATTTTTCAATGATTTATGTATAATAATCTCGACATCAGCATATCTTATTTTTCACTATTTGTTTGTTAAACATGCAGCAAGAATCTCGCACTGAAGCCCTTAGCCTTGAAAATACAACTGGGATAAAGGCATAAAAATATACATATAAAATAGAAATATTTATTACTAAAGCTGATGTTTATGATTTGACATGTAGGTGAGGGAAAAAAAATACACTATTTTAGATTGCTGCGTTAAGGCTTTAATGGTGTGAGTTTCAGACAGATGTGAGGGCTGTTTATTAAGCAAAAAAAAAAGAAAACCATCTATTCACAGGCCACCAGAGCAGGAAACTGCAGTAAGCATTACAAAGGCAGCTTTTCATTGGCCTGTGCAAGTGCTGTCTCTTTGCAGACTGTAGGAGTCAGAATTGGACCAAAAAAAAAAAAATTATTATTTAAATTATTAGGATTACTTGAGTCAGTTCAAACAGATTTGCAAATTCTTGAATTCAGGGTGGGTTTTTCAGGACTGAACTTCATCATGGATGATTTTCAGCCATCTGTGCTCCTGTCTGGTTGCCTATGTAAAACCTTGATACTTCAAAGTGCTCACCCACCACTGCGCCCCAAGTGCCTGTTTCAAGTTCAGGAACTGACATGCTGATTTCTTAAAAAAAAAAAAAAAAAAATTCAGGTGTCCACTTCTTTGAAGTCTCATTCATTACAAAGTCTTGTCATCCAGTCAAAGAGCAGGACAGAGCCCTGTGTCAAAAAGGATACAATTTCCAACAGTGAATCTGAAGACTGAAATATTATCTGAGGTAAAGAATGAGCATATCATTTCTTTGTCTTAAATCACAGTAGTTCTTACATAGGAACACCTCTTACCAGGCTAGTAAAGTCAAAGGGAGTCTCGGATGACCCCTGGTGTGCATGTCTCATTGGATTATCCTATCAGTCAACCCATATCTGGACTAATTCTCATTTCCACCCTGAAGACTTGAGAAACACAGAGGCCACATATGGGAATTCTACACTGGGCAAAATTACACCACATATGAATAGTGACAGCATTTTGGAGGTTATAATTTGTTATAGAAAATATTCAGAAAATTTTGATTATTTGATTGACATTTGAAAATACCAACAGATTTCAATTGCAGTATGAATTACCTTTTTTACCAGTTCATACTGTACCTGTCCCCTACTGATGTAGGGGATTCCATTGCCTTTTCTGTCAGAACAGAAACTTTCACCAACATAAAATCCATTTCCAAAATCCTGAAGGCAGATGGACAGACCCCTCACACAGGGGGGAAGGACAGGGGAAATCAATACATAAAATGGATGATTTCCAGTATCTTTCAGCTAACAGGTCTGTCCCACCCTGCCAATCTCTGGCCAAGACTTTAAAGGCAACCAAGCCTTCTTACTAGAGTTGTATTCTCAAAATTGACTGGGTACTTAGTAGGCACTGACGTCCATAAATATTTCACAAGGAAAAGAATGCATTTCCCAAGCATTGACTAGCTACATATATTATTTATATGAAACTGTAACTTAAGTTGAAAAACAATAAATGCTTCAACAACCGACCTATTCACAACCTACTCCATTACTAAGTAAAATGGGCTCTGGCTATTCCTCAAGATCTCATAACTATGCAGAAATTCAATGAGACCTGCGTATAAACACGACCTACAAAGGTGGAGTATGAGCTTGTAGTCACTTCCCCAATACTAGTTTAACCTGAAATTATATGGACAAGGGATTATAAAACACTGACATTAATTTATATTTTATATTTGTATTATACTTTATGCCCCTGTTTGAGATCAGGTCTCCCACTCTAAATAAAGGGCAGAAAATGCACAACAAGGAAGTAGTATTATCTCCCATTTCATACACAAAGGGTTAGAGCTCAGGGAGATAAAGGACTACATTTTCCACTGCCATGCCCCCCACATAGCTCATCGATAGCCTTCTCCAGAGGAAAAAGTTGCTACAGAAAAGATGAAGGTCAGGAAAACCAGAGATTGCATATTCCAGGTTCATGCCAAAAGACTCATAAAGAGCTGGGAACTGAATTGAGACTTTTCACTTCCCAAAAAACTTAGCTACAAAACTCTCCTTTCTTGGTAAATGATCTTCAAACAGGTTTTTAAATGACTGCTTTGTCGTTCACCCTGTTCAACACCATAGAGAAGGCATCTCAGAGGAGGTGTAACAGACTAATGCTCTTTTGCCTGAAGCACTCATAACATTAATGGAAGTTAATTCTGCTGGTGAAAAAGGGTTAAGTGAGTTTTTCTAGCTCATAACCACAGCTAGGGAGAAGGGAAAAGCTTTTGGAGGGGAGAAAGTGGATCTGAGATGTAGGCAGTACCACCACCATTTATGTGTTTACCACTCAGCTGGCAGCTAATGGCCCATGTATAAATTCAGGATGAAAGTGGGTAAAATAAATTGCATTCTTTAAAAGAACCATCTCTTCTTTCAGTGGCACAGAAAAAACATCCAAAATGCACCCCAGAAAGCTATTTTGAGTTTGTTCTTTTGGCAAGACACAGAAAGTGCCAAGATAAAGTCAGTCAATTCAGTATTGTGAAGGAAAAAAAAAAAAAAAAGCAATAAAAACAGTGGAAGCTCTGGAGACAAGACTCACCTCAGTGCAGACAGCAAGAAGGATATTTATGCACTATTTATACCACTCCAAGTGCAAATTTTGCCTTGCATCGATTATAATGCATGTTTCAAAGATCTTTCTGCAGCTCTGGCATAATACTAATAACGCAGTAACAATGAAAGGCTGAGGAACCAGGGTTACTGCAGCCACTTTGGGCAAGATCAAATGACATATTCCTCTCCCCTGGACACTCCAGGGCATCACACGCTTCCTGACAAGCAAACACCGAGACCAGGCTGAAAATTGCAACACAACAGAGGCTGTGTTAGTAAGGAAGCATTTCCCAAGCATCTCCTTGTTGCTTCCTAGCTCTTCCTCCATTCCCTTCACTGCATTGAGTTGAAGTGAGAGGGTTTCGGTGCTCCTTGGTTTTACAGTGATGTGGTGGGGGCCAGGCCATCAGTCACTGTTAGAGTAAGGAGATGCATTAGAGGGATGTTATGAGGCAAACCTGACTGCTGTTCTGCCTCCTCTGCCATCACTGCTCCCTTTGTGAAGGGACAAGGAAGAAGGGTGTCTCCAAAGTCACCCTAGAGTTCCCACTGACTCTGCAAAGCATGGCAGGAGGTAGGCCTGACCCAGCCCTGCTACCCTGCTTTCTCCTTCCCTGACAGAGAAGAGCACAGATTCGCATCCCACCTGAAACACATAGCTTTCAGTAGTGAAGCCCACTCACTTATTACAGTATTACTGGTTTATATGGCAGGTGTGAACTAATTCAGTTCATTTGGATCCAAGAGCTCTCAGCAACAGACAGGAAGATAAATAGCCTTGGGAAAGAGGGTGTTGACAAGCAGGGACTTGTGGAAACTGACTGGAAGGATCAGGAACCTGCACACTCAGCTCCCCCCGACTCCTTCAGCAGGCGCAAAGCATCCCCACCATCAGAGCCTTCACTGCTCTCCACATTTCATTTTCCATTGAGAAGGCATGTCAGGGAAGTTCTGGTTCGGCTGAAATAGGCAACTAGACCTTGATACCTGGTCCTTCCAAGGCTTCTGCCAAAGAGGATTTCTGGTAGCAC
This sequence comes from Aquila chrysaetos chrysaetos, assembly GCF_900496995.4. Taxonomy (NCBI): domain Eukaryota; kingdom Metazoa; phylum Chordata; class Aves; order Accipitriformes; family Accipitridae; genus Aquila; species Aquila chrysaetos. The sequence goes on from NC_044013.1 coordinate 35,434,407, forward strand.
CTACCATGAAGATATGCCCAGCTCTGCGTTTCCACCTCATCACTAAAGCCACACTCCACAGACTCCATTACAGTTGTTTCTTTGCCCCAGTACCACTTTGCCACAGCAAACTGATTCCACCAGTTGAAAATGCAGCTGATCAGCAGGAGGCAGCGAGCAACCCAATTCCTTCAAAGGATTATTCAGGCATGTGATCCCAGACAGTACCTTCAAAGACCGGAATGTATCCCCAGTTTGGCTTCATGAAAATCCAGCATCAAACACTCCTCCAGGTAGCTATTTTCTCTGATTTCTGCAGCACTAATATTTCAGTGACCATCTTATAGAACCAAATTAGACCACCAAGAAGTTCATATGAATGTTGTACGTGCACGACATCTGTATCCACATACAACCACTGGCAGACCACAAGTGATCCAGATGCCTTGTCCTCATCAGCACAGAACAGCTAATTTCACAGAGTATAAAAGAAGACAGTAGGACCGTGTCCAATCCAACTCCACTCTCCACCAGTCTCAAGCAGATATGAATTTGTATAGGCTGCTTATGAAGGCCTGGAAAAGGAAACCCTGACACAGCAGTGTGAAATCACACGCAGCTCTGTCATTCTAAGGGCTCACACTATAAAACCTTCATTGCTCCAATCCGTGAAGCAAAATGACAAATGACTCCAGTCAAAAGCTTACAGTCGGGACCTAAATCTTCCACCCCCCCCCTTTCTGCGTGAATTAATTTTAGGTGTTCTGTGAGATAAATTGAATTTTGCATTCTTCCAACTGCAAAAATAGATTGTTCTAGCTATTAAAATAAATATATGAAGAAAAAAATTGAAAAGATAAAAGAGAAGGGAAATACTAGTGTAGTCAGAAGTCAGAGTCATGTCAAAGAATCACAGTGGTATTAAGACACTTGTGCTATATTTTTGCAGGGGCATCAACGAAGAAGAAAAAAAAAAAAGGAAAAAACCCCACACCTTTTCAGAGAGTCTTTTTGAAGGCAGTTTAAGGTTAAAATAAAAGCAGATGTTGTAACTTAACCTGCACTGCACCAGCTGATTGACTTCAGTGGGAGCAAGAATGGGCCAAATTTTTAATCTTCTGGTTATACCTCCAGCAGTTGCAGTGCATTCGCTGATCAGCATGGGGGTTTTATGCCTGAATTACAGATTTTGCCCATCATGGTTATCTTCTTCAAGCAGCCTTCATCTTCTCTCTTCCACTAGGCACCATACATCATTTTTCTCTAACTGTCCAAGTTCAGTCCTATACAGAAGACACTACAAAATCTTAATTGTCCAGGAGGCTGCAGTTGAACTTCCCAGGACATAGGCTGCAATGTCCTCCTGAAAGCTGTCTTGGTCCCTCAGTCACCATTTTCCTCCTTTCTTGTTTCATTACTGCGTATCACTTCATACTGGTTAACATAGCTGCCTTCTACCAACATTTCAGCAAGAAGTCCTATGCTCCTCAGGCAATAAAAAGGCAAAAAAACCCCAGATACCAAAGCTTCAGAGATTAAAATTAAAGAGACTGACACCTACATGTTCGTATATCTGGGCCCCTGAGACTACTAAGCAGCAATTACCACTTCAAAGTCTCGAGTCTTCCAATGTCTCAGTCACCCACTAGACTAGGACCTCTCAGGTCAGCCATTGTGATCTGTTTAGTAGAATAGTTTATTTTCTGATGATTGTGGATCAAGCTCAACTGGAAGTATTTACCAGACTTGGGGAAGAAACACTTACAGTGATTAAGACATTTTAAAATAAAGCATCTGATTTTTTTTTTTTAATGAAAAAATTTTGAAAATGTTTCATTTCAGCTCTCATTTTACTTAAAGTTTTTACTACTTTTCTGATTCATCCAGCAAACCAAAAAATTATCAGTTATTTCCACAGCGCTGCTTAGATTTGGGCTCTGAACAGATTTTGGTACAGAAGAAAAATAATCAAGTGCTGTGTTGCTAACTCTGACCAATTACTTCTTAGTTCTGCAATACTGGATTTTTTCTTAAAGCCCCAGCTTCTTGAATCATGTGATTATATGAAAATTTCAGCTTGCTTTCCCACAGAAAGTTGAGGTCTGATAATTTGGGCTGCAAACAAAAGCTCGCATGGTGGGGCACTAAAGGCTTAAATGCCCCAAACAAGCAAAACACGTATTTTTTCCATCTTACTGATTTTAAAGTCAATCTCATAATATGGATGGATATTATTTGTGATTTTTTTACCTCTTAGGGTAGAGAATATTGCAAATTACTTTCCAGAAGCTATTGAGAAAGGTGCTTCAGGATACTTCCATCCCTGGGGCTTTTAACCCTTCTCTCTTATTGGCCCCCTCCCCCATTTTTGGGGGGGAAGGAAACCATCAGCCAGCTAAGTCTAAACCCATACAAACAGTAAGAGTTAATTTGTTGCAATGTATCTGAGTGTAGTAACTGATTACATTTTTCCCCAAAGGAAACTTCAGTTAATTTGGTTAGTGACTCATATGCCAGGCTGCCAATTACAACACAGATGATTACACACATAAATTCACGTCGGAGTGGCTCAACGATCACAGGGAGGAAAGAAAAAAGAAGAAGAAAAAGAAGAAGAAAAAGAAGAAGAAAAAGAAGAAGAAAAAGAAGAAGAAAAAGAAGAAGAAAAAGAAGAAAAAGAAAAAGAAGAAGAAAAAGAAGAAGAAAAAGAAGAAGAAAAAGAAGAAGAAAAAGAAGAAGAAGAATGAAAAAGGAGAAAGAAAAAGGAGAAAGAAAAAGAAAAAGAAAGAGGAGAAAGAAAAAAGGACAAAGAAAAAGAGGAGAAAGAAAAAGAGGAGGAAAAAAAAAAGGAGAAATTAAAAAAGGCTCCCCTTTATCTTCCTGGGATTGGGGGTGGCTAAGCCCCCCACCCTGCAAGGTGCTAGGTGCCCACAAAGGTCATTGGAGACTAAGTGCCAAAACCTACAAGACTGGGACATGACATCTGTGAAATGGCAGTGTCTTCTAGTTTTCCATTTGGGATTTTCATTGCAGAAATGTGTTGCACACTCTCTAAAAGATTGTTTGCCAGTATTGTTAGAGGAATCCATATACAAAGAGAGGAGGAAGGAGGTTAAATGAGCAATGCTTGGCAGTACATCAGTAAATCATGTAAAGATAACCTCTGCATACCAATACAAAAAAAAAAAAAATCCAATTAAAGTAACTTATTACAAACCTAGTCCCATTTCTGAAGTACTTTAATATTCCTAAGGAGGTGTGAGAGCGGGTGAGGAAAGAAACAGGACAAGGAGTCAGAGTCTGATACTACAACATTGAGGAAAGCCCAAGCTAGGCATTAGAAAAAAATTCCTACACGCCTCATCAATTGGCCAATGAAATCAATATCAAGGGGAGTTGGCTAGGCTCCTGAATACATATATTCAGAGAAAATTAGACTTTGCACTTAAAAGCAATAGGAAGCTCTGACATTTGGTGGAAAGTGTAGGAGGAAGAAGGTGTTCTTTTATCTTAAATGAAAGATACTTCACTGGCCTAAAACGTATTTCTAACTAGACATTCCTGTAGATAAACAGCTGCATACATTTCCTTCAGTCAGGGTCAACAGACTAGCTATAGTATAATTCATGCAGTTCCTTGCTGGAGAGGTCAAAATCCTTTACAAACAGTAATTAAGCTTCGTGGCACCGGAGTACTATTATACCAGTTTTACAAGGGAATAAATAAAAGGATGTAGCGGCTAAGTGATTGGCCCAAGGTCATTAAGCAAGTCAGTGGCAGAATCAAGTATTACACACGGATGCCTGGTCTCCCATCCTCACCTCTCACCAGTAGGCAACTCCCCTACATTGGCCTTTATTAAATAACCATTACAAAATGTATTAATTTTAATTTGGAACTATGTAAATTGACTCTTTCCCAGAAGACAGCAATTGGCTGTTAAATAAATACCAAGTGATTATTACAATCATATTTGCTGAAGGGTGGATCATCAGTGTAATGTGCTGGGTTCAATAAAAAGGTTATTGCCTGTCAAATAAACATGATGAGCAGAGCCTGGACTGATGCAGACCATATTCAATGGTCAGATTATGTCTTTGAGAGATATGGTCTGAACACAAAGGAAGCTATTTTAAATTGCCAGTTTCTTATGCTTTTCCGAAGTGTGAGTTTATAAGAACAGTGTTCGTTCTCTGCCAGACAGTCATGGATGCATCAAAAAAATCTTTGTACCCTGCAGAACTGATTCTCATTTGCAGTTACACACCAAGGCAAGCACCCTGCTATAAACTATAGTCATTCATTTTTAGGCTGCTTCATGCTGCCAAAGCAGGGTGAAAGGACATTATTACAATAAAACCTCCGTTCTGATGTAGTTTGTCAGTGTGAGCAGCACGTTTCACTGGAACAAGTATTGCTGCTGTCTCAGAGCAAATATTGTTCTTTGCAAAAGCTAAGAGCCAAACAGTCAATGCATGTAGTAACTGCTGCTTACGTTAAATAAACAATTTTTTTTAAAATCGGCTTTTCCAGCACTAAGTGCGGGAAAAGACAGGGAAGAGCAGTACCGAATTAAAGCACTAGGTGGCAAGCCTCTAACAAGAAGTAACTTCGGGGAACAGAGCCTCAACCAAGGCTTTCAGCAGTCACCTGACAGAATTTCGCGTTGTGGAAAAATGTTCTTGATTTAAACACCTAATGTTTCCTATTAAGAGCTAATGTCCTCCCTATATGCTGGCATAGAGCAGCGGCTAAAACATACAGGACAAGTTGTACTCCAGACATTGCTTGGAGAGAACAATTCTTACCATTCTTATCTGCAGACCTTACCAAGATGTTCTTTTCCTCTTAATGTTTCCTTAATATAGTTACTTTTTTTCCCTCTCCCCTTCACATTTAGTCTGTTTGGGGTTTTGCTACTGGAAACGGCTGAGGGTTGAGATATGAATTTTAGAAGATACAGGCTCTGCTTGGTTCAGAGGGAGCCAGTTTGGGAAGTATGTGATGTGGCTTCTCTACCAACGGTGAGCCAGGCAGCGCAGCCACGCACACACATCCGCACTCGCACAGGCCAATTAGAATGTTAATAATAATTAAGTGTCTTACTCCTAAGACGCTCCTACACAGGGGAATGCTAAAGTGCCAGTCAGCTCATTTCATTACATGCAGCCAGACACCTCTCAGAGCTCCTGTATTTGCTAAGGGAGCAGAGCAGAGCGATTCCAGCTCCAGCCAATCTGATTTCAGATGATCTGCTCAACAAACAAATTAGAGCAGCCTACAGAAAGAAATGCGGACCAGAAAAAGAGTCCAGCTGTGGCAGCTGAGCTGTACCTTTCACCTCAAACTGAGCCACAGCAAATAAATACAGGGTGAAACCTATAAATTTCCAGTTTGCGGGGGTTTGTGGGAGTCTTTATCTAGCTTTGGTTCACACGCTTCAAAGCGGCTCCATTTCAGATTTGAGATAATCCCCTAATTAAACACAAACTCAGCCTTAAGCTGCATGTCATCTGATTTCTACCCAAAAAATCAGAACTGGACACAGACTTGCTAGAGTTATTCAGCTTGTTCAGCTCTGAGATTACATTTAACTGGACAGCAAGGGCTGGCCCAGAGGTCGCCTTCCATCTGTTTGAACCACGTGAGTCACCCACCTTCCTCATCTTTCATGAATGCTGTAGTCTGGCTCACAGCTGACCACAATGTGCTGCTTATTCACAAATCAAGTCGTTTCAGATGTTAGTTTGCAAACAGCTATGCCCTTTGATAGGCAATAGGACAGAAGGCTAGCAAGAGGGAACGGTGGATTTGCTGCTGGAAGAGTTCTTGGGTTCAAGGCTTGCCCTTCTGGTAACATCCAGGAGGGTGTGGGAAGAAAAGCTTGGCTACAATTCTCGTGAGCAGAACCTTTTGAGTGACTCTGAAGAGTTTTGGAGTTTCATTACCCCTGGCTTAAAAGGAATTAATTTAGTATGTTTCTGATACAAGAAATGTTATGGCTACTTTTCACCCAAACCTCTACTTTCAGAAAAAAGAAAAAAAGATAGAAAAAGTGAGGCAAGAAGCAAAGTCTACTGGAGTATGAAAACAGAAAGCCCTGTTTATTCAGAGCACACTCCAAATAAAGCAGATAGAAAATAAGTTAAAGCAAGACTGAGTCATTCACATTTCCAATAAATTAAAGGAAAAAAAATCCCATCATTTCTCACTCTATTTCACATCAGAGAACAATCACAACAGACTATTCACTTAATGTGATGATGACTTTACCCCTGCCCCCAAGGGGTTTCTCTGCCTTTCTTGCACAGCTTTGAAAATTATCACATTTGCCCCCATTGTATGTCTCTCCCCACATCCAGTTTGCCCCATTTCAAACACTTTGGGTTCACACAGCTGCCTGCTTGCAGTTTCTTTTTACTATTCTTTGATTTTTACCAGCTGCAAGTGAAAAAAAAACCTTAAAACTATGCATCTGATTAGATGTGCATGACACATGATGCTACACCTGAGTGTACATCTGAGTTTATCCAGATTCAGTTTTCCCAAAAGATCAGAAGTCTGAGCAAAATCAAACCAGTCCAGCAACCCGAATCCAGTAGCTAAAGAACAAATGAAGGTCCCTCTGGGTCCTATTTCCAGCTTCTCCACAGATAACCAGAGGGGATGCTGTTGGGCCAACTCATTGCTGTGGAAGAAGTCTTGCATACCCAGCTTCAATTTTATCTTCAGCCTTTGGGAAGTAAAAAGCTAAATGAGGAATCTAAACTGAGCGTTCAACTTTCTGTTGAGCTAGAGCCCTTTTAAGCCACTACAGAGATAGAAAGTTTTGTTAAGCCACATACAGGTACTAACGAATTTTATTGCAGAAGATCAGTGAAAAGAATCATAGCACTTGGATTAGAAAGGACCTTGGAGATCCCTTGTTCAAACTTCTGCTCAAAGCAAAACTAAGTTACAGTGCTACGTATAGCACAAGACCTTGAAACAGAAGTGAACAGATGTGGGGCAGTTTCTAGGTAAAGGTCTTCCCAGAGCTTTTCAGAAATTTTTATCCAGCTTAGCAGTATATAAACAGAGTTTGCTCTAGAGCAGAGCAGCTGCTCGCTTACTCAATAAAAAGATCTTCTGTATTGCATTGCTGGTGTGCTCTGAGCTTTGAAAAGCATTATAGAAGGTGGAATCAGAAGTATATGGTAGAAACCAGAAGGGAAATGGTTGCATTCAAGTTTAGCACAAAAACCTAGTTATAATTTCACAGGAGAACTGAAGGAGAATGGAGTAAACTCCTACACTGAGCTTACTGCTTGGAGATTCTGCCACAGTGAGGCAGCGAACCGAGAACAACCTAGAGACTTAATGTGGGTATTCACTCCCACAGCGATGCTGCTGACTGACTTAACTGGAACTATATTTGAAGCAGACTGTTTTACATCTTCTGCCCACTTTATATGAGATCAAATTCCATCCACTCACTCATAAGCAACAACTTCTGTTTTCTCAAAATTTTAATTACAAATTTTAAACAGAAAATAGCAACTAAACATACAAAAATAAGTTTTCATAACTCTAGATGATTTGCACTAGCATTACTCTGCACATACAAACTTTCAAACCACGGACATAATGAAGTGTTCTTAATCGTCATTTTCCTCTCAGCCCTACAGTAACAAACAAATCTATTTTATTGTTATTGCGGGGCATCAGTGAAACTGTAGGATGATAACCAAAAATGTAAGAAGTATTTTAAGAAGTCAAGTAGTCTGAGTTTTGTTATTCACATTCAGCTAATAAGACTAATGTTAACATTTGGAGGCATCACTGTCTATATATTACAGGAAAATGAGCTGGGCAATTAGCTGGAAGCAAAATAAGCATCCTCATCTTCTGTAAAACACAGCAAATTATTTTATAAATAAGTGTTTGATCAAATAATCATTTGATCTTGAGGGTTGTGTAACCAAAGTTTTCAATCACTTCTCTTTAGCTGCCCAGAGTTTCAGAATTACGGAAGCTATATCATTTTGTCAACCTTCAATGCACGGCAATGTTGAGGCATGTCCCCACAAGATGATTATCTGTCTGACTTGCAGTTGAAAGCTATTAGATGTTACTTTTTACATTAGCTGAGAATTGCCCAGTTGCAGTTTTTAAGTTTGTTAAGGATGACAAAGATGATCATGACAGACTTGCAGTGATTAAATGCTTCTTGAATTTATTTCACAATGTGCTAAATGTTTCTTATGATACAATCTTAAAATTAGAATGAACTGATCTTGTACCTACTGAAGTTTATGACATGATGAATTCTTTAGAGAGTAAATTACAATGAAACATTGATAGCAAATTACTTGGTTATAAATGTAGCTCATCCAAAAACACATCGTGACAAAAACAATGCATTGTATTCAGTAGTATATGTCTGCTCTCATATCTGATTTCAGCAAATATGACTATTTTCACCTTATACAATCACTTTCACTGGGGGAGGTGGGGGGGAAGAAGCATGCTTTACAGTCATTTTTGAAGAGCTAAAATTTTACAAAAAGCTGAATAGGGATGGTTTGCTGAGAAACAGCGTATATATTATACACTAAAAAAATTAAGTAGAGTGTGCGTGTACTTCGTAAGTGTTGAATTTAGACATGGTATATTTCTCTATCTTCAGAGTCCTAGTTCTTTCAATTTCTTACGGTTTGTGGAATTAATTATGTCCATTTCTACCTCAAATGCAGAAGGGGAACAAATAATTTCCTTGGATAAACAGACGAACAGATAGCAGAAGACCACAAAGTATTGATTATGTTAAGTTTGAACTTCAAATTAAGGCACAAATGAAGGTTAATTTCAGTTATTCATGTAAAGAGTCTTATGAATTGCTTTAAAAATGTATTGAAAAAGTATCAAAACTGGTCATAAGTACTATTTTCAGTAACAAATTGAAGTTACAGGACTGAATTGTATATTCAAAGGTAGTAGATGTGAACATAAGGAGAAAAAATACAGGATTTGCTAAGGGAAATGACATTTCTTTAAATTGCCCCTTCAAAAAGGGCATTCTTCCCTTAATCACGTAGTTATTTCCAAGACTGGTGATCATCCTGCTTTGGATGCAGAAGAGAGGCAGTGATCAGACCAGCACTGTGTTCTAGCTAATCTTAGCTGCAAAGCCTACTTTGGTTATTCTCAGTAATCAGCAGAGAGTGAAAAAGTAGGTATGACTGCCAGGTTAAAAGTGGAGACAGGCAAGGACGCCTTAGTTCCACCTCCGTAATCGCTGCTCTGTCCTGGGCAGATCACAGCTCAGCTGGAAGAGGGACTGTAACCATAAGCTTCCCATAGGCAATTCAGCCTGTTCCCACCAGCTGCTGTGTGTTCCCTGCCATAACCTGACCAAATCAGCATGCTTGCTATAGACAGCTGGAAATGGCCAGTACCAAAGGGTCAGGAGATCTGCCTTGTGTTTGGGCTTTATCACTGCATTATTTTTTTACTTCCATCCAGGTGATAAGGGTGTTGTTGCTGTAATTACTATTAAATTTGCAGTACGATCGGTCTGGAGTCCTTATATACACACATCACTTCAAGACACTGTGCTCAGTTCTGAGTTCACAGAGCAACAGAAACTAGCCTAGTTGTGTTCACACTTCCTCTAGAGATGTGGTATAAATTTAAGCCCGGGAAACTGAGTCTCTCTCTGCAGTAAAACCAGAGAAAATGCCAGTGTGAAGACGGTTTGGACAATCTGGGATCTGGGGCTTAACTGTCTCCTGAAGTTTACTGCTGACAAGATAGACATCACTAAGGGAATTCAAATATCTAACAGGCTCCAGTACCTTGAAACAGCTCCCCGAGTGGCATTATATCCCCACAAAGTCACAAGGGGCTCTCTAGCTGTGACAGTCTCTCATTAAGGTGCTGTGACCCATAGAACTTTCCTGCTTACTTCTGTGGTCTTGACCACTTTCAAATAAACCCATGAGAAGTTTCTGTCTTTAGCAGCAAGGTGGACCAAGCCTTTTCCACATACCTCTTCAACCCAATGCTTTGGAGTCAAACGCTTCCGGTATTTTAATATAAGGCTTTAAGAAGCTTCATATGGTTATGTTTCCTTTTTAGTATTAGCACATACCCACACCCAGCACTTCATTTTCTTAAAATACAAATATGTACATGTATAATAAAAACATTGACAAATCCTAGTCAGAGTTTAAGACGTTTTAGACCTGAAAACCTGTGCACCCAAAAAAGAACAAATGTGCCCCTTGCACTAATTTCTGCTTCTACAGCCTGCCCATCACCGTGATGATGCAGAACAACACTGCAAGGGGCATGTGCTACATAATGTCAGCTGGCATCAGCAAAGGTGCTGTGGATACTGCAGAGCTCTACTGTAAGAGTGCTGACTGTTTTCATGGCATCACATGAAACACAGAAATAAATAGCTCCTCTTCTATGATCACAGCATGGAAGTTTTGCTTTGCTGTCTATCCCTTCTCATTAAAAGCATAAAACACAACGCAAGATAGGGATTAGACACAGAGGCAAGCAAACGCAACAGAGCCACAGGGAAGAGTTCAAGGAGTAAAAGGATTGGCACATCTGCCAATAAAGCCGGTCCTGGTGTCAGCTGTAAGTTGTGCCCTCAGAAGCCAGAACTGAATTTCACTCAGAGAACAGAGGAACAATAGGCATAGATACTCTAGACCACACAGGCATGTATACCCATTTCCTTCTCCTGAGCCTCTGTGCAGGTGTTAAGAGAAACCTCTCCCCTAGCAAACTGTCATAAAACTGTTACTTTTTCTTTTCTAAAGTCCTCTTAAAAACAAACAGGCACAGGCTCTTTTCCTGTGAAGCAAGTTTAGGTTTTTTCCTATTTAAACTACAAACACCTCAGAAATCTTCCTCGCCACAGCGCATCCTGTCTTTTCTCTGTCTGACATTTAGAGTACAAACTCTTTAGGGCAGGGTCTGTCTTTATTTTTTACGTCTCACACAGAGCCAAGTCATAGTCTCAGTGTTAAACAGTAAGTAGAAAAGGCCCATACACATATACAAGATTATATGATATATGCCTAGCTTATGTATGATATACACATGATATGGTCAGTAAAACAGGCCTGTACAAGAAACTTCTCTACTTATATACACAACAAAACAGATCCTGACTTGTGTGTCGGGGCATACACACATGGTACAGTGTATAAAGGAGGCCCTTGTGAACGTACATGCATGCATCTGACTTTTAAAAGTCTCCAGGATCCCTTCAGACTGGGAGGAACAGGGAGAAAGAGAGAAAAAGAGGACTGCAGAGGGAGGACATGTTGTCTACAGTTCACCTCTTCATGATGCTCGTTGGTGAGTGGTTCAGGAAGGTGGGGGTGACTCAGCCACCCAGACATTGTGCATTGGACTGTATGTCTGAGAAAAGGTTGAGAACCACTGCTCAGTGTGACCCCTTTCCTGGGCAAAAGCAAAGCAAATACATCTCTCTCAACAGTTCCCAACTACCAGCTTCAGTCAGGCGCCATGATGACATCAGCCTTGCTTTCGCAATTATTTAACCTTTGTCTTTCAGATCAGCGATGAACCAGCAAGAGTGACTAATACACACATCAGCTCTGGAAAGTTATCAACACACCAAACAGGGTGCCGGACCTCATTCTTTCCTGAGTCTATTTGGTTTGTATTTGGGGAAAGACTGTATGAAACCAAACGTTATGCGTCCGTAAGAAGCTACAGGCAAATCTCTGCGCCCCATGGAAATGTCAGTCCTTTTGTCAGAAAGATGCAGACATAGCAAAAATATTTGCTTTTTCTCATTTCTGTGTGTTATGTTGTACTGCTGTCCTCTAACTCTGGCTCCTGCTCTCACTCTCCATACAAGCACAAAAAAGTAGCTTCTCTTAACAGACATCTACAATAAACATGCCGATACTTGAGATGTAAACTGAGAGGCTGGCATTATAACAGAGCCTCTAAATCAACCTCAGGACCTTGTTAGCATAATTAGTGATAGGACTTGTATCTTACAAGATCCAGGACAGAAAGTGGGAAAATAGTAATAACAATAAAAAAATACAGTTGTATCCCAGCAATTGCTGGGATGATTGCTGATGGCTCAAAAGCAAGTCAGATCTTGCGTGAGACAAATACATTTTATATGATGTTTAATCTCGCAGGAATTCTGCCGGAAATACTCAGAAGCTTGTTAGAGGAAAATATGAGAATCTACTCACGTGAACAATAAAATATTCTTGTGTAGAGGAGATACTGTGTCTCCTGTCCTTGTAATAGGTGCATATCTTGCAATTACAAGCATGCTGAAAAATAATGCTACCTTCACTGCTCCTTCCTACTAATTTGAAGCTTCAGAGAAGATGACAGTACTGGTCTTCTTCCCAGCTGGAACTCAGGTAAGATGGAGAAACACAGGGGAGGGGATTTGGTCAAGATCACCTGGAAGTCAGTGGCAGAGCCAGAAATAGTATCTGCCTATAAGGGCGCCAAGAGCACTAGTAAGACTTAATGGCCGTAAGCAGGCTCACCTGAAGCCTACATCCTCTGCCTATGGGTCCAGGAGCCCCACTTAAGCTCAATCCTGGGTCTTCAGTCACCATATGAGCAAAGCTGTTAGGAGCGCCTGCCTCCAGCTCATGCAAAGCCATGCCTGTGCCTGACCATGAACCTTGTTGATCTTGACCCATTGACTAACTTCCTAGCTTGACCTCAGACCTACCTCATCACTATGGACCTACCTGGTGATCACTGGGCTGTGTCTGACCCTGGTTAGCCTTACTAGACCTGATCCTGACCTGTGGATTGACTTCTTGGCTTGAGGTCAGACCTGCCTCATCACCACAAAATTGTCTGATGATGTGCACTCTTGGTTGAAGCTGGCTACCACTCCTAGGTCTGCCCTGCTTGCCCTACTTGAGGGTTTTGGGACAGGGCCCTTGGCTGGTGAGGTCCCTGACCTTGCAGCCACATTATCCCCTTCAGTTCCCTGCCTCTTTGGGAGCAGCTGGTGCTTGCTGCAGTCTGACATTATCCTAGTAGACCACCCTGCCTCCCTTACATGTTTCCATAGCACCAAGGGCAGGAAGAGAAATGCCACATGTATTTTGATTTGACGGGGGAACAGAGGCAGAAAGAAATTAAGATACAAACTCAAACTGTAACTCTTCTTTGTTCGCTATCTTAAGTATGTCCTTCCTTCTACTTCATGTTGGAGATGGCAGTATTACCAGCCCCAGTGCAAGGTAGCAGCAAAAGACATTCAAGAGGTTATATGAAGAGGTTCATGTCCTTCATCAGTGTCCCCTGAGAATAATAAATCTTGGCTGACAGGAGTAGAAGCAAGAGGAATCAGGCTTTAGCAGGAGGAAGTGGTCATAGCAGAGGGTTGGCAGAGACCTCGGAAGGGGAAGCACTATTAGATTATGCAGTAGGGCAACTGGAGGATGCAGATGCTGCTAGTGGGGAGCAGGTTTGTGTTGGGCTACTGCATAGCACTGGGGTAGCTCTAGTACTTGGAGCTGAGAAAGGCAAATGGGTTAAGCACCCACTGGACGGAGGATGTGAGATGCAAAGAGCTCACGGCAGAGAGGGCCAGGTTGTCCTTTGCCTGATGTTAGATACATTCCTGCTCTTAACTGCAGCTGGGATCAGGCATCAGATCTTAGCTTTCCTGAGCAGTCATTGGTTCAGAATGCAGCATTCCAGCAGCGTTTATCTTGCACTGGGGGACAGGGATGTCTGGAGCCCTGATTCCATGTGGGGAGGGCAGAACAGCTCATCCAACAGTTTTGTTTCTAACTACAATCTCACTTAAGCTTGTCTTTTCACATGTAACAGGAGAAATTCCACATACAGCTCATGCTGAGGTTATAAGGCAGCAATTGTCTAAATCTTCATATGCAGGCAGTTATTGGCCTTTTAATTTGGAAGCTGAAGGAGGTGACTCAACAGAAAAGGATTCAGGCTGAGTCAGCAAGGTCTTTTCCTTGGGAGTTAGATATACAGCAAGAAAGCAAAATAACTTAGAGGGAGGCAGGAAAAACTTTGCGTTGTGGAGGTTCAGGGTATGGAATGCAGCTTTTCCCACAGACAGTTTCTCTGCCTTGCCCTCTTCCATTCCTGAGACATCCATGTGCAGCCTGTGGAGTGACTGTGCAATTAAGAGAGGAAGAAAGCAGTTAATACTTTGTACCTCCTTAGCATCTAATACCTCAGTATCTACAAACCTCCTCAGACACTGCTTACCTATCTCAACAGTACTCTTTTACAAGAACTGAGCCTTGCTAGAAGTTTATTTTAATTTGGAGATTAGACATCTCTGTCAGCCTCACAATTCATAGTGTTGAAGTAAAGACCAGGATCCAGGCTTTTGCAGGAATGGATGTAGTAAAGGAAAACTGTGGATTACACCTCTCTGGGGTCCTGCAAGTGGCTAATTAGCCAGGGAAGCACAGAAACTCTCTTAGTCTCTCCCTGCTGGAGGCAAGCCAAGGGAGTCTGCCTTATTCTTACATGAAGTAGTATCTGAAGAAAGATCAAAGGATGAGACCAAGATTTCATGGCTAGTGAATCAGGCAAGTCTGCCGAGGGTTTTGATACAATCTTTACAACAAAGGGAAAACTTCTCTGCTTAGTGACATGCTAGTTATGGGATATTCATTTTCTAGATTTTACTAATATGAGCGTTAAATTCCTTGGGTCAGTTGATGGCTCTATAATTTCATACTCTTCACATGGGAAAAAAACTGATGCAGATGTTTTCAAATGTGGTGGGGACTCAGGTGTATTTTTGAAATGTAATGTGTGAGATTCCTTCACTTTCAAAGGGATTTGGGAGACTCACTTGGATGCTTTGGAAAATGTTACCTTAAGCAACTGTTTCCTTAAAGAGTTACCACTGAAGACAGCGAGCAAGCCTCAGTCTTGTAAGTAAATGCTTTTAGGGATCAGCTAGCAAAGATGAATGTGATCTATTACTGTCCCTTTGCCCTTTCACCAGAGCACCTTAAAGCACTCTGTAATCATAAATGTAGGAATTTGCTTCCCTTCCGTCCATCCCCACCCTGCTATGGGAAAGAAAAGAATTATTATGACAATTGAGCAATTGTAAAACAGAGTAATTAAGTGACTTGCCAAAGGCCAGGTAGCCAAACTGGGGAACTGATCCTAAGTGTCCCAGTTCCTGCTCCTCCTTTGCAGCCGATACACATAGACCCTGCTGCTGAAAGGTCAGAATACTTCTTCCCTGGGGAAGATTTCATTTCCTCCTTTGAACACTGAGGGAGGGGCCCCTCTAAATCACAGGTTAGGCAGGCACTCAACTGAGTTAACACAATGTACTTCCCTACACCATGTCTTGAAGGTGTAGTTAGATGTTATTACATGTATTGCTGTAGCTCCTAGAGGTCTCTGCCAAGAGCAAGCCCCATTGTGTTGGACACCGTTCACACACAGTATGAGACAGTCCCTGCTCCCAAAGAACTTTAATATTCTTTGATATTTCTGGGAAACGTTTCATGAGAGAATTTCAGCATAGAGTACAGGGCCTGTTTCTTCCTTTTAACCTGGATTACACCAGGATAACTCCACTTACTTCAATCCATACCTGTCAGAGATGAGACTCCAGGTTCCTTATGTTGCAGTCTCTCTTTTTAAAAACACTGGAGCATGTATAACAAAGAATCAGGAAACGAGTGGGCAGTTGGCATTAATTTCCTCCATGTCACCATCTTTGGTTGCTGTTGTGGAAACACAGCAAGGCACGGCAACTGCTATTTCAGTGCACAGAGCCATCCCTGAGCCCCAGATGGTGACCATATGATCTGTCCCTCTTATGGGCCATAGACATGTTTCTTATCCTTAGTATTTGACTTCTGCATGCAAAGAGTGCTCACCTAAATCTGCCTAACCACCACAACACCTGGGTGCAACACAGGTCCCTTTAGGAATCCAGTAAAGACCCAGACAGAGGGTAAACAATTTGTGGAAAAAGCACAACCTGACTCAATTAGAATTTCCTCCATGAATAGCTCCCTGTGTCAGAACTTAAGGCCCCAATTCATAGGGAAATCTGGGACCCATTTCCTCTGGAATTGCTAGTTATTTATGCAGAGAAAGTACTGCATTCTGATTTTGTTTTCTGGACAGTCTGGGGTGGGCTTTACTGCTTACTTGAATAGGCTGGATTTATGTTGAGCTGATAGCAATAAGATGACAAGAGATCTGTACTTCTAAATGTTACTACTGGCGTCCTTCAGCACCCTATCTCTCCTCCCAGCAGAAGGTGTCCAGGTATCAGGAAGACCTGATCAGCTGCTGCAGGCGAACGCACCCTACCACCTATGCTGACTTTGTCAAAAGCCCCCAAACTACACCTGGCTGGTATAAAATGGAGCATTTTTCTGTCCTCTCTTTGCTAAGGAGCCCGTGAACTCCCAAGGCCCAATATACAGCTTTAGTCATGATCTGGGGAATGTTGGCATTCAGGGGGATAATGGTTCCTATGCAAGAACCATCTATGGGCCAGAGCCTCATACATCCCCTAAAGCACGCTTCTCTTAGAGCTGCCTTAGGACAAGTGACAGTTATCCTTTTTCAGAAGTATCTTCTTACTTTCTCCTTTACTCTGGCAAATAGGACTTGTCTGTGGAGTAAGATATTGTAAGAGGAGAAAGAGCCTGGTACAGTCTGACCTGCAAGCAATAGTTACAATGATCTTCCAAAACCTCCAGAGTGTATAATGCACCCTTTTTCAAAGGCCCAGCCTTAGCCACACACTCCTGTGCAAACAAAATTGGATCTAATTCCAACTCCTGTGGCCTTTCCTAGAGTTAAACAAAGCCTTGTAGAGCTGAATGATAACAAACCACAGAGGGAGGTAGAAAACTGCATGAGAAAAAAAAAAGCAGAACACCTATCCCTGACATTTCAAAAATTCTTATTTGCCTAACTCCCCTGATTTCAGTAGAACTGTATAACTTTATACCAGCTTAGAAGCTAGTCTCTCTTTTTTTTTAATCTTTCTTCTGATGAGCTCTGAAATCAGCAGAGGTGTTCAGGCAGACATGTGTAGGCTGTCTCAGACAGTAGGGGCTTCAGGCAAGAAGAATTTCAGGCCAACAGTGGCAAGAAAGAGAAAAGTTTGGTGGTGGAGGAGCAGAAGATGAAGAGGGAAGCAGTGAGAGGCAATTCTTGTGGTTTGGAAGTTCCTGTGGCTCTATGTACAGTCAGCATTTCTGTCTGCAAACAGAAACATTTCTGTTTGCTTTGCAAGCCAGATTTCTCAACCTTTGGCCTTCTGACCTTCACTGTATCTGGCACTATGATCAGGTGTGAGATTGTAACTCACTGCTCAGAGGGGCAGAGCTTTTTCACTTAGTCCACCAGCCAGACCAGATGGGGCCTACACTTTCCATCACAGAACTTGAAAAGGCTGACTATCTGTGAGACAGAATGCAGGGTTAAAGGCTGTGCAAGGAGAAAGCCCCAAAAACACTCTCTTCAGATGAAGGTTTACCTAAGCTTAAATATTGCCTTGTCATCCAATTCCAATAAGGGCAGACTTCAGGCATAAGGAGAATCTGGGCATGAGCTGCAATTGGTTTTGCATGGTGCTAAGAATCAGACAAGGGTTCCACCTGCTCAAAGGTATATAGTGGTATATCTGTTGGACTCTGGCAGAAGAGGAAGGCAATGCCTTTATATTTGACCAGAAAGGTCATTCAATTTGTCCTTATCAAATAAAAATAAAATAAAATAAGATTTTTTAAGGCAGTTCAGTTTCTTTATACCACATGCCTATGTTTATTGCCATATAAAATTCCCTGTTTGCCTACACCCCACCCAGGCTCTTGTACACACCTGCATAAGTCTATAATTTTATCCCATGAATCATTCTGTACCATCAGATCACACCCAAGTTACCAGAACTCTAAGGAAGTGGCAAGTTCATTATGCTGGTTTTCATCTTTCAATTTTAAAATAAAAGAATTTTTTATTGGCGCCCTGAATCCACAACTATTTTTTTTTTTAAAATGACAGGCAGAAAGAACATGTAAAATTAATTAATTAAATGCACCCAACAAAAGGGAGTACAAAGGAAGGGAGAGCTAATAAATGATTTTTAAGGGGCTGTTTGGACCTGTCCTGCAGAGGTTGTGTCTACCTCATGGGGTACTTCAAATCTTAAGCATTCAAAATCATGAGTCAGGCTCACCAAAAATCATGAGACTGAGGAAAAATCATAATTTTCAGTTCAAATTAAAGTTTTTTGGTTTATTTGCCTCTCAGTTTTGCAACCTTGGGAGAGCATTGAGGCCATGGTTTTAAGTACTTAAGCAGCCTTTGAAGGACTTTTTTCCCAGGAAAGTGGAGATTTTCAGTTAACTACTTCTGTCCAATAGCTAGGTGTTTAAGGAACCTACCAAGCAGTACAAGAGGTTGCAATCCAAAAGAAATCAAAATGCAGTGGTGTGCGAGAGCAATACTGCAGTGATTCAGGCTAGTTTTAGGATGTTCTTTGTTAGAAACACAAAATGAAGCATACTCAACCACATGGAGAGAGATACACAGGCAAATATTTGCAAGTCGCATTTTTTCACTTTTGTTTACTATGCAGAGGAACATACTTCTATCTTAGCAGACATTTCTCACTTTTAACTTCTTAGAGTTATCTTAGGGTTACCAAGTATCATTTGAATTGACTGGCTTTGTAGTTCCTAGGATTAGGCTCAGTGTGCTTCTTGACTTCCAGCCATTTGGCGGCCTCTTCATTGTTACACAACTGTAACATGCAGCAATGACACAAACTTCTTGCAGTTCAATTAAAAAATGACAAGCAGCCAAAGAAGAAAATTGGATCACATCCTGGGCAACTTAAGTTCGTGTAATATTGCCACTGGGTTGTTTCCTATCCAGGACACTTAATTGCTGAGAAATGTGTTTATGGCTTGGTATGTGCATCTATCCATTTGGGACCAAGATAGGTGTGACAGAATCATAACAGACTGGGATTGGCCAACGGTCTGGAATAGGCTGCCACCAGCGGGCAACTCTACCACAGTGCAAAGACTAAACATCCATAATAACAGTTGTCTCTGATCCAGTCAGGAAATAAAAAAAAAAGCAAAGCAGTGGCTGAAGACTCTTATCTGCTCTGGAAGGGTCTAGCTTTGCATAGATGATTGGGTGCTTTAGATCTGAGATCTATTTTCTTTCATACACATTCATTGTGCTTTATTGCTTGCTAATGGAATGACAAAGAAGAAATGGTCTAAATCTAATCATGCTGCACTTGACTGTAGCTGAAAAAAACCCAGCAACATTGAGTATCAGATACCTTACTGATTCTCCCATATACATACTCCCTCTGTTTAATGGCCTCCCTGCTCAGCATACCGTTAACAAGAAGTCTGTTTAATTCTTATGCCTACACAGTCACACTGACATTTAAATTTGTTGTCTCCTCACCACCTAGTTTGACACTATCAATGTGACAGCCGCCACTCCAAGTGTTGCACTCTGTATTGGGTTTGTGTGGCAAGGTTTTTGTAGTGGAGGGGTTACAGGGGTGGCTTCTGCGAGAAGCTGCTAGAAGCTTCCCTTATGTCTGACAGAGCCAATGCCAGCCAGCTCCAAGATGGACCCGCTGCTGGCCAACGCCAAGCCCAAGCCCATCAGCGATGGTGGTAGTGCCTCTGGGATAACGTATTTAAGAAGGGGGAAAAGTTACTGTGCAACAGCAACTTCAGCTGGAGAGAGGAGTAAGAATATGTGAGAGAAACAACTCTGCAGATCCCAAGGTCAGTGAAGAAGGAGGGGGAGGACGTGCTCCAGGCGCCGGAGCAGAGATTCTCCTGCAGCCCGTGGGGAAGTCCATGGTGAGGCAGGCTGTCCCCCTGCAGCCCATGGAGGTCCACGGTGGAGCAGATATCCACCTGCAGCCCATGGAGGACCCCACGCCGGAGTAGGTGGATGCCTGAAGGAGGCTGTGACCCCACAGGTCACAGGCGTGGGAAGCCCACGCTGGAGCAGGCTCCTGGCAGGACCTGCAGACCCATGGAGAGAGGAGCCCACGCTGGAGCAGGTTTGCTGCCCTCCCCCCCCCCCGGGGGGACCCACACTGGAGCAGTCTGTTCCTGAAGGACTGCAGCCCATGGAAGGGACCCATGCTGGAGCAGTTCATCAAGGACTGTCTCCTGTGGGAGGGACCCCGCGCTGGAGCTGGGGAAGAGTAAGGAGTCCTCCCCCTGAGGAGGAAGGAGTGGCAGAAACAACATGTGATGAACTGACCCCAACCGCCATACCCCATCCCCCTGCGCTGCTGGGGGCGAAGAGGGAGGGAAAATTGGGAGTAAAGTTGAGCCCGGGAAGAAGGGAGGGATGGGGGGAAGGTGTTTTTAAGATTTGGTTTTATTTCTCATTATCCTACTCTGATTTGATTGGCAATAAATTAAACCCAAGTTGATTCTGTTTTGCCCGTGATGGTAATTGGTGAGTGATCTTCCTTTGTCCTTATCTTGACCCACGAGCCTTTTGTTATATTTTCTCTCCCCTGTTCAGCTGAGGAGGGGAGTGATAGAGCAGCTTTAGTGGGCATCCAGCCAGGGTCAACCTACCACATACTCTAACCAACCTCTCCATGTACTTTCAGATGCTTTGTGATTGGCAGGGAGGCTCAGGGCAGCAGACAAGGTGAATCCTGTAAACATGGCAAGAGATAAGGCAATACCAAAGGGAACAATAACCACAAAACTAGTTCACAGTGTTCAAGGGATGGAGGTAGATGTACTGTTTATTCTCTGTGCTCTTGGATCAGCTGCAATTCCACATGTAAGCTAACTTCTTCAGCCTCAGCTTTAAGACCTGGAAAGTCCCTTAGTAGTGAGCATTATTTAACAAAGAATATATGCTTTCTTTATCTTTTATCTATATAGGAAACAAAACAAAAACAAAACAACCGAGACATTTGAACAATGCCTACAGCTCTGACTTAGGCCATGTCTCTGCCCTTGTTTGCACTGATGTAAATCACAGATCACTGTAAGAGATTTAAAATAGGCCTTTAAATTTCTTATCACATCACTCCTCTGCTCTGCCAGTGATCTATTCTGTGTGTTTCTAACAACAGTGCCCATGCTTTTGCCAAGCCACAGTTACACATGGAATGCTTTCTCTCTCCAGGTACACACAGTGCCTGTCCCCTCTTTATACTTTCATATAAAACATGTATCTTTCATCCTGCTCACAAGAAGTGCATTACCAATTATACCAATCCCAGGGTTTTTTAACTCATTTCCCAAGCATTTGCTCAGCTGGCTTGCCCATCCCGTTTGTTTATGATGAATGTTTTATGACATAAACAATTACATATTCCCAGGTGCATTTAACCAGAAAAGCAGGAACAGAAAGAAGTAACAGACTTGGGACTGCCTGGGCTTGCATGGTGGCAGCAACAAATACGTTTACATGCTTCAAAGGCACTGATATAGCTTCTTCTGCATTTTGGGGGACTCATGATTAGAACTGGCTGGTAATGGGTGATTTTTAATTCGCAGGGAATTTCTTATTTTGATTTGGTTTAGCTTAAGGCCAGTGCACCAGAATTTTCACCTGAGAAATCCAAGGCCATGCCTTGCATGGCACAGTTGTGAAACTGGTGTAATTCTACCTGGTAGAGGGCAGTAGTACGCACATGCCCACATACATGCACATACTCTCGCACACTCACACACACTGGCATACACACACACACACACACACACACACTGCATTGCTGTAGGCACCATATGTGCCATGCCACAGGAACATGACATGAGAGGCAAGACTTGGTCCGGTTTTCTAACTCTCTGCCTTAACCCTTAGTGCTCTCAGCACCACCACTGCTACTTCAGCAGTTCAACAGCTTCCTAACTTCTGTAGTATTGGGGGCAGAAATCACTGGATTAAATTCCATGGTTTGAATCATGGCATTGATTTTTTCATTTCTTCAGGAAAGTGATTTATTCTGTCCTTAAAATCCCTGTAACTGATCTTGTATTATCTAGCACTGCCAAGTTTTGTCAAGGGCTTGAGAGAAAGGGTGAATAAAGACATAGACAAAGTTTTTCTGTCTGCAGACTACTAGTACCTCTGAACTGCCAGGTAATATCATATAAGCCATATTAGCCCTTGTTCCCTTTCTACCCTTGGTTGCCATAATTAGTGAAGAAAAATTGATGTAGCTAATGGTGACACAAGGCTGAATATGCATCAGTCTGAAAACCAGGCAGCAATGGTACTGAGTAACGTGATGGACTACCCAAGCCTACATGCATTTTGTTTGCTCCATAAAATCCAGGCAATGTGGCCTGCATGGTTTTCAGCTTGGATTTTTCAGCGAAGAAGATTTTTGATAAAAAAAGATTAAGAAACAGGGTCTGAAGCTCTGTATCAAACAGAAGTGATCCCCAAGGTACATTAAGATCTGACAGTCTCCATTCAATTAGCAAGTGGGAGACAGCTGTCTGTCTGTCACTCTTTCTCTTCCTTGAACACAAACACATTCGAAGTCAATCCAAATCTTTTTGTTTCATCAGCAGGTTTATCCAGTTACCTGCAGGATGTAGAACAAGTTTAGGTACCAACTAGTGTAAGCCAGTAATGGGCCCAGTGTTATTCTCCCTCTCTCTACTTACTATGTCTGACAAGCTAATTGTCAAAGGAAAGAGAAACCCTCTGCCAGACACTGTAGCTTTGGGACTCAGGTCTCTTCTTAGACTTGCCATTTGTCTCTCCCCTTTTCTAAGCACAGTTCAGAGAACTCTCAGTGAAGAATAAGGCTCTTTCTCCTAGACCCTTTGAGAGATTTCCTATTAGTCACTAGGATAATTAAAGGTTCCAGTTGCATTGCATTAGCACCTTTCATGTCATTAGAGTCCAGCTGCAGTGTGAGAATCACATATTTGCTGAGACTCCTGTGCCAGCCAGCATGCCGGGAGCAGAGTTTTACATTTCATCACTTTGTAAAAGAAATACAATTAAGCAGTGTTCCCCGATCGTATTGCAGGGCAGCTTGCAAGAGGGGCTCTAAGCACCAATCACTGGAATGTCTGGCCATGAGTTGTATTGAAATGGTGCCTTGACAAGGTTTTATGAACACATTGTTATAAATCCATGGCCACCTAAGACTTCTTAATTGTCAGCGTACTGCACACCAAAGCTGCTCAGAACCCCACAGTGGAAATGCCAGTTATGCTTGGGCACTTCCTTCCCACAGCCCATGGTATCTCCACTTGACTTATAGGAAAATCTTCACCCTTTATTAGTAGTGCAGGTGTTGTGCCACAGGGTTGGGGAGTTCTGAATTCACCCTGCAAAGACTACTGGTGTAGAGATTTAGTTCATTATAACATTGTTAATTGACAGACTTGTGTGCCTGTCTAGTCAATAACAGCTTGCTAAAAATATGCATTAACCAGAGAGAATGAATCAGCTGCTAATAGCAGTCTGCCTGATTGTCAGCTTCTATCTATCTTCAGTATTTTTCAGAACCTTGTCACTATTGTACTCCGGCAGCTCCAAGCCTCTAACATATTTATGCTCCAAACACCCCTCTGGGGCAGGGCGGTTGTTGCTCTCACCAGTTTACAGATGGGAAACTATGATACCAAGAGGGAGAGTGATTTGCCCAAGGTCACACAAGAAATCTGTAGCAAAACAGCGAATAGTACATCAGTCTAGCAACCCCAGGGGTATTAACCTACTCCCAGCCAGGACATCCTTCTTGTCTCCTTCCTCTTTCAAATCAACAGAGCTATAGCAATTTATATTAGTAGAAATTCTCTGAGATTCCTTCAGAATGCAGAGCCTTCTATTTATGACTGGATGAAGCATTAACTAAATGCCCCCCTTCCACATTCCCAAAATGCTGACATCCCAAAGCCAAACTTTAAAACTTTAAATATACACAGTTCAGAACTTGTTTAAAATCAGTGTCTCCTTTAAACCAAGTTCTAGCTCTTCTCTTTGTTTGTGTGCATTTCTTCTAATTGCTAATACCTCTAGCTCCAGGTGTAGGGAAAGAATGGCCACCCTACACTTCTGTTGGGAGGTCTAGAATGAGCAGCAGTGTTAGAAAGAGAAATGTGAACCTGTGATCTGGCTTTGAGTCTTGGCAAGTACATGAGTCCTTTAGTTCAGGTACCAAATATGTTTTTTTGTAATTCATTAAGATGACATAGGATCTTAAGGAACGTTAACTCATGTGTTACTGTGATGCTGTGATTGATTATAATATTGCTATTATTAATGTTTCTTATGCAATGAACCAATGTAAGATGGACGTGATCCTTGATGTGAAGTTTGCCTTCCAAATAACATATGATAAAGGAGAAAAGATAAGGAGAGAGTGGGGCAGTTGATCTCAAGAACATAGACATAAGGTAACTAATAATGGGCTGGAAGCTTGCCCAGTTTGTGGGAGCCATGAATTCAGGCACGGAAGCTGAGCAGTGCCAGTCACACTAGAGGGGAAGAATGGTGTAATCAGGTGAGAGAAGCAGTGCCAAATGCACACTACTGCAGCATGGCTCTGTGTGTCTCACTGCACCAGCTAAAAGAAAATCAGCCATGCATGTGGAGCCCTTTGAACAGCCCTCTTCTGTTGCTTGATGAAGTGGTACTGGAGCTCTATTCCCAAGTTTACAAATGAAACACAGATGAGAATTATTAGTATATGGCAAGTCTAGAAATAAGATGGTAAACCCAGCAAGATCTAGTCAAAGTTCTGTTTCGTTTTCTTATCTTTCTTATTTTTGTCTCATACACTTTTTCAACAAGGACCACACACATACTGTGCTATGTCAGGGGTGCCTCCTGTTTCTTCTTGCATGTAGCTTCAAACCCCAGGTTGTAGCTATTACTGTTTCAGGACCACAATTCTACACAGGGAGGCACTGTCAGAAGAAAAGCACCATGGTTTCTCTTGGGCTGGGGAGAGACCCAAACCACCAGTTCTAGTTCCTCTGCCTGCCTTTCCTCCCTGTGATTTTTCTTTCTCTCCAAGTTTTGGCAGGGTTGCTTCAGGAAGTCAACCCCCCCACTCCACTCTGCTGTGTCTTGCACGCAGTTGTGGCTTCAGCTGCTGTAGAAGGCGATGACTCTGCAGGTTTCTCCTTCCTGCCCTTGTAGTCTATCAACCTCTCCATCAAGAGGAGACACTCAAGCTGACAGTTGGTGCAGCTGCTGTAGCTACCAGCCAGTCATGGCTACTGGGTGGCATCATTCAGAGGAAAGGAGAAGTACACAGAAAGGCCTGCCCAGCTGTGCAATAGACACAAGCTCTTCCTGGAAAAAACGAGGGGGTTCAGTCTTTTGAGAACCCCAAAGGATTTTCCTCCACCTTCCTACAGGTGGAGCGATTAGGCAGACACTTGACTGAACCATGCTCAAGTCCTCCCAGCCCACCAACAGCAGGCTCTCTGTTCAAAAGACTTGTGTACAATTACGTAAAGCAAACTTCAAAGCTGTCTAGCCCACTGACCCAATATGGAAAAACCTAATTAAGGGAATTAGAAATGGATACAGTGTCAGCTTTTACTGGGACAGACTTTGCTGGAGATAGAAGAAGTCTGAACTGGGCTCTTAAAGCTGTAGGTTAGTGTCCTGCAAAAGAGGAACCGAGATCAGGGCTTCAAGGACAGTGTTATCTGAATATCTGAAATGTCCATTTTCAACTCACTGAGGTCCGGCATTGGTAATTTTTAGTTGTCCTAAAAGGCTAAAATATCAAATGAGAGCAGTGAATGGTCTTTGTGAAATGAATGAATGTCATCACAGGGAGGATTCCCCAGACAGCTGACGCTCAGTGAGTGAGCTAGGTGAGTGACCACCTATTTGTGCCTCCGCATCAGCACCTACAAAATGGAGACGACAGCTAGGTCTGGGAATGACACAAGTATGTGCCTATACTTGAAACCAAAGGGTGATATTAAAAAGAAAAGTGCCTAGGAAATTGCAGACAGCACTGTAATGGTAAACACCAAAGTGAGTAAATTTGCTCCGTAAGAAGCTGGCAAACACTTTCCCAAATGAGAACTGGGTTAACTTCATTTATCTGCTTTCCCTCTTGTCTGCCCTCCTGGCAAGATTAATTATTAAGGAGGTATAAGTCAATTCAGAAGTAAAAACCCTAACAATCCGTAACAGTCCCATTAATTAACACCCCGAACTTCCTTTGCACTGTGAAAGTACATGGTCAGTGCCAGACACAAAGCTACTAAAGCCAAGGAAAGTCTCCAGAATGTCAGCTACTTGAATGCTCACAGATATTAACGAATTCACAACTTTTCAGTGAGATGGATCAGTATTGTTAACCCCATTTTACAAACAAGGATATTGAGGAAGAGAGAGGGGAAGTGACTCACTGAAAAACACCCTGTATTAGAGACAAGAATAGGACTCAGATCTCATGACTCCCATTCCTGAGTCTTAATCACTATTAGATCGAAGCTGTATAGCTTCACATTTTCTGAGGGCTGGAAGAGAAGTGGGGAGAAACAAGAGGTGGGAAGGGTGCGGAGCTTCTTTGAGTCAAAACTAAATGCAAGTTTCCTGGAATGGAGCCACCACTAATTTCAATAAATTTACTTAGATCTTGAGCTTTGGGATGGCATGAGCAGCTGTGAGTCATCTTGGCCAGTCAAAGGAATAATTAATTGTTGTGGGCAAATCTCAAAAGGTTTAGGGGGTCAGGTAAGGTAAGCAGCTAAGCTTATCCTTGACTGCTCTTTTCTACTCTGCAAACTGTGCTGGAGACGCTCACTAGAACACTTACCCCATGGTTTCCTTATGCCAGATCTGTCCATCTGTTGCACACACTTTCTGCCTTGTCTTCTATTTTGATTATAAACTATTCAGTGCCGGAATTGTCTCTATTTTAGAGGTTTTTATAGCACCTGCCATTGCACAGCTCTGATCCATATAAGGATAAAGCAGTACCAGAGGTACAACCATTGCCCAAATAGTAATAGGAGGCTGAACAGTTTGGCTCCTGAGATTTTCTGTGCTTCCTGATTATAGCAGGAGTGGTTTCCTTGTGGTGCTTTGATAGTTTTGCTCCCAGCACAGCTCACAACCAGGAAGTACAAGAATGCAGAGCAATGATAGCCAGAATTTGCAGAACAGCTCAGCATGCACGATCAGAAGCAGATTTGCAAAAGAGCTCAGCTCCCATTTAGGCACCAAAATCAGTATCTAGATTTTAAGAAGTGCCAAGCTGGAGGGCTACAGAACTCTTTAGAAAATCCAGCCCTCATGGCAGCTTATGAGTATTTGAGGATCTGGCTCAGCTTTTCAGGCTGAAAGGGAACCAGAGCTATGTGAAAAGTGTTGCCCTGACTCAGTGTTGGGTATTGTTTTTTCAGAAGTTCTAGCCCCTCTTAGGTACTGTAAGATGAGCTGTGCAAAAAAGTTCTCCATCAGCTCTTGATTCCAAACAAAAATGCAAAGCTTAGAATAAAAAGATGCCTTTTTTCCTATTCTCCTGCCCTGAAAACTCAGCTTCTCTCCAGCTTCACTACTCAGGCAGTGCCCAAGGTTGGTGATTGCCCTTCAGTTCTCTAAGGGTCATAGCCAGGCAAAAGGAAATCTCATGGAAAAGGGAGCACTAGCTGTATATGTTCCTTCCCAGTGTCCCTAATCTGTAACTCATTTTCGAGTGAGGGAGGCAAGCAGTATGCTATGTGATGGATTGTCACTCAGCGCCACTGCTCCAGATTACGCTTTGATTGGGACAGGACAGGTAGCTGTAACTGGGTTGCTGACAGTCTGCTCCAGCTCCATGCCTTCCAACACCGCTTCACCTCACAGTAGAGCACCAAGGAACATCTGGCTGTGAGGGGTGACTAGGGGGACCTCCTATCTCATGCCAAAACCCAACAAGGCTCTTTGAAAGTATGACAGGCTGTCAGCAACTGCTCTATGTTTTTTGGCATGTTTGCAGGGCACAGCTCTTGGCATTTAATTATGAGCTGATACCTAACAGCAAAACCTCCTCTGAGCTGGGCTGGCCCTACAGGGCTAAAGGGAAATGGGATGGAGGACAAGGAAGAAGAGAACTCCACATTGGTCTCTGAAATGAGCAGATTGGAGTCTGATGCACAGGGAGAGCAACCCAGTTGGAGGAGATGTCCCTCACAGCTGGATGAGAATTCATTACTGAAAATTATGTGTGTCCTCCAAATGACAGAATCCTTGAAATTCCAGGAACTTATTGGCTTGTCAGACTCAGAAAGAGTCCTGACCAGACCTGCCCAAGCTGATGGATAGCCTGCCCAATAGGGTACTATGGAGCACGTGTTTCTGGGATGTACAGTCTGGGGACATCCTCTCCACATCAGACTGGTCAGGGAGCTATGAAGCTGGCAATATCAGCCCTAGTGGGAATGTTCCAATTGCAGATTTGGCCCAGCAAGTGACCTCCTGCTTTTGTGTGTTCTCTGCTTCCCATCTGGACCTCTTTGCATGACTACTCCTTTTCTGCTCCAGCGCAAAGTCAAATAGGTATGCCAAGCTATAGGTGTTTTTAAAGGAGTTTGATTTTTTCACTGGGGTAAAGGCACTCCACAGCTCGCATTGTGCTCAGTCGGGAGGTGACGACTAACATACCTGTGGAAGCCCTGAGAACCTCACTGAGAGCCGATAGGCATGCAGGAATTTAAAAGCCCTGAAGCCATGTCTGAACCGGGAACTTCAGAGCACAGACTTTCAGGTTCAGTTTCATTTTGAAATGTCTGTAATGAAACATTTTGATATTTAAAAATTATTATAATTTACTTTCCCTTCCATGGGAAATTTCAAATATGTCACTTTTTTGCACTGAAATAGAATTCTTCATCCCCTGCACAAATTTTCCAGGAATTTTCCCAAATTTCCAAATTCTAGGATTACCCATAAAGCAGACATGCTGACTTTCAACCCTCTCTGGTGCCATCATTCCACAGTCTTTTTTCCAATTATGATTACATTTTAAAGAAAGAGTTTATAATCCCTTGCCAAAAAAGATGAGCTTCTTTTAGGCTCCAAGTCTGAAGAAAGGTTCCCTTTTGTTCCTACTAAAGAGATATGTTGCCTGGTGCTGACTGGGAGCAGAGACACTCCTGCATTCCCAGCCCTGACACTAACTGCCCCTGTGGCCCCAGGCTAATCACTTAAATGCTCTGGCTCAGTCTCCCCATTGGTAAAACAGAGATAATGATACTACCCATCTTCTTCACAGGGGTGTTGCAGAGAAATAATTAGTTTGTGTCTGTAAAGCACTTTGAAGATAAAAAGCACAATACAATTGATAATAATTATTGCTATGCAGACTGGTTCTCCCCTCCCTAACAACTTACTGGTGCAGAAAGGTAAGGAAAGCCCTGAACTGAACTAAGTGTCTCTCCTGGTAAAGCCCCAATTTCGGTAAAAGTGTATCTAAGCCAAAACCATAAGCCAGCCACCCCAAAATTTTGTAAGCATCGCATCCAGTTTAGTGACCGTAGTTCTAACTTGCCAAAGTTAGATGTATCACTGCTTGGAAAAGACATTTGTTTTTCACTGTCTCCTTTTCTCTAGTCCCTCTCAGTTTTTAATAGCATTTTGTGCCTTCAAAAGCTTCCATCAGTCCCTGATACCTCTGCCTTTCCTGGCATGGGGCAGCAGCTTATTATACACTAGTTTGTTACAGCCATCGCTTCAAAGATCGACAGTTCAAAGGGTCCTAGAAGTGTTGAACAGGTCAGCACTTTAATGCTGATCCACACATCTTTAGAGGGCAGTAATATCACCACAGTTTTGTTCCTGGGGGAAAGAGAGAATAACTGGTTTGCAGAGTTCCCTTTGGCCTTAAAGCTGGCCACAGAATTGGATGCTCCTGGTGGCAAAGATCAAGCGTCACAGAACCCTGTAGTGGCTGAGCATGTAGGGCTGTGATGTAGTGAATGAGTGAAAATGTGTCTTTATGAGTCACTGACTTGTTCTTAATGGGAGCCCCAGAGGGTCAGAGGAAGGAAAAATGAATAGGGGAGTAAAGGAGAAAAAAGTATCAGAAAGGATAAATTAATCTAAACTAGTTCTTTCCATGCACTTATTTTTTAAGACAAGTGATAGAGGGATGGCATACCTAAAGCTTATCAAAACCAGATCAGAGAAAATACAACCCAAATTTACCTCCAGCACAACCTGAACCAGATCCTTTTCTCAGATCAGGGCGGAGGAAGGAACAAAACAAACGTAGATATGGAATATTGGCTAAAATATTTTTCATTTGCATGTAGACTTGAACTTCCTGTACAGAGGGTCAAAGTCTTCTGCAAAAGGCCCTTATTGCTGCATTTATGGCCCAAGAGGAAGGAAGAAAAAGCAGAAATCGTCCTGTTCTGCTAAGATCCTAAAGACCGTTTTCCAAACAGACAGTTTGAAGAAGTAGCATTTGAGTCACTGGACATATCTTTAGGCTGAATCCAAATATTGAAACTAAATGCCAAAACTTCCTTTCAGATATCAGCCAAAGTGAAAGAAGCCATTTTTGCACTGGCCATACTCCTTGTCTTTTAAATTTACCTGAATCAGATATGGTATCAAGCCCTGGAAGAGCTTTGCTCTTACCAGCTTTATATGCATATATATATACACACCGGTTTTAATCAAATGCAACATGCATGAAGGCAGAATTTGCCCTGCAGTATCTAGCTGGGAGATTAATATTGGCAGGTTGCTTTGAGTAACAGAACCAGGGATATTTAAAACAAACAAACAAACAAACAAACAAACAACAAAAGGGGGTCTGCAAGGATGTTACCTTGGGAAGAGCTGTGTGCTACAGCACATGAATTAAATGCATGACTGAAATATATCATAAACCAGCTGTATCTGAAGACTGCAGCATCTCCGGGGTTTGATTTATTGCAAAGCATCATTTAACTAAAGATGCCTACAGACTGTAGATATCTAGACTGTAGACATATCCAGACAACTACAGAAAGACTATTTTCATGGCTTAAGTAGTATGTGGGTCTTGCAGTAGAGAGGACTGAATTTCCCACCAAGGGAATGATTCAGGTGATAGAGAAGAGTAAAAGAAGTTTGGGCTCTAACAGAACAGGCTCCATCCTAGCTGCTCAGCTTCAGCTTGGTTGTCAGAAAATCCAGTCCATAATTAGGACACCACTCATTTCTTATTTCTCTTGTTTCATCTCCTTGTTTCTGGTCCCTGGGGGAAAGGTGTTTTCATTCACTGCAGAGCTGGTACAGCAAGAGCCTGAACACTGTCCTATACAGAGTACCTTGTAGCCTCTCAGTCTGCAAAGGTGAGCACTTATATTTCTGAAAGGCCTTTTTTGCCATTACTCATCCTGATCCGTGTCCATACCCAGAGACCTGAAATTCTGTTTGCACAGCTATAGAAAATACTGCAAAACCCTATATTTTTGTGAGACTATAGGGCAATTGAAAGCATACGAAGTGTACAAGTGCCTACTATAAACAGATTTAATTTGGGAAGGAGGGGATGTTGCATTTCACTTAAACTATGAAGTATAGTTCTTCTGAGTCTCAGGTGAAACCGTAAAGCTGCCCTGTCTATAAAGCCTTGTCCTACTGCTGAGTCTGCCTTAGGATCAGCCATCCTTGCACCTTCAGAAAAATACTCAGAAATATACTTCCCTGCTTCTTTTTCCAGGGCCTGGGTGGCATGATCTCTTAATGCATCTGCCTGTTTACGTTAGCAAAATGGAAAGCAGCTTTGTTTATGGAAAAGATCTATTTTTGTTTTACTTTTTTTCTCTCAACTAAACTGACTTTTATCCAGGATTGTGTTTTGCTTTGGGAAAAGAAATGTGCTGCAATTCTTAGCCCTAGCTTAAAATTCAGGTCAAGAGGAAAGGGGGAAATCCTGGTCATATTATTTAATTTTGTAGGATTACACTGCAGCCTGGAAATCTAAAAGAGCGGAAGAGGTAATATCCCCCTCTTCTCTGCAACATCTTGCTCTGTGTCCCTGTGCAATGACATGTGCTATTCTCCCACATATATTTAGACAAGCCCAATCAGAAACAAAATCAGTATTTCCATCTTATGGGCAGGGGGACAGTGTGTGGCATCCAGGGGAGAAAGAAATTTCAGAAGTCATCATGCTCCCCTGAGGATAAATCATGTCATTGTGTGTCTTTCAACTTCTTCAGACTTTGATCTTGTAAGAGATCAAACAGGGTCAGGACATGGATGGTAGATTTTGAATGAAACCCCAGACAGGGCATTGTGACGCAGAGATGATGTGGAGCACAGCATGCAATGTTCTCCTTCTGCAGATATCACCAAGTATCTGAAAAGTATATATGTATATATATAATGCTTTATTGCCAAAACGTGAAGGGTCCTGCTCCTGACTTGAAAGTCAAACTAAGGTCTGACCAGTTCTCATCATGAAAGACTGCTGGACACTTTTTGGTAAAAGCTGATACTTAAAGCTTGAGTTCTAATTTTAGCTGTAGTGCTGACTCACAATATGGATTTTGTCAATTCTCCGCATCCTCCTCAAAGAGGTGGAGATCATACTTTCCTGTTTTGTAGAACCGTACTGACCTCTTTGAATGTGTGGTATTGAGTTGGAGGTTGTATAAATTATGGCCATCACTTTATGACATTTAACAATTCATGGTGAGACCCATATATAACCATATAATATATCCTTAAAGCTCTGTGACATAGGGAATGTATTATCCCTATTTCAGTTATGAAGATTTAAATGTGTGTGTGTTATGGAAAACAGTGGTAGCATTGTCTACTATGAAGGTTGTCTGACTTTCCACAGTAATATATTTGTATACATGTGTGTGAGTTTATATAATGTACATATACATAACTGCATTTAAAACCACTGTGTTAATGCAATGTTATTTTGATTCCAAAGGAAAGTGCTTGAAAATGAAGGAAATTACAGACTTTAGGTGGGCCATGCAACTTCAGTTCAGCCCCACTGTACATATGACTTTATGACACAGTCATTTAGCATATAATCACATATAGTTTTCATTCCATATTTTTCCTCTTTCCATTTTCAAAGCCTTGTGCAAATCACAGTACTGGTTGAGCCCTTCAGACTAATAGCCATAGGAATTTTTAAATACAAGTTGTTCAAGTGACCCTAAATGTAAGAGTTTGCTACTGCTACCCAGTAATAACACGATATGATAGCCAGGGTATGCATTATTAAGAAGAATAATGAACAATTATAATAATCCTTAATAAGTCATAAGAAATAAAATAGGTAATGAGGTGCCAGTTTTCACAGTTAGCTGTGAAATGTTTCTCATGTTGATTTGAGAAAAAACATATAAGGGGATGAAAATGACCGTTTCTGCTGATTTACTCTCACTTTCGATGTTTCTTCCTAACATCAAATTTGTGAACTGGAACAACAGAGCTTAACCATGTTCTGATACATGTTTGGTGCAGAGAAATCTTTTGAAAAATGCAGAATCAATTGAAGAACAAGGAACAGTAAGATATCAGCTAGTTTCTGGCTGATTTCCCATCTGACATTGTAAAAGCATCCAAGACTATTTGTTTAATTTGAAATAGAATAGTGAACCATGCCATTCTGGAACCCCTCCTAGCACATATGCACATACACAGACCCCAGCAACAAGCTCCCTACCCACAGCCATCTGTCATGTGTGCCAATTGGAGCAAACCACTAATATTACTCAACAAGGAGCTCATTATAGTTTCCTCTTCATCTACTGGGCTTTTGTAAAAGATCACAGTCTTTGGGAATGTGCAGCAGGGAAGACAGGCATTCTGGACCAGGGTGCAGTCTTTTCCATTGCTACATGTCCACATCAAAGTCTAGGCATTTCAGTAACAACTATTATTATTGTCACTCAGGACAGCATCCCTTCTTCCATAGAAGAGCAGAGGC
Organism: Aquila chrysaetos chrysaetos; assembly: GCF_900496995.4. Lineage (NCBI taxonomy): Eukaryota > Metazoa > Chordata > Aves > Accipitriformes > Accipitridae > Aquila > Aquila chrysaetos. The sequence goes on from NC_044013.1 coordinate 35,468,347, forward strand.
CAGCTGTGGAATCAACCTAAAAATGACTGGTAGCCAGTCCATGCTGACCTTCTCTGGACCGTTTCAAGAGTTTATTTCATTTTCTCTACCTGTAAGTCTGTTTTGACTCATCCATTTAATTTAAATTTTTCCGAGTTTCACATCACCACAAGGGAAGTACTCACTGGAGCAGATTTTCAAGAGATACCACAGCTCGGTTCCACCATCACACACTTCGTTCCCTATGATTTCACTGCTGGTCAGCCCATATTTAATATTTCAGTGGAGTTTCCTGCCCTTGAAACTCCATAAACTCTTTGGGGCAGAGATGATTTTATTACATTGGAGTATTCAGCATCCAGCACTGCAAGGCCCTGATCACAACTACTGCAATATATTAAACAAAAAATGGCAAAACTACAGAGAAAAACTCTGGCACACAAACAAATCCTTTCTGTTAACTTCTACCTGAAGCAGATGCTGGTGGTATATTTAACGTGTGGGGCTTCACTGATTTACACCCTTGTAAAAATCAGTATTCAAAGCTCCTTTTCATGTGCAGCTTCCATCTAAGTAAAGGGGATACTGCATATCAAAGGCAGCTGCACCAGCCACTTTAGATTTATTAGTAAATCCATTGAAAAAACATTTCCAGTGAAATAAATCTCAGCCTGCTGACTTCCTCCTATTCTTTACTTATCCTCTTATTGATTTTTGTCTTGAAGATTTAAACCTCTCAATTTGTTTTATGAGACACTTGTCGAACAGATGACAAGAAAAAAGACAGTGCTGGATATTTTCCTTAGCAGTTTTAAGTAGAAATAAAGAGCATTTCTTTGAAATTAGTCTTGCTCTTGTGACACAGTAGGAAGAATATATCTGACAAGCCCTTTAGAAGGCTTTAGTTCTGTGCATAGAGAAAGCTGACTGGCTGCCACCAACACAGCTTTGTGGCAGCAGTGCTTCAGAAGCTCATTGACAAGTTTGACATGTAAACAAGCTGTTGCTAAAAATATTTAACCTAGGGGACCCTGGCTAGTTGAAGGGGCTAGTAATGGAATACAGATCCTTTCACCCCTAGGCATCTGTTCAAAGCTAGGCCATTGACTGAAAGTCATTATCGTCTGATGGCTGTTCCGAGGAACGAGTAGGTGGGCTCTGCTCTGTGTCTTGTGAGCAAATTGTTGCATTACTAAACCACACTGGGAATCTCAACAGAAAGCTGGGGCCTGGCACTTCTGGTGGCTGGGGCAGCTCCCTCGAGGAGGAGGGTGTCCTCAGCTTACTCCCCTCCAGCTCCCCTCCAAGGACATGTCACCCAGCAGACACCTGCGTCCTTGCAACAGCTCCCCTCCCAAGTTGCTACTGCTGCTGTTCTGGAGGTGAGAGAAGATGGAGGGCTACATCCATTCCCACCCCGCTCCTGCCTCCTGCCCCACAACCTGAACCTGTCTCAGCTGATGAATGCCAGCAAAGCCCTGCTCTGAAACCAAGATGCCAGCTGCAGTCATTTCTAAAAGTTCTCTAATTGTTTCTAAAGGTTCTCTAGTCATGGTTTTCCAGGAACAGAGGTCACACAGGCTACAACACCGTCTCCACCTTGGAGGCCTACCTTCTGGAGCAGGAGTGAGTGACGGTGACAGAGCAGCACGAGGGACACTCCCTGAATGGGAGGTGCTGGCGTTCACTGTTGGCCCGTGCAGTGCCAGGCGCCGTGCAGCCTTGTCCAGGCTCTACTTGTGGGGCAGTCCCACAGTATGGTTTTACACAGCAACAACAGCCATTGTCACACACAGCCCAGGGCTTAAGCCTGTCCCCTGCGGTCTGCGCCCTTTCCCCAGGGCTGAGCTGAGCTAAGGGAATGCTGACTGTGAATGAGGAGGGGGAGGCGCACCCTGTCCCTTCAGGACCTCTGTGGGGATGGATCCAACCTGCCCAACCCCAGACAGGACAAAAGCAGGTCAGAGAATTTCTACCAGAACAGTGCCTCTTTCTCTCCTTGGCTCCGCAGGGGCCTGCCTGCAAAAGGATGGGAAGTCAGGGATGGGGAGTTTCTATTCCCACACATTTTAAATTGATGTTACTGCACTTACCCTCCTTTGCACTGGGCTGTGTGCTCCAGGATGGATCTGTCAGCTTTCAGGCAGTCCACCGCTACAGGAAACAGCTTTCCCTCCACTTTATTATTCAGTCTGAGGCTTGGAAGCAGGTTTACACCTAAAATGATGCCCGGAAGAGACCCAGAGGCAGGCACAGAGGCACTGCCACTACCCCCACAGATCCTGGGCTTCCCCATTTCAGTAACACTTGCTAACCTCACTTTGTTTCCTTGATGTGGCAGAGCTGCCGCTTACACTGCCCGTAGCCGGCACCCTGCCAGGGGAAGGCCGCTCACCATGGGGCTGCGCAACTGCTCGCCTCAGGACCCAACATGGTGGGTAGGGCCAGTCAGGGTGCCCTGCCTCTGCTCCCTCACAGCCTCCTGGCAGCCATACACAGTGGGGAGGGGAGCTGAGTTTCACCTCATGTCGCCTACTCCATGTTAAAATATATATATTATACGCATATATGACACAGGTGGGAGAGATTGCTCCCAGGCGCTGGGATTTGTATGGGATGAGGTCTGTGGGGTATGGAGGCCCTGTCATCCTGACAGGCAGGGAAGGCTGTGAGAAACCAGGCTTGGAGGAAAGAGGTGGGAGACACTTGGCCGGTCCCTGCTTTCTAGAGAAAAGTCACTTTCCCAGACTGAGTGTTCCTGCCCCAGTTGCTTCAGGTTGGCAGAGGATAGCTGGTGCCTGTGAGGGGACCGAATGCTGTGCAGCCTGCCGCGAGCCACTCCTGAGGGGAATTTAAGGTTGGTCTCCTATAGCACACTGTATCGTTACAGGTCTTTCTGCTCCCACAAGCGGGAGGATTTAAATTCATTAATTTTTTAAAAAGATTAGAAACCTGCCACCTCTCCTAGTTATTCGTTTCGTTGTGAGGCTTTTCATTTCCCATTTAAAAGGAGACATCTCATTCCGGGAGCTCCAGGGCAAACTCCATCTCCACACGCACGGGAACATGATGTTGCTAGGCAAGGTTGGTGTTAATTTAACTTTGGGAATAGCAGGAACAATAGGACTGGAAGGGGCCTTCTGGTTCATCAGACTAGTCCTCTGTTGTTAGAGGCAACTACATTATATAATCCCTTTTGCAAATGAAGCTAGCTCTATCCTAAAGCCAGCGAGGTTATTTTTGTCCCCCTGTGTCCATGGGAAGGCCCTTGGAGAACCTCGCTGCTGTAAGGACGTCTCTGTCTGAGAAGCATCTTGCTCACCACAGACCATCACTTATTAATCTCAAACTGCACAGCCTGAGATCTCATCCTATTACATTTCATTTTTTTTCCTAATGCTGTAATGCCCAGGATCATACAGGTCTTCCCCTGGAATACTCTGGCCCTCCACAATTACAGCACTGCCCTTAATTTGTGTCACCAGCACAGTCCTACAGCAAGATCATTGATCCTGTTTGTTTGATATTTTTAGCAATCTTAAGGTTTTGCCTTGAGAAATTGTGCCAGTTACATGCCAGCAGGCTCCCCTTCAGCACAGCTATCACCTCCCTTTTTGAAGGGAATACATTGGGCAGGGCTGTCCAACCTAGGTAAATCTATTTATTCCCATACAATTTTTTCCAAATTCAAGGATGTATCTGCAACTCATGTTCTTCTATCATATATTTTATGGATGATATGTCCCATATTGCCTGAGAGCTTTGTAAACTCCAGCCCTCTGGAGAACACCTGGGTGCCACACCTTACTATGGCTCTTGTCAGGGTCTCAGCATAGGTTCCCTATATTTATAACCTCCATTTTCTTTTGCTCTCACTCCATGCAGATTTTTGGACACAATTAGTGTTGACCCTTTCTACAGGATTTGTTTCCATCCGACCTCTTGGCAGGGCAGGACAGAAGAGGAAGAATGCAAGACCTTAACTAGTCATTGCAGAAAAATCCAGAGGATCTCCTGTTTTCTTGTATCCTGACTATCACGTTGATTGTGTGAGCATTTCAGAGAAGGAGGAGGGGTCCTGTTACAAAGAGACCTCTTTCCCACCCTCTTTTTTGGCACTTCTTAGAAAGCCTCTTTGGAAGGGACTAATGGCCTTCTGGGACAAGCCCCCTTCTGCCAATAACCATAGGTCAAAAGTTAAACTGAACAGCAAAGAATGAAAACCGGATAAAATACACTATAAATCTTGACATTCTAATTGAGAACTGTCCAATGCAAACTGCAGTAGTGTGTCTGTTTTACCTCAATGCTCTACAAGAGGCCAGATCCCACTTTCCTTAATGTCTTGAAGTATCGTACTGATTTTTACTGGGACTTCTCACTTGATTAAGACAAGCAAGATTTGGGCCAATGCAGTCTTCTTGAAAAGACTTAAAGTTTGATAGTTAATGTAATTTCTCTTCTGCAGTTATAGGAGCAGAATGATGTTTTACATTTCACAGTAAAGGCATCTTCATCTCATCTTTCAGGCAGAACTGACATGACTGTGTATGTGTGTGTCTGGGGGCAGAGATTTGCAGGACAAAAAGATCTGTGGACAAATATAGCTCATACAGAGAATTTCTTACTGAAGAAAAATTTGCCTGAACATAACATGTCATCTAAGATGTTTTATAGATATTTTTGCTGTCTGAAGTAAATGGGGGAGGATTATACCTATTTTACAGACTGGTGAAATCAGCACATAAAGAATTTAAATGACTCACCCAAGATTACACAGTAACTCAGTAGCAGACCCTAGCAGAGTCTGGAGTCCCAGTGCTTGGAACACTAGCCCAAATTGTCTCCTTGGTCTTGTCATCTCTGTCAGACATACATAGCTTTCAGACACTTAGAATACATACAGAGTCAAAAATAGAAGAACAGAGCTTGTTTATTCCTCTGCTTATATATTAAACATAAGTTTGCTTTCAGTGAATAGTTTTGTTGTTTACATTTTCATAGGAATTCTAATTATTGAAGCAATTCATTCCAGAATTTTGCTATTCCCTTTCACAAAGCAACATATAGATACTGGAACAAAACTACCACTACTACAGGCAGACCACTGTGGTTCACATCCTGGCAGCTCAAGAGAACAATCCTGTAACATTAGAATAAAACAGCTTTTTATTAATGTTACACCTTGGAGCTCCTCTCTGAATAGGAAACTTCCCCCAAAATGTATTTGAAATTATATCCCTATACCCTGAGCTAATTTTTTTCAGCCTGCTTAACATCATAAAATGGATCATGAATATGTCCTTTGAAAATGATGCCAGTTCTGTGTAGCTTATACAGTCTGTATGTGTTGGTGCAAAGAAACTTGCTCCTACTGTATAGGATGTGTGTGCCAGAGAAGAGAGAGAGGGTTAAGGAAGGGAAAATATATACTGGAATGTAGTGGCATAACAAATCTATCCCTAATCTCGAAAGCTCCATAGAGCATGAGTAATGAAACTAAAGATGAATTATTACATCTTGCACTCATAATTTACAGGTATGTGTGTATTATCTTACAGCATAAATATTCCATTTAGCTTTGTGATGATGTTTTTCTCCATATAGGAAAATAAAAGTAGCATTTGTCACATGTCCATAGCTTTGTCAGTGGTTGCAAAATGTTTTTCTTTCCAAGAGGAAAGCATAACTGAATAATGCAACACTTATATTTAGGCTGCTTTTTCCTACATTGACACTTTCAAAATCCAGAAACAGTTCTTTTAATTTTAAGGGCTACAATGTCTGCTCCCTTTATTCCTGCCCTTTATCATCTTACACACCATGTTCTTATAGACAAGGGGGGAAAAAAAACATTCCAGTGTCTAATAAATCTGAAATCCATCAGGGGCCGCAAAGCGTTCGTTCTCCTTCCTTGGTTCAGATCGTGTTACATTCAGCAGCACAACAAATGCACTTTGTGCACCAACGCCAATGGATTAAGCACTTTCGTTCATTTTTCCAGGGTGGGAACTGATTCCATGTTTTCAGAGTTTTGAAAATTTTTAACAAAGAAAAGAGCTGCACAATTGATTTTCAAGGAGAGGGAAAAATTGTATTACAATACTTGTTTCTAAGCAGGATTTTAATATTGTTCGGGTTCTTTAAAAAATATTTTATGATACTAGCCTTCCAGAGCATGCAGTGCTCTACCTTTGGTTTTCTGAGCTAATTTATGAGAATCTCTCTGTGTGCAGGTCTCAGTAGTCCTTTTTTTGTTCTTAGACCTTTTGCTGCCTGTTATAGTGAAGTTGCACATGCTGTGCTTTCTCAAATGGGAATTTTACCTTTGTTCTTTCCTGTTGCATTTCCCTAAAATAAAATATTTTTGGGAAAAAAATAAGTATTTTATTACTATTTGTGTAAGGAAATGTAATGTGGGGCCAACTTTTTGGGCACACCAGGACTGATTTTCTAATACATGATCTCACAAGTACGAGATTTTATTTCAAAAGAGCTCAGTTCACAGCTACATACCTAAAAGAGGAGTAGATTAATAGGTGTCAGGCATTTTAGTAGTTTCTTTCTGACCCTTGTAGACAGATTTTTTTAGAAGAGCTGAGCCCTCAGCAAGGTGAGTTCTTCTAGAAATCAGAAGCCAATTATGCATGCTGAACCCTTCTAAAAATGATAGCACTTCTTTCAGATACCTGCATCTCAGTTTCTGCTTCCGTGAAATGGAAGCATTAATAACAAGATAAATCATTATTAACGAAGTGATCAGTGAATGATATCTATGAAATGCTTTTAGATTCATGGATGCTAAATAACATTAAAACAAATAAATAATTTGTAGAACTCACCTGTCAAGTTTAAAAATGTGCATGGAGGTAATCTTTCAAAATTTCTTCCACACAAAAAGTAAGTTGCATATATCAAATCCAGAGCAATTTGCAAAGTGAATACTAACCAATGTGTATGGTTTTAAGGAAGAAGCAGTAGTTAGCTAATGTAACTTGGGCACTTTCACATGGCACAAGTTTTCGAGTCTAGAGGCATAAAAGCTGAAGAGCAGTAGCAAAGAAAAAGCGACAGGACAGATGTTCAAAGACAAACTTTCGAATGGGCACATGCTGATCTGAATGAACGTCTAAATTCCTATGTACAGAATTTAGGGGGGTTTTACATTCATGCATGAGCATTTTCATACATACCAAAATTAAGCACTTACATAACCACAAATTGGCAGATTTGAAAACATCGGCATTGAGTGGCATGCAGATACGTGGGGCACAGCTGTAAGCAGGATCGGGTCTCAGCAAGGATTCACTTGTTATATTAACTTTTAGTATTGTCCTCAGCTTAAACAGAAGAGACAGCAGAGCAAACACTCCAGCCCATCCCATCATTGGCTTCTGTGCTGGATTAAACAAGACTAGAATTCAGACCTCTCATAGTAGGTAAGAAAAATAAATGATGTCTTCCATGTTACTTCTGCCAAAGAGGTTTCTTTTTTCCCCTTATCATTGAGTCTGATATTTTGAGCATGCAGTGGACACCTGTGCATTTAGAAGGGTACTTTTGCTGTACTCAGTTTTCATCAGGAGTAGCTTATCAAATGTGAAAAACTGTAAATGGTTGTTAGTGTTTCAAAGCAGAAATTGTCCTTTGAAAAAACAATGTTCCCAATGCTGTCATGAAATACTTGCCTGAAGAAAAATGTTACGGTCCTTAAGAAATCATAGATGGTAACAGTAAGGTAGCAGAGGGAGAAAAGCGCTATGCAGAGATACCTCAAGGAAAAAAGTCTGGTGGTCACTCATTTCTTTGGGTTACCTTCAGTGTTATGCAAGCAATACCACTGCTTTATTTGTAAGGAGTCATCCATTTAAGCTAAAGAAGGTGATCCTATTTTAAAGCAGAAGCATCTGTTAAGAGCTGCAGTCCCCAGTGAGTAAGTATTTCTTAAGAAACGGTTGAAACTGTCAGTATTTTAGGAAAGCTAGAGGTATTGCAGCCATTTCCTATCAGATGATGCCTCTCTAAGCATGCAGGGTAATAGGACTTTTTTGAGCAGATTAGGTTAAACGCTAAACCTGACTTCATTAACGCTGATGGAAACACAGAGCTCAGTATTCTGTGCAAAATTATGTTTTGAAGGAAAACCTTTTAAGTAAGAGTATACCAGTTTAGAACTGTTAAATTTGATACTGTCGTAACATAACACATTTCAAAACTGAGTGTCAAGAAGTAGAAATGTTCCAGTCCTGTAAGAGCAAATTCATAAATTTTGACATTATTGGCAGTCTTTGTTTGTTTCTACTTTTTAAATGAATTTCCATCAGAAAACTTTGTGTGGCAAACTTACTCTCAAGGATCTTAAGGCAAGTAATTATTCAGTAATTTTTTAGTTTCATTATTCTGATTAAATAGTCAATAAAGTAATCAACATTTAACTATGGCCTACTGTATTTTTGTTTTGCAGTACAAAACTGCAACAGAGCTCAGAAAGTAACCTTGTTGCCTTAGCAGTACTGGCATCCCTGATGATTCTTGTACACTAACAGCGTAATAATAAACAGAAATGCCTTTTGAATTACAAGTTCCATTGGAATCACAGGGGGAAGGTCAGTGTTTGCCAAATTGAGGAAGACAAAACTGGCATGAAAGGAATTTTATGTTCAAGCTTCTCAGAGGGGATTAGAAGTGCTTTCTTAATAGTGACTGAAAGGAAGCTGGAATGGTGTCACTGAACGTACAGACATTGCCCTGCTTATGCACATACACACAGAGTCACCACAAACAGCAGCACAAGGAGCAAATGCATAAAGTTACTGCAATGTTTGAGGGGGTTTTAAAATACTTTTTTTTTCATCCTTCATCTCCACATTCTAAATATATAATAAGATACCTTGTTTTCTTGCCCTGTAGACCCACATGACCAAAATGAGGGACATTAGTAAGTGTTAGAAAAAGTATTCAAGTGTGAAATGAATTTCTCAAACATTAATAAGTATTTCTAGAACCTCAGTTTCATAATTTGACAGTTCCACAGTTAATAAATCACAGCAAAAGGAAAGTGTGATAACAGCAGAGCAAAAGGAAGCCTGGATCTATGAAGTGCAACTGAGGGATAAGTGAAAGAAGCATGCTGATGACCCTGAGTTTACTTTTGGGTTTTCTGAGCTTTCACTCAATTAAATTCATTCCTCTCCTCTAAAGACCTATTATGTGCCTTTACCTACGTTCCTAACTGATTTGTCTTGTAATTCAGCTGCTTTGCCAAGTTATTTCCATGATTTAAGGAGCACTGATTAAAAAAAAAAAAAAAAAAGAAGAAGAAGTAACACTGAGATGAAAGGAGCATCTACACTATATTCGAAAGGGTTTTCTAAAGAGGTGGGTTGATTTTAATTAACTTCCTGAATGAAACAATTCAGGTCTGGATCTGGCAATCTCCAATAATCACTCTTTGGCCTCTGGATGAAAAAAGGAGTCAATTACACAAAACAATGCAACAAAAAGGCAGTCAATGGAAGGAAGTAGTTATGTGTATTATGGCAGTATACACATTAAGAGAGGCCCAGCATCTAGAGGCCCAAAATGAGATTAGTCCCCACTGCAGCAGACACTAAATACACATTGGAAGAGACAGCCCCCTTACTCCAAAGCTTATCTTCTCTGCAAGACTAGTTCCTGTTTATATATTTTGAGCATTTCCCCTAATTCAAACTCTATATGCACACAAAAAGCCTTAACTTTACTGTGAGTTGTTGTCCCAGGAGTACCACAAACTGCAGTTCCAGTTACCCAACAACCATGTGCTGATGTGACCATTCTGTAATATGAACATTGCTTAGCATCACTCAACTGCTCCTGTATCCCTAATTCTTTCCCTCTATCCCCCTTCTGTGTGTTCTGAAAAGAGGTGACTTAGACCACATTCTCCCTAGGAGGAGTTAATACAGAAGCTTGAGGAAGCACCCAAGACCCTCCAGTTGCCATTAAGCAAGATAGAACAAGAATGAGAGGGAAAAAGTGGCTCTGAGGGAGAATGGCTTGCCAAAGCTCATGATAACAAGGTAGTATGCAGATCTTTGTTCAGCCCTTGCCACAACAGGGTCCTGGTCTCTATTGGGACCACTACCTGCTGCCATAATTTATGTAAGCTATGGTAATAATAAGCAGGCTGGCAAACTTGTGTGAAAAGGGAGCATCAAAGCAATATGAACATGGGAAAAAGTATTCAGCTGGAAAAATGAAAAATATTCTCAGGCCCTGCCCATTTCTGACAAAGATGGTTTCCCATCAAAAGGCCCAAGGATATGATGTGTCACTGTAGCAGGCTTTCCAATTCCTGCAACTTTCCATAAATCCTGGGAAGTCTCAGGCACTAGTACTAGATGCTCTGAATGTTGTTTAAGAGCTATAGCTATTACTTTGTTTTATTAGGTATTGAAATTACCTGCTAGGCATCTGCAGACTCGGTATGGTTTGAGGTTATAAAAAACCCTGGGCTCCCCTGTGTCTTGTGTTGGCAGAAGGGAACAGCACTATTTTCACCCAGCTAAAAGGGAAGCTGGAACAGCTACCAAAGACCACAGTAACCAAGGAGAGACAACATGAAAACAAATTAACTTGAAAACAGTGGTTTTGTTTTCTGTTGCATGACAGGTTGAGGGGTGCCCTTGTCTCTTTTTTAAAAGATAGAGGTAGAAATTTTGCTGCTGGCATATGAAGGGTCTGCCTGTATCCATCTCTTCTGCAGCAATAGTTCATCTTGTGTCCACTTGATTTCTTCTATGTTACAAGTAGAGACACAGTCACAAGGAACTGGCATTAACCACACAATAATGGGCTTAATATGCTGGATTGGTTTCTCCAGGAAACTAACATAGCCTTAGGAGTTTGAAGCCCTCCTCCTGAAAATCCCTTCCACTCTCCCAATAGAAACACCAGTTTAACCCTACCAGCCATCACTGTCTTTTAGCCTAGACAGAACCTGAATATGTACTGTCAAACATAACAAAAATTAAGGAAAATTATAGCTGAGCAAATCCAGAGACACAAGCCCAGTTTTCTCCTCTCAGCAGTTCACCTTTCCCCCTCCTTGTGCTTCCCCGGCAACAAAGCATCCTCACCCTTTGCAAACACTCATACTCTAAAGACCACAGCCCAGCAATATTTGAACAAAAAGAACTCAGCAGAGTCAAGGAATTTTTTGTCTCTCTTTGGTCTTAATTTTCTATAAGTTCTGCTCTGAATTTAATACCATGCTCTGGTCAGCAATGCCTTAAGACAGATTTAGTTCACAGCAGCATGACACATCCTCACTTCAGACATACATCTATGCTACTGCACCTTCAACCTACCCAGCAAAGCTCCTGGGCTTCTGCTGAGCAGAATGTAAGTCGAGAGGATTGTGCTAGAACTGCTCAGTGGTTTTGTGCTGCTGGGAGAAAGAGAAAACCCTTGCGATGGAGTTCAGAGTCTGAACTCTGTCATCTGTCAGTTCCACTGACATTAATGTGGTAATTCTGGGTTAGGATTTGGTTTAGGAAGGCATCCTCAACCAGGCGAGCACATTGGTTTAAAAGCAAGCATATTTATGAAAGATCACCCTGGAGTGGTTGTTTTTATTGATATAATTCAGATCAGAATCTGACACACTGTCTCAAAGCCCAGAAGACAATGACTGAATAGTTTAACCACCAAGATACCCTCTGTGGTAAGAAAATAAAATTGGCTTTTAAAAGTGAGATTTCCTTTACCACTCCTGGTGTATGTTTCACTTTGTCAGCAGAATTAGTGAGTTAAAGAGTAAGCAGAAAGGGGCTACAGGAGGAGTAGGGAAGCTTCAGGGTTGTGCTTTTATCAGAATGGCACATATCCCATTGCTTCTTTCTGAATCACCTGGTCTATGGATTTAGCAAAAGAAAATTTGAGACACCTGAAAAATGAATGAAACTGATCCTGAATGGGAGGACGAAAAGCTTAAAGTAAATAGCTTAAGTCAATCTGTCCAAATGTCACATGTAAGGATGGCTCTGCTTTGCTTAATGACAAGAGAGCAAGAAAGGTGAGGGCAAGAAAGGGACCCTTTTGAAGGGCTGTTGTTCTAATGTACCTGTGTTTATTTTAAAAGCTTTTCAAGGAAGTAGGGAGGGAAGCTACTGTCTCAGTGATAAAAGTTGAGTGATTGAAGACACCATTTGGGGGCAATCTGTTCTCTGTCTCTGTAGTTGCCCACAAAATTCCTGATATGCAGGTAAAGCAAGCTCAGAAGAACGTGGCTGATGGGAGAGGACTAAGAATCAGAACTCCTGGGCTTTATTTCTAGTTCTTATGCTGACTGCATGTGTAGGCAAGGAACGTGAAAGTTCAGTGAAACCACCTATCCGGCAAGTGGGGACAATAGCCTTTACTCCCCTTGTAAGACAGGGAAGCAATGAGGTTTAAGGAGTGTCTGCCAAACAGATTCATTTCATGGGTGAAAAGTGGCTCAGACACATAAAGTATCTGGTAGTTAAAACAGACCAGTGTGTAGAGCTAGATCCTTACTGAAGGAATTTCAGTAATTTTTTAATTTCTGTAACATATCTGTTCCTGTTCTAATTGGACACGGTGTGTGAATATCTGTACTCACCATCTCCCTGCTATGTGGCAAATAATACCATGGTTTAGGGCTCCTCTGTTACAAATGGATTCTTGCTCAGTGTCTGATACAAAATGTTTTCAGGCTTGAGTCTACTGTGCTGTATGTGAGCTAGTCTGTTTTAAAAGACAAAAGCTTTTGCTTCAGTTGCTGTCATGTACAGACACTATAACCTGGCTCTTGTGGAGAAAGCTGGCTGTGGAACATCTCCCGGCAGGTTGCTGAAGATAAAGGTATTCTTGGGTTTAGTTCCAGGAGATTGTTCTGCCAGAAGTTCAGAGTCAGTTCCAGCACTCACTGACCCCTGCTGTCCTCACACACCTCAAAACAGCCCTTATTTAGCAGAGAGGAAAAATCTTTCTCTCTGCCTCTCTCCTGTGCTCTCTTTCTCATGTAACGTTGTCCTTTACAAGCAATGACATATTCTCACTGCTTCTCGTATGCCCTTCCATTGAGATGAAAAGCTAGGTCCAGATTTGTTTTGCTGTCATTCCAAATGAAGCCAGAAGAGTTATTCTGGGAATCATCTGCACTCTGCACTTTACCTAAACAAATTTGAAAGGACAGGTTTTTGAATGCAACTGATCCTGCAAGGTATACAGGGTCTTTACTCAATGAGAGAGAAGGACATTCATAACCACACTGCAGAAGATTGGGCTTTTTCATAGCACATGCAAAATGGTTCCAAATCTGTTTTCTCCCCATGTTTTGTGATGTGATCAAATTAGTCCTCTGAAAATACAAGAAACAAGAATAGAAAGAAAGAACAAAAAGAAAGAAAGAAAGAAAGGAAAAAAGAAAAATAAAGAAAGAAAGCCTGTGGAGAAAACAAATAAATCAGAAAAGTTTGAGGACTTGAGGCCAAAGCTGGGAATGAGGATTCCTAGGTGCTGATCCTAGCCCAGTCCTCAGCATGTCTGGGATCAGATTTTCAAACATGCATAGCACTCTGACTGTGCTCAGTAAACCACGCTGTTTTGCAAATCTGATCATTTTTCTGTGTGGCTAAATAGGAATTGAGCTCTTAAAAGGAAAGTGCCCAAAGACTTTGAACAAATTATTTCATATTCATGCAGACAAATCCTTGTCACTAGTGTTCCCTTTTGGCTGGTGGCTCCCAGCCCAGTACTTTAATGTGGCCTTCTTACTTTAATGTGGTAAGAGTCACCTTACAGTAACACTAAAAACTTTTTTAAATGCCTCGCTACTATATTTTCTATGCAGAGGGACCTGTGTGGAATTTCAGCCATACATTTAGGAGGTGACACAGATGGCCAGGTTTCAGCAGGGCACATGGTAAACAGGAGACAAAGACAGAGGATATGACAGATAAATTACTGATAGACAGTATAGATGATAGACAAAATGAGGAAGAGGAGTTTGAACTTCATACAGAATGACTACAAGGAACTTTGAAAGGTCATAGATGAAAAAGAGGAGGAGGTTACATGAGACAGGGGAAGACATAATCAGCATAGAAGCCATCTTGTCCTGAAATTTGATGGAGGTTGGAAGTTCCGTTAAGCATTTTTTTCCTTAGTGAGTGCCATGAGACAAAAGGAATCACTCTTTAGAAAACAAGGCACTTCAGCAAAATAAGGCAAGATTATCATAAATAGACTAGGATATTTTATTAATACTGAAGTTCCCTACTACACATAAGAATTTTCTCATCTTTTCTATGATTTGTAGTAAATGAACACAACATTTCCTAGAAATAATCCTGAATGCTGTCTCAAAGCCAAGACAAACAGCATCACACCAGCAAGTCTTCAGATATGTTTGGATGGTGGTTAGTACCAATCTCAGTGCAGAACTCCTCAACAAGGAGAGTAAAGGAGCAGCAAGGCAGAGCAGTGGGGAAGTTTTAATTTGGATTAGGTTTTATGTCCCAGCTTCATTTTTTCTAGCTCACCATTGGAATTAACTGCAAAGGGCAAAGAGTCACAGATACTGACCCCTAAAATATCTATCCATGTGAGTTTGGCTCTTTGTCCTTGAGGATCTCTGGTTGTCGCTTAATGGAGCTGCAGCCCAAGAAGGGAGACAGATGGTACTGATGGGCTGAAATTATACTCAGCTAAGTGCAAAGCTATAACTGCTATTTGTCATTCTAACATCACTGATTTGTCTAGAGAGAAAAACAAATAACTTGTTGGGGGAGTAAGCAACTGACTGGCTGTGGCCAGGCCAGATTGGAAGTGGGTGTAAGGCTCAGCACAGAGACCCAGGTGCCATCAGCACTCAAGGGAGGCTATTAGGATGTCATTTCAGTTTCTTTCTCTGTCTCTCTCTCTCTCTCTGCTTGCTGTGTTGTGAGGTGAACTGGGGAGTGAAGATAAAAATCTGTGGTAAGGAAATGCTACAGCTTTATCTCTCTTCTTTGATGTGGCAGGACAAATTAATTGATAACAGAACCAGCCAAAGCAGATGTGGTCATGGCCTCCTGAACTGCCCTATTGCAAGGAAAGGGCCTAGCAACATCAAAGACAAAGGTCAGCCAGCATTCCCCAAGCACAAAAAGGCAAATCATGACAGGCAAATAGCTCAGACTGCCATTGGAAAGGGGTTATTACCACAAAAGATGATGTCTGGCACATGGCCACTATCCCAATCAGCTGGACTCAGTGGCTTCTCTTCTCTGTGATTTCTTTCTGTACCCAAAGGCAGAGTTTGGGAATAATACTTTTCTGTAAAAGTGACTGTTACTTTGTGTGTAGTGGCACAGGAGAATTAAAGCACAAAGCAGAATCCAAAGAGCAGGCCAAAGCCTGTACAATGGAATTAGAAAATCAACCTCAGCTAGTTTGAGTCCTCTTGTAGCCATGTCTTTTGAAACTACAGAAAACCTATCTTCTCACTTCCTGCTAAGAATAAAAAGATTTGGATTCTAGTCCCAATTCTACCATTTGCTGGCTGTGTGCCTTGAGCAAATCAGTTCCTCTCTTGTGTCTGACCTTCTTCATAAAATGTAGGTGACAAAGAAGGCCACTTTGAGACCTCCAGAGCTAATAGAACTCCAGATAATATTAGTATTTTATATCTAGTATTGTTTGTTCCTACCATTCCCTTTACTGTTTTCTCTAAGTATCTTGATGTTTTTCTAACACGCTCGCCATCCATAACAAACATTTCAGAAATCACTGAACACTAAACACTAGTACCAAAAGAGCTGACTGCACAGCATTTCTCAGGTTAGTTTCTTTGTTCCCTGTTTCTCTATCTGGGAACAGAAATATTGTCCTTCAAATATTATGACCTTCAAAGCTGAAACTCTCACATCCCTGGCAAGTAGTTATTAACTCACTTGCGTTGTATATGCTCCCTTTTACCATAGTACTGAATTCCTTACAGACATTCATGTACTCATCCTGGCATCACCACACAGCATCAGCATGGTATAACATCAGCATGCCATTAATCCCTTTTTCTTCACATGCTGTCCAGGTGTTTGTCCAAGCTATGTCTCAGTTCCTTGTCAGAAGGAGACCCTGCCACGCATCTCATGCCTCTGCCCACCGATTTTCTGCTGGTAAGAAAGCCAGCAGACCAGAAAATGCCTGCCAGAAGATGCTGGCTAGAAGGGAGCCATGCAAATTTCCAGCCTAGTTCATGGACATCCCAGGACAGAGGGTCATGTAACAGAGAGTAGCTGCCCCACAGTTGAAACATAATCAGAGTACCTAAATAGCTGATCCACCCTCACCTAGGAAACCTGCAGCATATTGAGGTCTCTGATCACATATTCCAGGTCTTAAGACAGGGCTCTAGCTACTTTTCTATCATTCATGTGAGTAGAGCTGCTACACAGGACACAGACTATGCCATAATCTTGGAATTAATTTCTTTTCACTACAGTAAGGCAGTTCAGCAGCAGATCTTGGTGTTCTCAGGCATCCCAGGAGAGTTGCACAGCACTGGCTACCAGGAGATGTTCAGTTGTTCCACTTTTAAGTGTCCTTGTGCCCATTATAACATTGTAACAAAAATAACCAGAAGCGGGTATGTGTTCCCAGCAGGCATCAGTGATTCATAGCAAACTGTAAAAACCAATGCATGACATAGATAAAGGCATTTGAAGCCCCAAGACACAATTCTGGTGTGTGTATGCACCCTGGACTACGTCACCAGAAAACAGAGGACTGCAAAAGCTTATCTCCCATAGTGTGCAACAATAACTCGGTGGGACAGGTCACATTTATAATCAGCCAGATCCTGTCCTTCTCCTGCGGAGAAACTTAAAGGATAGATCAGAAAAGTAGAAAAGCTCTGGGAGGCGGTCCGGACGATGTTCTCCAAAGCTTTCCTACAAGCAATATGGACAGCTTAAACTGTGATACCCAGGGCACTGTAGAAACAGAAGGATGTTAGCTCTTCCCCTGCAGACTTGTGACTCCCGTGGGGAAGGGAATCTCTTGATCACAGTGTGATGCGTATTTGTTTTTTATTTTGGTTGGTTGGTTGGTTTTTTACTGGAGACAAGGGTTGACTAGCTTTTGTCCCTCTTCCCCAGGGTAACCCTGTGGACATGGAAAGTTATACTGCGGGGAAAAGCCGGATCAGAGAGTTTAGTAAATGTGCCGCACCAGAGAAACAAAGCAGCCCGTGGGACGTTTTTAGACATGAGAGAAGTTATACCATTTCAGATGTAAAAATGAGCCCTACTAGTTTCAGGGGGAATGCTCTTGTTTACAAAAGTGAGAATCTAACCCACTGAAGTTATTTCTGATTTAAACTCAGTGTAACTGCAGGAGAGTTAGACCCAACTAGCACAGTTCTGGCAAGTCTGAGGAAAAGGGGAACTGGTGAAATTTGTAGCTTGAGTGTGAGAGGCAGTACTAGTCTGGGCCATGAGTAACACACACCAGGAAAGCTGGTCCTGGGTCTCTAAGTGACCCTCATTCACCTACAGTTTCTCTTTGCCTTGGTTTCCCTGTCTGTCAGGGTGGGAAAGTGACATTGACCCTTTTTTGGAAAGTGATGTGACAAGCACTAACTATTAGATTGTTAGACAGCTGTGGGAAGCACTGAGAGATCTCTTGGAATTATAGATACAGAAACAAGGAAAGATTTTGTCAGCTAGATACAAGGACTAAAAAAAAGACATTCTGACATGCTATTGCTGCTGAAGTACCCTCCCTAGAGAGGTCTGGTGAGGGCATTTCTCAGTGCCCACTCTTTATCTGAACTCCTCCACATGCCTCAATCCTAATCCAGCACAGCAGAGACTCATCCTATTGTGTTAAAATCAAATGTACTTACAGGTAAATGTCATTCTGCCATAAAAAGAAAGGAAACCACTTAACTTTCTGTTTCTTTGTCTACCTCCCTCCATAATAGTTCTTGTCAATTTACATTATTCATGACTAGTAGAGCTAACTTAAAATGTATCTTTCAATGGAATATAATGCAAACAGTTTTCTGTGTGGGCAGGGTAAAACAAAATAATAATTACAATACACGACAATAGTGCTTATAACAAAATATTATTTCCATAAAAAGACTTTTGTGGCAGGAATACATACTCCAGCAACAACAAAAAACACTGAGAAAGAAAAACATCTCTGCTGGCGTATTAGATTCTATCAATGGCACTGATGGTTTCATTGTCTAAATAAACATTGTGTGTAGATAAAGCATGACCTGCAAAGTGAATCCTTAGATTGACAGGATAAAGCAAATGAACTTTCTTCTGTCTTTATGCCTCCCACCAGATACATAAGCAGACTTCTCCCTATGTGGGCACTCCAACTGCAAGCATCTGTCAGGATCATCTATTCTCGTAGCTTAGGTTTGGTAGTTTATGATAATCTGACAAATTGCATCTGTCCTTTTCAGACATTTTTTTCCTCTCTTTTCAGCAATATGACTACTTAACATTACATCTTTAAAAGAACATTAGGCATAGGTAACTTGATTATGCAACTTAGGATAATGAACTACACTCTGTGTGTGTGTATATGTGTGTGTATACATCACAAGTATGGAATTTATTTAGAAAGGAAACACATAGCAATGTAGCTACTCCATCCTAAATCAGTGAATAAAAAACCTAAAAGGAAGATTTTTCTGCTGTTCTAGCTGACCTTCTGCTAGCTTCTGCTAGCTTTTCTGGCAGATCTTTTCTACTTTAAAAGTGAAGTAAATATTGTTGGATTAAGTTACTCAGTGTATCAGGCCCCAAAAGTTGTGCAAAGCACTACAAGTATACACAAGAGTATCTAACAAGTTAATTCAGGCTAACTCTACTGTCCAGAGCCAGAGCAACAAATATTAAGATGATAGAGTTGGCATAAAATAACTAAAGCAAAATCCTACCCTAACTCGCAGCTCTGAGTGAATCCAAAAGACAGCTGACTGTATACAGAAGATAATATGACAGGGATATATTCTCTTACAGCCTTAATCAGCATGCCCCACAGATCACAGTCCACACAATGACAAACACTTGATGCAAACAAAACTGTTAAAAACCCCACACCTGTGGAAGTGATTGGACTGTGTTGCACTGTGTGAAAAACAATAACCTGTGATGTCGCCTGCCTACCTCCAGCTACTCTGAAATTGCCACTGTTAAGAATTTTTTGGCAATATTTTTGCTGGAAGAGGTCCCTCCCACGTTACTACAGAGTTCTGATGAACCCCTGTTTATTCATCTTCCCCAGGATTTTGGTGACCTTTCTGCAGGGTGGAAATGCTTTCAGAAACTATTAATCTCTCCTCTGGGGTGGGTAGAGAGGACCCATTGAGAGAAAGGCTTCCACAATCTTCCTCATCCCTGTCAACAAAGATCAGAGCCAGAAACTAGGTTTCTTGTTTGGCAATGTACAGGAATAAGCACAAAGCTATTACAGGGCAGGGCTCTGTAGAGATGAAGGGCTGAGAAACACAAAATGGAAAAGCAATGCTGCTCAGTAAATATTGATAGATGTTCCCTGTACTCCCTCTACCCCTGCTGCACAGCGATCCCCTTCACCGCTGCCTTTCACACTGTCACTCTGTAGACTAGAACATTACTTCCCTTCACCTTCTGGCTGTTTAATTTAAAGCAGGTTTCTGCATTTGATCTGAAAAGTGAAGAGGTAAGAGAGATGGTAGGAAACTTTCCAGTCAAGACTTTCTGCTCAAGGACAACAGCACAAATGTAACCCCAGCTTATTGCATGAAATGAGGTGAAAGGTTTTGTCAGTGTTGATCAGTGTTCATTTCACTAGTACTGATTGCCCATTTTGGTAGAAAGATCAAGGGCTGAATGCTGAATGGAAGGAAGACTAAACTAACCTTTCTTCCCAGGAGATGATCATTGTAGGTCAGGCTTGAAGCATATTAGCCAGATATTATAAGGCGAAGCAATGCTGAAACTCCTGCTGTGCCAGTTTGGTAGATAAATAAAGAATTTCAAGCTCTGGGGCAGACAGATCAGCAATAAATTCATATAAGAAATGTCTGTGAGATTTGCTAATGACTTCAAGTACCTCAGGGCAGGGACCATGGCCTTTCATGTGTTTGTAAAGCATGCACCTCAATAGAGCGCTGGTCTTGAACAGGGCAGCCACATGTTAGTACAGTACAGGTAAGAACTGTACAACAGTTTTGTGGGCATACACGTGCAACAGAAGAACAGTACAAGTTCAAGAGTACAGCCCTTAAACAGGTTTCAGTGCTAAATGATCTATCCAATCTTCTCTCCCTTCTCCTACCGAGCAAGGCAGCTTCTCCACAAACATAGGCAGAGAGGGGTGTTATTAAAGTCCTGGAAGACAGCTGTGAGTTGAGTTCAGATCTGGTTGTCACAAACTCCAGAGTCCAGTTCCTGCTTTGCCAGAAGTTTGGTTCTTAACCAAAGTGAAAGAACTTGGGATAGGATGCTCTGAAAATGTCTAAATTACTTAAAAGCAAGAGAAGAAACTGAAGCCTGGTGTGCTCCTAAGCTTATCGCTCTTAAAGCAGCATGCCTCTTCTCTCTGAAGAGCATCTATAAAACTGAACTGAAAATTCAGTGTAGAAAGGTGTTGTGAGGTTGAATTTGATGACTTTTGCAAAGCACTAACATAAATACTTAGTGTCACTCTGTGGTAGCAAGAGAGAGAGAGAGTTATGTGAGGCGGAGGAACAAGGTTCTCTCACTAGATTGCTTTCAGTCAGCCACCTATGCTTTTGCCATGCAAAGTTGAGGTAAAACTCCCCATTCTGCTACTCCTCCCTATCATAATGGCATCCTGGCTTCTGCCAGCTTCCCTCTTTCAAATTAAACAGGTTCAAATGTGAAAACTTCCCTTGGACAGGGTATTCGTGGAACTGTTTCAGGTTGGGCAGGATTTGAGTCTAGCATGCTGTCACATACAAGAGGGGAAGCAGAGGTACACATTGCTGCTTAGAGTTTATATGGACAGCAAATTTATCCTGGCTTCAGGAGGTCCTGCTTTCTCTGCCCCCTCTCCATCATAATTAGACACATCAAAGAGCTGATCTGTCATCTGAAATGGCAAGATGCCTAATATTTATATTAGAAGGACTCAAGCCCCAAGCAAACAAAGATCAAGAACATGACGGTGAATGTGGCGGGGGGAGATTGAAAGTCTGTCTGTGGACCCCAAGGAAGCTAAACTGATGGAAAGTGTACAAGCAAAGAAGAAAAGGCAATCAACCTTCCAATTAAAATCCCCAAGGATGAGAGTTTTGTCTGTGTTTGTATTAATCAAGGGTAAGAAATCAGACAACTCAATGAGACAGGAGGAATTGTACTGAGAAGCAAAGGACGAGGAAAAACTGGGGGTCACTGGGGGATGGGCACACACATGAAGAAAGAAAACAATGACTAAAAATTTAACTACAAGGTGCTTAAAGGAAATAAAAATCTCCCCAGGTGCCGGGAGTGTTCTAAAGGCAAGACTGGCTTTACTCACCCCTCGACCTAAGCAGCAGGCTTTCTTCAAAGCAGAGACCTACTCAAATATGCTTATGCAAAGAAGTTTTAAAGCTTTTATTGACAGCACTTAGCAACTATGGCTTTCCTGAACCTCAGCTTGCCTAAGGTGAACATTGCGTAGGTTTAATTTCTTCCTCTGGTCAGGGATACTGTCCTTCAGTTCAGGGACATGCTGGGCATGAGCTGGGTTCAGCAGAGGGAAGGTTCTCGCTCACCTCTGTAGTTTTGAATCAGGAACTCTGCAGCTGTCCCTACCTCTTGCACCCACAAGGAACAGATCTCAGTCAAACCCATACTGATTAGCCTAAGGCAATAGATGGTGTCAGTGTCAGAGCCAGGATTAAAACTCCAGTGGTTTTTGGCTGCCAGTCTGATGCTCGAATCACTAGACCACACCTCTCATTATAAAATAATTGTCTGATTTTCCCTTTGAAATCAAAGCTGTTTACAATTATATGGGAGAGACCGAGAAAATACAATCTGGGATGGTTGTCTTTAAAAGCATTTGCACCTTTTTATGTAAAATTTCAGCTTAAACAAGCCCTCTGTGTGCAGTTGTTAGGGGACTCTATTTAATACCTTCTTTTCCCTTTAATTCGACAGTAGGATTTCTTGTGCCTTTTGGAGCAACTCTCCAGATTGAGACGAATTCATGTATTTTTATCTTACTGAGAACTGCTGATTGTGATGAATATAAAATGTTACACTTGGAACATATCATAAATGTCTACTGCTAAATAAGTAGCTGAAGACTTTGGCTATGGATATCTTAGGAATTTATGAGTGTTGCATAGGAGCAAGTTTTTTCTGAAATAATTCAAGGCAAGCTCATAACACAACAAAAAATAAGTATTGAGTATGTCTTTCTCTATGAATTAGGTAATTTTCTATTACTACTAATGAAACAGTAAAATTTTAAACAATTAAGCACTCATAAGGAGTAAACTACTGCATAGACTAACCTACTGAGTGCCTTTAAATTCCATAAAAATCCACAGAACTACTCCAGCATTTCGAGTTGTGCAAGTATCTAAATACTGACTGAATTAGGCCTTATTTAGTAACAGAATGGGACACCACCTTTGGAGGGATTTGACAGAGTTGTACTGAAACTTATTAATACTGAATACATCTCTGCTTTCTTATACGGACTCTCAGGAGGGGCTTTTTGATACATTGTGCCTGAACTAGATAAGACTAACATCAGCAGGAGACTTTCCTTCGAGTTTAAGGGGCTTTGGACTGGATCCTGGATACTTAAAGAGCTGTAGACAAGTCTATATTGTAGTCAGGCTTCATATTTAGATGGTAATGTATATTGCTCATGGTTATTATGAAAATGATTCCAATTAGAGATACCAGATGCCGTGATATGAGGTAAGCTAAGGAAGCTGTCTTTAGCTAAGAAATCACATCCAGACCTATCATTAACAAAAAAAGGCTGAAGCTGTTGATATTTAGGACTGCACATAAATATTAGTCACTAAAAGCTGTGCAATGCGGTTTCCCTAATATTTTATAACTAAACCCAGCAAGAAGCAGATGTAAAAATTATATTTTCAATGTTGTCCTTCCTTCAAGTGAATTGCACTTCTTACATGTTTCATGGCGTCTACTTTTTACAGATACATACTAGTTCATTAAACTACCTATTTAAGCAGAAAATCAAAACTAAAAAATTTGTTCTCTGTGCAATGCCTTTGAGTTAACACCGCTCTTGGAACTTTGCAGTTCTCTTCCCCGTGGAAATAGACTACAGACATAGATAGGTAGATTACATTTTTATTACCAGTGACTCCAGAGTCAATGTACTCACTGACAAGTAAAAGTCTGGCTAAGGAAGCAATGAGAAGAGGAAAGGTGAAAAGGAAGGGTAAATTTAATCCCAAATAGTCATAGTCCTAAGTATTTCTTTTTCTTCTTATGCCCTATCTGCGGGAACAAACTTTTTTCCAGGTTCAAATAGGGCTTGGGTGACATGTATATAGCCTCATCTTCCTGGGTGGCATATCACAAATGTGTTGACACCAATCATGACAACCACATTTTGTTTTAGTGTTAAGCATAATGATAATGATGTAACCTTAGATAGTGCTGTATTGTAATTACACAGTTGTGCCAGTTATTACATAGTTATAACACAGATCAGCTTCTTGATCAGATATGCCCAGGAGCTTCTTTTGCTTTACGCCTAATGTAGGAACAGAAAACTAGATCCCTAATTAACTTTGATTGAACCTTGATTAGATAAGGGAGTGGGGCCAGTAGGCACCAAGCGGGCGGGGAAGTCAGCCCATATGTAGATATGTTAAGTGTGTAGGCACCATCCTGACTAGTCATAGGAAAGAGAAAGGAAACTCCCTTTTCAGGAATTGATACCTCCCGACAAGTACAGAGGAATTAGCCCAGACTAGCCCTCAGAAATTCAAGAAACTTCTTACCTTCCCCATCTAGCAATGCTCCCACCCTATTAAGATGAGATTCTCAAGCGATTCACCTTGGGAACAGACAGATTTCTATCATTCTCTCCTGCCATCACAGGAGAGAATTGCAGAGAGCTTTGTACAAAACACAATTATTCCTCCTAAGTATTCACTCCTCCTTTTTTTTCTGCTAAAAGTGCTGAATTGTTAGTGCTGTAAAAACAAAGTCCATTTGGCCTCTCTGAACAATTTCATTGAATATATGATTTAATAAATGGGTGAATGAAAACAGACTTGGTTAACTGTCTGGTGGACAGCTGAAACCTAAAAGGCAACAGATGTATCTGAGTAGAACATAGTAATAATTTTGCTCATGAGTCAGGGGATGTGCAGATGCCATCTCATTTTTCCAGAGCTGCACTGGCTCTACAATAGTTGATTTTTGCATCCAAATTTTAGTATGTTTGGTAACAACACTGACAAAAGCCGAAACTTCACTGTGGTAGGATGTGTATTATCCTTTTTTCAAGAATAGAATTGCACATTAAAACACCAAACTTTTGGTGACTATCTGCATTTTTCTAGGAATCATTAATGGTATAAACTCAACAGGAGCTCTAGGTTGCTTAGTATCTCTTAAAATCTAACTACTAATACTAATCTACTTTGAACAAATAAATAAATAAAACTTGGGACACTCTCGAAAAACTTTCTTAATCAACTGAGACTGATTTTTTCCATGCATTAGGCTGTCATATTAATTCCTAACCTGTTTTACAGAGTTCTTTTTGCCAAAATTCATTACTGCATGTGAAGACATTTAGAGTCCTTGACCATAGAACGTTAGAAAAGTACAAGTATTATCTAAGAGTGCTCTCAGCTGCCATGGCATTTTGTACTACCCTGAACATGGAAAGGAGCATAAACCAGTGTTTTACAGAACCATGAACATCTGAGTCCTATTTCAGCACACCGTATAATTCCTGTTAAGTGAATATCATATTGACTACTGTGAGGGTACTAACTGTAGGCCTACCATATTCTTTTGAAACATTTCAAGTTATCTTAAGTCCTTTGGGCTAAGTTGGGCTTATTGACCCAAAGAGAAAAAAAAACCCTCAAATAGAAACAACTTCAGTAACTATCCCAGTGTGTGTACTGAATTGACAGTACACCATTCTCTGTAGATGTTATCACACAGACTTTTCTAAGCCACTGAAATATTCTGTTACATGTAACAGCCAACTTGCAGTCCTTCAGACTCTAATATTAACCAAAGAAGAATTTTCTCCTATAGGGGCTGTGGACATATCCCTCAATGAGAACTGTTTACATGCCCAGTATCAGGCTTCAGAGTTCTTTGATATATTAATTGTCTGTGTGGTATAGAAAAGCATGGCAATAATTTTCATCCAAAACAGGGAAAAGGTATTAATTTCACTCTGCAACACTCAGAAATGGCTACAGTGTTCCATTTCACGTACATGACTGCATAAGTATGAAAACACAAAACCAGATATAAACTGAATATGGACAGCTTGGCAGCAAGTGAATGAAAGAAATATATGGAACCTGTTTGCGGGTACAACTGTGGTCAGTCCTATCAGCTTGTTATGGACTACGTGAGGGAGTCTTAAAATTCCAAAACTCTGACACCTTTGTTGCTTCCTAGCATGCCTTCTCCCTTCCAGTACCTTCTTGAAGTAGAGGACAGATCACCCAAACCTAAGACTTTATTTCAAGCTTCATTCAAACTTTGAATCACCAGCTTTTCTGATTGAGCAAAGTAACAAGCATATGCTTAGCTTTTTGCTGATGAGGACCCTTGCTGATAATTGGATGTCTAAATTCAGGATATACTTCCATGCTTTGCTGAACCACAGGCAATATCATTAGAATTGAGCCACATTTCATTTATGATTTTCCTGGTTTCAGGGCAAAGAAGCTAATAGTGACCTAGTAGGAAAAGCATCCTGTAGACCTCTTAGGACTTTGCAAGAGCCACAGATACTCCAGTACAAATAAACTATCTGATGATACTGATTTGGTTTCTGCTGAGGAGGACCTTAAGAGTGAGATAACCAGCTCAGCTCCAAACGGAGGGCTTGGCTCTACATTTGTCCCACTCCAGTCATTTTAATTTCACACAGAAAAAACAGCTTAGCAGTTTTGTCTGCTTTACAGCCAGCAACATAGCGACAGAAAGCTGTAATAAATGGTAGAGAGAATGTGACTGATCTGTGCTTCCAGCATTTGAACCTCTGAATAAAATTATGTTTCATTTAGAGCTCTAAGGACAGACTGTGTGTGTAAGTACAATGCTGGCTTTTTCTCTTCTCCATGGCCTGGAATTCTTTTGCCAGGATTGGCTTCTCTTTCTCCTTTAACAAATCATCACAATTTCGGCAAGCACTTCATTGACTGCCAATGCTGTGCTACCAATAATTT